>NC_141294.1:19249752-19657252 GCF_037954325.1 Fistularia commersonii | reverse complement strand
GATTATTTCAATTTTTATTTTTTTTCAATTTCAATTCTGTATAAAGTCATGTCCAGACACCTGTCTGTCATCTCAATATTTAGTTTTGTGTGTGTGTGTGTGTGAGTTTCCGTCTGCATGTACGGCATTTGACCTAATGTTGCGGCAAGGAAGTTATTTTAGTTATTTTTGTTTAAAATTTTCAAATTGTTTTTGGTCTATTTCTTTGTAATGTTTGTTTTTAATGTCTTTTTATGTTTTTCTCCAATTTTAATCAAATTTCTCCAATTTTCTAGACAAGGCCATGTTCAGACACCTGTCTGTCATGTAAGTGTTTGTCAGTGTCTGTGAATGTGTGCATGTGTGTGTGTGTGACCTTTGACCCAATAGTCAGGTAAGGAAACAATTGCATTACTTTTTTATATCAAATTTAAGTTATTTTTGTTTTTTTTTCTATTTTTAATCCATATATGATTTTTTTCAAATTCTAAATTCTATATAATGTCATGTCCGGACACCTGTCTATCATGTCAATCTTTAGTTTTGCATAAGTGTGTGCATGTGTGACCTCTGAACTAACTTTGCAGTCAAGGAAACAATTTCAATCACTTTTCATGTAAAATTTTTCAATATTTTTGATTATTTGCATTTTTTATATATTTTTTTCCCAATTTTTAATTCTATACAAAGTCATGTCTAAAATGTCAATATTTACTTTTGTGTGTGTGTGTGTGTGTGTGTGTGTGTGTGTGTGTGTCTGTGTCTGTGTGTGTGTCTGTGTGTGTGTGTGTGTGTGTGTGTGTGTGTGTGTGTGTGTGTGTGTGTGTGCAAGTTTGTGTGTATGAGACTGTAATTATGCATGACCCAATGACCGAATTTTCCTCCAAGGAAACAATTTCAGTAATTTTTAATTTCAAATTTGTAATTATTTTTGGATTTATCATATTTTTAATATATATATATATATACATTTTTTGTTCTATTTTCATTCTACTTAAAGTCTTGTACAGACACCTTTCTGTTATGCCAATGTTTAGTTTTTTGTGCAGGCTTGTGTGCGTGCATGCATACCCTTGGGTGACCTCTGAACTCATTTTGCGGCCAAGGAAACAATTTCATTTTTTATTTCAAATTTTCAATATTTTTTGGATCATTTACATTTTTCATATTTTTTCCCGGTTTTAATTCTATAGAAAGTAATTTCCATACACCTATCAATGTCCATGCCAATGTTTAGATTTGTATGTATGTGTGTGTGTGTTTGTGTGCATGTGTGTGCATGTGTGACGTCTGACCTCATTTTCCAACTATTTCAATTATGGTTTATTTCAAATTTTCAATTATTTTTCAAGTATTTTTATTTTTATTATATTTATTTAAGTGTCAATCTTTAGTTTTGTGTGTGTGAGCATGTGTGGGTGTGGGTATTTTGCAGTCAAGAAAATTAATTCAAATTTTGATTTTTTGGGGGGATTTTTCCCATTTTTGATATTGTTTTTTTTCCATTTTTAATTTGACAGAGTCATGTCCAACACCTGTGTATCATGTCAGTGTGTAGTTTTGTGTGTCTGTCTTTGTGTGCGTGCTCGGGTGTGCGATCTATATCAGGTACGCAGCGTAACGTGAACACGGACTCGACTAATGCCCGTTTCTGCACGCTCTAATCAGATTGCTTGGCTGCCATATTGCCTCGAATCGCTGGCCTCCACCATTAGTACTCGGATAGCATGCATGCGTTCGATTGCACCCACCCACAACACAGACACACACACACACACACACACACACACACACACACACACACACATACACACATGCACACCCTACTCCCCCGCCCGCACCTTGGGGTCGGCGTGCACTTTGCGTATATTGCCTTGTAGGGGGCCATTACGGTTTAATAGGCAGCATGGAAGGAGTGGCTCGCTAACACTCCGGCTCCGCCAAGTAATGACATGATAGAACAATTAAATATGGCGGAGTGGAATTACTTTTCAAGCTGCACCTCCGAGCAGAATAAACACCATGTTCAGATCAGGCCCTTGATTGGCTATTACTCTGTCAGTACAGTATAATATATTTTATTTTATTGTGTATTATGCCCCCCTTGAAATTGGAAAAGAGTTTATTCTAGCGTGATTGCCTGCACAAAAGCCCCAGCGTGAATGTTTTGTTTTTTTGTTATTTTTTTTCTTAACGAGGCGTCCAGATGATTGCACGGACCTTTATTTATCTATCTATCTATTTATTTATTTATTTGTAACTCTATCTCTCTATTTATCTATTTATTTATTTGTCTGTTTATTTATTGTTTTCAGAAAATAAAATTCCATTCAGTGCAAAAAGAAATCAATTATAAACAGCAAGTTCTCTCTTTCCTGCACATGAAAGCAGTGTCTCACTGACAGCAAAGACCCCACTGTCCATTTAAAAGCATAGAGTTGTCCGACTGAGATCATAAAGAGGTCAGATTGACATCATAGAAAAGTCAGTTGACATCACAGAGATGTCAGTTTGACAACGCAGATGTTATAACGTCATAAATTGTCAGTTGGACATCAGGGAGACCGTCACGTCATAGACGCACGATTGACATCACAGAGAGATCCGATTGACATCATATAGATGTTTATCATCAAAAGTTGACAGTTCAACATCATAGAGACCTCAACTAACATATGTCAGGTTGACATCATAGAGTCATCTATGATGTAAAAGAGAAGATGGATCAACGTCAGGTTACCGTCAAAGACACGTCAGAGTAAATTGATACGATCTTAACATCACAGAGATTGATGGTTGGTGTCACATTTTGTCTCTTTGACATCAGAGAAATCAGTTTAACATAACTGATGTAACTGACATAACTGACTGTTCATTCAATGTCATACAGACGTCAGGTAAACGTCACAGGCACTTCGGGTTAGCATCTTATAGAGCTCAGGTTAACGTCACATAGCAGTTAGTTTAACATCATAAAGACAATGTCAAAGACAACTCAGGCTGCCATTGAAGAGATGTCAGGTTAAAGTAAAGATACTAGCATAACATCATACATAAGATTACATCATAGAGACGTTATAGTATCATCAGCGTATCATAGTTTCACATCACAGAGCAACAGGGTTAACATCACAGAGACATCAGTTTAACATCACAGAGGTCAGTTTAACATCACAGAGTGTCAAGTTAACATCAAAGAGACATCAAGTTTAACTTCAAGACGTCAGGTTAATGTCATAGACATGCCAGGTTAACATAGACATGACATAGACATGAGGTTAATGTCCAAAGACATCAGTTTGACATCATACGTTCATCCTTAAGAGATGTCAGGCTAATATCGAAGGGACGTCAGCTTAACATCATAGAGATTTCAGGACATTAGTTTAACATCATAGAGGCATCCGTTAGCATCACAGATGCCCATCCTATGTCAGAATTAACATCAAAACATCAGTTTAACGCCATTGAGGTATCAGGTTACGCAGGTTAACATCATAATACGTTAGTTTAACCACAAAGAGACATCTGTTTAACATCATGGATGCCTTATGTCACATAGAAGTCCATTTAAACATCATAGAAACCATCATAGAAATCCATTCAATTCCCCTTGCGTGGATTTTTGTCTGTTAAGACGCTAAACCAACCAAAGGTTGGCCGGTGTTGGCATGTCAAAAAAAACGAACCCTAAATCATGGTTGTAACACAGCGACGACCGTTATCTTGTTAAATACTCTTAATTTGCCTATTACCTTTGGAATCTTTGTATTTATAATCATATTCTTTTCTGACTGAAAAATTAAAACTGAGGTTTCTGTGTTTGTGTGTGTGTGTTTATGTGAGCATGTGAGACAGATCTACCAGCCGCTAACAAGCGAGCGAGCGAGTAGCCCAGTCAGCGGCGAATCGCCGCTCGTCCTTATGTGCCTTATGTAGAGCTAATTGGACGTTGCGTTTTCCTGACTCAATCCAAATCTCACTGCCGTCATTGTCTGGGGTCGCTTTAAAAAAAGAAAAAATGCTTCTTTCAATTTTTTTTTTTTCCTTTTTTTCCCCCCTAGAAGTATCACATCCCTGTTGGCTTCGGGTGTGCTAACAAACAGGAAGAGGCCAATTAAGGTCAGACCAGCTTGCGTTGGCGGCGGGTAGAGTCAGTGTGTATGTGTGTGTGTGTGTGTGTGTGTGTGTGTGTGTGTGTGGGTGCGCGCATGCATGTGCATGTGTGTGTGTGTTTTTGTTTCTGCTCATGTTTGTATGTGTGTGTGAGTGGAATGTAGGCAGAGAAAGTGTGCGAATCCTCTTCCTCACCGAGCTAGGCTGCCCAGAGGTCGTCTTCCTCGCCAGCACCTGTATTGACAAATCGCGCAATATAAGAACGGCAATCCAGAGCTGGAGGTCAGGTTGGACAGGCCGGAGGAACCTGCTGCTCCTGAGGAATCTTGATTAATACCTCAGGAACCTTGGTTTAATGCCAGAGGAACGTTGATGTAATGTTAGAAGATTGTTGATGTGACACCTGGGGAACCTTGATTTGATATCAGAGGAACGTTGATCTAAGGTGGGAGATTGCTGATTCAAAGTCAGAGCAACATTCTTAACACTTAAGGTCAGAAGAACCTTGGTTTAACACCTGAAGAACTAAATTTGGTGCCTGAATTTTTAGTCAGAGGAACCTTGATATAAGAAGGTTGTTGATTTCACAACTGAGGAACGTTGATTTGTATTCAGAGGAACCTTGATTTAAGGTCAGAAGAATCATGGTGAACACCTGAAGAACCTTGATTTAGTGCCCAAAGATTGAGTCGGAAGAAATTTTATTTAAGGTATCCGTAACCTTAATTAAACACCTGAGGAACCTTGATTTATAACCTGAGGAACATTGATTTAGCATCAGAAGGTTGTTGACTTGAAACCAGAGGAACATTCTTGATACCTGAGGACCCTTGATTCGAAGTCAGAAGATAGGAAATCGCCAGAAGATTGGTTTAAAGCAAGAGGAATATTTTAGCATCTTGATTTAATGTCAGAAGATTGTTGAAATCAGAGGAGCATTGTTAGCACCCAAGGCACCTTGATTTAAGGTCAGAAGAACCTTGATTGAACCTGAAGAACCTTGATTTAGTGTCCAAAGGTAGGAAGTCGGAGAAACCTTGATTCAAGGTCAGAAGGTTGTTGATGTAACGACTGAGGAATGTTGATTTGAGGTCATGGGAACATTGATACAAAGTCAGAGGAACCTTGACTTAACTCCTGAGGAACATTCTTAATACCTGAGGAACGTTGAATTGAAGTCGGAAAATCAGAGATCGTCAGGAGACTGATTTAAAGCTAGAGGAACATTCTTAACACCCAAGGAATGTTGATTTGAAGTCATAAGATTGTTGATTGAAACTCAGAAGAACCTTCTCAACATCTGAGAAACTGATTTGAAGTCAAAGGAATGTTGATTTAAAGTCGGAAAACCTTGATTAAATCTAAAGAACCTTGCTTTTGTGTCCAAAGATTGAACCCATGGAACCTCCATTTGAGTTAGATTGGCATCAAAGGATCAATGATGCCCACCTGCTCACCTTCCATAGCATACATAGTATGCTCTCGGAGGTACCTTCATACTGGTTCTAGTGGTCCGTAGGTTTTACAGGTTCCACAGTTCTTCTGCCTGGCCTCACTCTCACGCCTTGGTGTTTGTGCTTCTTTCAGCTTCTATCAGGTCACCTGGATCTTTCAGGTTTGTCTTTTCACCCATGCTTGGGTTTCTCTTTGACCTTTTCGGGTCACTTACTCCAGTTGTGACAGGACATTGATCAACAACTGAGGAACCTAGATTTGATGTCAGAGGAACATGGATCTATCAGCTTAAGAACATTGATTTAGCACCTGAGTAACGTTTCATAATTCATTATTTATCCTTAATTAATCCCTTGTGGGGAAATTCGTTCTCTGCTATTAACCCATCATGGATGAACCATGAGCAGAAGGTTGCTGTCCATCAGCACCAGGGGAGCAGTTAGGGGTTCAGTGTGTTGCTCAACAACACTTCGACACACTTGGAGGAACAAGGAATGTTCGGTTTTAAAGACAACTTCTCTTCCCAAATGCGCATGCCTCCCCCACGTTTCTATTGTACTATGGCAGGGGTTGGCAACCCGCGCCTCTTTAATCCTTACACTGTGACTCCGAGTGGCTTGTAAAAATAAATTATAAGTATTTAATTGAAGTGTATTTTATTTGTGTTAGTTCCTTTTTTTAATTTTAGTTCTGGATTGGAAAATTGTTGTGATCTTGAATTATTAAAATAAAATTATATTTATTATTTTTCGACGCTCAAAATATACGTCATAGTCGCGGAAGCCGGTATATCCGCCAAGACACATAATTTGTCGAGACTTTCAACCACAGGAAGGCAAAATATGAAAAAGCAATATATACAGTGGTACCTTTATTTTAGACGTCAAAAAGTAACTGCGGCTCCCAGTGTGTTCTTTTCCGTGGAAACCGGGTCCAAATGACTCTTTGGGTGTTAAAGATTGCCGACCCCTGTACTATGGCAACAAGCTAACGGCGTGATTTGGAAAAGCTAATGGCCTTATTTGGAAATAAACTAACTCAGGATCAGGATGAAACATCTGAGGAGTCTCCAGAACATCTCCCTGTGGAATCATAACCTCCTGGAGTGTTGAGAGCCGTGCATGTGACGTGCAAGCGTGAAAGGCCTCTGGAAAATATCGCTTCCATATAAAAGATCACTTTCGTATCTGTTTGTAGTTTTCATCTGTTTGTTTCGGTAATCCAGGCACATCTAGCATAGTTTTAACATCAGCTTACAGTGTTCTGCAACAAAAATAATCGTCGTCTTTCAAGATGGTGTCAGGGTGAGGACTGACCATGCAGAAACAGGATTGGGATTCAATTATCGTCAATGCGGCAACGCAGTTTATGTATTGCCTCTGGAATGGACAGAAGCTAGCCGGTTGACGATACATGAATCAAAAAGGTAGAAATTTGGTACAAGTGGTTTGGACAAAAGGGGGAACATGTTGAAAACATGTTTGATGTTACATTGTTTTTGCCACAGGGATGATGCCAGCAAGTGCCAGCTAACGCCAACTAGTAACAGCTAGTGGCACTTCCCAAGAGCAAGAAGTCAAACTGTTTACATTCGAGCTATGTTTTTGCTACACAGCTAGATATGCATGTGTTTTAACCTACAGCCTGGTGCTAATGCTAATGCTAATGTTGCTGCTATGCTAACTACGCAAACCTCAAGTCGCTGTTTCCTTTCAGTACTACCTCATTTTCTCAAAGCAAAAACATTATTGCAAAGCTGCCAGGCTGGCGGAATAGTGTTTATGATTCTAGTTACATGGTTGAAGGAAAGCGCAGCGTGAATACACGCGCTCCACGTTGCTGTGGAAACGCACCATGGCAACAGCTTCCCCAACGGTCAAATCAGACCGACCGCCTGTGGACTCGACAAACTCACAATAAATAAAATCCACCGATGGAAAAGCTGACGCTGTCAATCACAGGAAAGACTGCTCAGTTGATTAGCTGGGCGGTTTCCGGTGGACGGGGGTCCAGCGGGTTTTTTTTTTAGCCGTCATCCGGGACGACGTGTCCGTCACTAGCACTCCAGGTGTTAAGCGCCTGATTGTTCCAGAGACGCCACATGTCATTGCAAGAACATGGCTGATTTATTCTCCTTTCATGCCACTGTTACATTAAAATACCACCCGTGATGCTGTTGTTGCCGTCACATGCAGTACTCACCAGTGACAAAGATGATGATGATGATGGCGAGGCTTTGTGGTGAGCTGGGACGATGAAGACGAGGAGTTGGTGCTTTTTGAGATCGGATAGGGTTTCCACGACAATGCGCAGCCAACATTATTAGGACCTGTAATTTTTTATTTTTATTTTACTTGTTTTTTATTGATTTTATTTTTTTCCTTTTTACCATATTTTAATTTTTTATTTATTTTTTATCTGTATTTTGGGCATTCGTCCTCTAAAGCTAGCCATAATAAGACGGCTTTGAAAATATGTGGAAAAGACTTGTGGAAAACTATCATCTCACACCTGCTCACATCTAGAGAGTAGTTTTTTAAGATTTTATCGTCGCAACCAGAGATTTTAGATAGACTGTGATTCATACAAGGTCATTATTAACAAGACTTCAACTAGATTCTTTGAGCATCTTGTGCAACGGTGTCACTGGGTATTTGCAGAGCCTCTGCTATTTCAGCCCATCGCTTTTCCTTCTCTGCTCGGTCGTGGTATGTTGGAGAGTCGACATCGTACAAACCAGGCTGCTCTGCTTGCAGCTACAATATTCCTCTTCTGGACACTCCACACTGACTGGGATGTCTTTCGCCGTTCCCATTCATCCATACTGCCAACAAATACCAATCTACTAGGTTTCCTGTAACCGTTTTTGTTGGAGCTCATCTATTGGTTGACTGAAAGACTTGCGATAATATCAAACACATTTAATATTGCGATATCAACTCCAGTAAAACTCCAAGAAAACAAAGATTTCCATTCCGACTTAAATGATCAAATGAAATGCATCATTATTATTACTTTGGTGGTCACCGGATGTAGAGTTCAGACAGAATTCGTTAATCCCTTGTGAGCGTTGGCGTGTTTATCATGGCAGCGAGAAGCATCTCTGTAAGACAAATCGTCAAAATTATGCAACGTCACCAGCTGTAAACACGCCCATTAATTGATCGATTAGTAAATGATTCGCTACATGAAAAGCAAGTATTAGCCGCTAGTTGCTTGTCTGTCTTTTAGGGCCGCTTGTCCATGGTCCTACAGAAGGGGCAGGGTCAAGGACTCTGCCGGTGATCTCTCGTCCAATAAATGTGTGCATCAACGCGTGGTGAAGGAAGAAAAAACATGCATATACTTCTTTAGCCAATCAGCTGACTGGAAACAGAACAAAGAAGAACAAAGCAAAGAAGCAGAAAAGCAAACGGTGCTCCAACTACAGTTGCTTTTATTGTTGCTGTGGTGGGTAAAAAGTGAGAGGGACTGATACGGGGGGGGGGGGGTGGTGATGGGCAGGAGAGTGTGTTATTAAATGATGCTGGGAGGGTGGAGTTGGGGGGGCGCTGGTTAAATTCCTGGCGAGCGAGAGAGGAGAGGAAAGGAGGAATGATGGGAGGGAGGATTTGATGGACAGTGTGGCATGAGGGGAAGAGGGCCGCGGGTCAACAGACATTAGCAATCGATATATACCCGAGATGGATCAATATGAGTATAGATTAGGAACCATGATTCTGTTCGTGGAACCAATCACGGCAAATGCCCGCAGCCTGTCTTCTGGACGGTATACATCAGTCCACCTGCTCAGTGATGTCAACACGTTGCCATTGTGCATCCAGCAGAGGGTGCTGCAGCGGGGGGATTTCACTCACAACAGTTTGATTAGTGAGGCTAGCGTCATTAAAGATAGCCTCTGATTACCGCGATTTGTTGACGTAGCATCAGACGATCAGGTGTGTTGACTGTTGATTCTGCTCCTCCCTGCTAGCCAGCTAGCTAGAGATGACAATGAAACAAATTATCTCAATATAGCATCACCACTATTTGTTAGCATAGCATCAGATGATCGGGTCTGTTGACTGTTGATTCAGTTCCTGCCTGTTAGCCAGCTACCCAGTGATGTCAACATAGCTGGTGTCTCGGCAGCTAGGTTGTCAAAACAAAACAATCATTGTGATTGAATTGTTTTGAGGGGTCAATGAGCATTCCAGCGAAAATAAATTCCCTACATTGACAACTGCTGATAGTTTGTCAGATGTTTGTAAACCATTTAACCATAGATCAACACTTTTTTTTAATGATTTTTTTTTCCCTTGCTAACATTAGCCCCAAAAAGCGTAATATCAGACCATAAGATCTTTCGACTGTTGATTCAGGTCCTCCCAGTTAGCTGTCAGTTAGATGTCAATAGAGTGTCACTGCAAATAGTTAGCATAGCATCGTATGTTAAGGTCTGTTGACTGTTGATTCAACTCCTGCCTGTTAGCCAGCTAGCCAGTGATGTCAATGTAGCTGGTGTTCCACAGCTAGGTTTTCAAAACAAAATGATATTTACAATCGTAATCATGGTGAGAGGTCTGATTAGCATTTTAGCAAAAATAAATTCCCTACATCCACAATGTGTGACACTTTGTAAATGGTTTAACCTGAAATAATTATTATTATCATTATTATTGTTAGTCTTCCCTAACTTTAGTGCCAAAAATCCCACACCTGTTGCATTCTTCAAGTAAAATTAACGCTGGGATTCAGTCAGTGGGGCAGCTGGAGGGGTGGGGGTGGGGGTGGGGGGTCAAAGGGGAAGCGATGACACACACACACAGCACGCGCATATAAAAAAAAAAACAGCGTCAGTGTAATGGAGTCCAACACTAAGCTCCGTCCCAAGCTAATATCCCGTCTATTAATATCTCCTGGTAATTACGCCCCCCCATCCTCCAACCCCCGTCACGGAGCAGCAGAGGGCATAATCCTTATTCATCAGTTTTAACTTCCCCTTCCTGGATAAGGACCCTAATAAATTCTTTAAACGCCGCGGGGCCGCCACTTACATGTGATGCAGGGGGCGCAGCTGCCGCCGAAGACATTTTTTTTAATTCTTTTTTTCAAAAGCGCTGGTTGCCGGCTTTATTTTTCAGCCTCTCTCTCTCTGTTTTTTTTTTGTTTAAGTTAAATCAGCTGTAATTCACATTGTTAGAGATGCTTTTCAAGTACTCTATCTCTCTCTCTGTCTCTCTCTCAATCTCTCTCAATCTCTCTCTCTCACACACACACACACACACACACACACACACACACACACACACACACACACACACACATACACACACACACACACACATATACACCTCGCAGGCTCATTACTCCCCATTTAACATTCAATTCCCAAAAGAGCTGAGAAAAAGAAGAAACTCCCAGACGCATCTGAATCAGAGAGTGAAGGTAATCACTCAGCGGGAATGAGAAAACCAATAATTGTTCCTTTCCTTTCTTTTTTTTTTTGAAGTGGTTCTCAGCACACCGGTGTGTTTCCCTCGCAACCGTAGCAACATCACTTATGCCTGGATGTCTCGTGTAAGGAATATGCCAAGTTTTTTTTTCTTGACAAATGAACAATATCCAACACTTGTGGGTCCAATCAAGTCTTTGTTTTGCTTAGCTTTTCAGAGTTGCCAAACGTTTAATAATTGCGTACTAAGAGTGTAATGAGTGTGTAATAAACATGTAACAATGACACCTTCAGTGTTTGGTAGCCACACTTGAGTTCCGTAAAAGAAAAGTATGGTTCAAAAATGGCGAGATTTGTGGTGAAAATGTCGGCTCATGCTGATTGGCTAATGTACTTGCCCGCCTGTACTGATGATGAAAATGGATTTTATCAGATCCTAAATTCGGTACGTTGCTTTCCTTAATTTTCCGTGTCTGCCCTTGTCACCAGATTGTTTTTTTTATTTTTACACTTTGCACAAAACCACTTCCATATTTTCACAAACACACGCACGCACGCACACACACACACACACACACACACACACATACACATACACACACACACCCACACACACACACACACAAACACACACACACACACTGCTAATGCCTGTGCTGCCACCTGTTAGCGATGGCTGTATTAAATGTTATTTATACACCAGATCGTCCGCAAACAGACTGAAATCCCCTCGGTAGAATTTGTCAGTGACAATTCCCGTCGCCGTGTGACAACCATCCTGCAACCCCACTTCCAACCCTTCAACCCCCGAAGCAGGGGCTGCAAAGTGGTTTCCTGTTAAGTGGGATGTCTTTGCTCAGTCAAGCGTTGCTGTTTTATTTTCGCATCACACATTCCCAGACAGACTTCCATGGAGGGCACAGCCGATGACCTTGAAACGATGAAAAGGTCTCCGTCTGAGGGCCAAAAACAAACAAAAAAAAAGCAGTAAAGTGCATAACAAAACACCGGCTGTTTTGTCAGCATTTTGCTGCGACCTTTGACCCCGGAGATGGCGTTGTGAAGTGACACTGGGTGGCGAACAAAAAGACAAGGCAGAACCACCCCCCTTTGTTTTCCCAGTTGCTGTGGGCAACGGAGGTGAACAAGGATAGGTGTGAGGTGAGGAGGTTTGAGCGGTATGTGTGTGTCCTCGTCCACATACCCTAAGGTGTGTGTGTTTTTGTGTAAGCATGTGTGTGTGAGTGTGTTTGTGTGTGTGTTTTTGTTTCGCATTTACTCACGTAAAACACAGGCAGAGTCACGCCTGCCACGGATAAACCCAATCTGTTTCCCGTTAGAGCTACTGTGACCTGTTGTCATGGAGCAGCACCTCGCTCACAGACACACACACACACACACACACACACACACACACACACACACACACACACACACACACACACACACTCTAGTTCTACTGCCAGTGTCTTCTGCTTTCTTTTTTCGCCACAACATGCAAGAAAATTAGCTGCTTCTGCAATCAGCGCACACACACACAGAAACACTCCTACGTGCGCACACACACATGCAACATAAACAAGGATTTAATTTGCGTGTTTATGCAAAGCCAGCGTTTGCTATTCAAACCAGCCGACCACAACCAATTACAACCAATCCAATTACTTTCTACATGCAACACTTGATATCAAGAAAAGGTCTCAGTGAACAGGAACACACACACACACACACACACACACACACACACACACACACACACATGAGGGGGGATAGTGCGCTTGTGTATGTGCTTTGTGTTAGCGTGCTTGCTGACCTCTTGGTTATTCCCCCCTGGTTGGCTCATCGTCACGTCTGATTGGCTGCCTGCCGGTTTCATCACATTGCACCAGAGACAGAAACAGACCTTGTGGCCTCACACACCCCCTACGCCCCCGCCATCTGTGTGTGTGTGTGTGTGTGTGCGTGTCTGTGTGTGTGTGTGTGTGTGTGTGTGTGTGTGTGTGTATGTAGTGCATGCTATTGAGCCAAGGCCAGTGTTGGCTGACTTTGGCGTTGTCTGGCAGGCGAAGTTGGAGGGAAAGCGTTTTGATTGAAGAGACAAAACAAAAGCTCGCACTTTGAAGCAGCTGTCCTCTCCCTTTCGCGCACACCCGCATACACAAACACACACACACACAGAGCTCACAACTCAACACACACATGGTCTCGTATATATGAAGTCAGGATATAACCTGGTTTTGTGCGTTGGCTTCACATTTCTACCTTTCCAATGCACAAGTTTACACACACAGTCACTCACACCTACATACACACAAGCATTTGCACGCGCACACACACACACACCATCTGCTTATCATTCCCCCGCTAACCGCTAATGTTGTGGCCTCCGGTTTCAGGCGAAACAGCTTTTGCTCTAATCTGCCCAATTTCCAATGCGAGGGCACCATTTGTGTGTATGGCTGTGCGTGCGCACGTGTGTGTGTGTGTGTGTGTGTGTGATTGTATGCATGCACTCAGACATGGGTGTATGTGCCCTGCCGACTGTTGCCATTGGATTCCTTGTGTTTGTTTTTGTGACTAGCGCATGTATGTCCGCTTCAAACAGAGAGGTGGAGGTCAAGGTGACCTCCATGGCAAGTTCAAGTTCATGGCACCACAACCCCCCCGGGAGCTGCTCGTGGGAATTCCCCTCTAGGGGAGTGAACTAATGGATGCCGGGTCAAAGGTCAAGGTCACCGTGCGGCAATAACAACTCCGAACACCATAATATGACAATATTAATCCTCATAATCCAGGGAGATATATTACATTTTAATTAACATTTCTAACTGTTTAAAAATGCTTATTAGTAACATATGTAACTACAATTTCACATGTTTTATTAAGTATTATAAAAAGTTAATACAGTTGCTTTGCTTGTGTATTACATGCAATACATGTGTAATAAATGCTGTATAACAAGCTGAAATAAGATGTTTAAACTTTTTGATTTGTTTTTAAGGCTAGAAAACGCTTCATTTGTGGGAAGGAGAAAGAAAAAATAAACACAAAGGTAGAAAGTTTTAATTTGATGGGGGGTGGGGAAGGAGGAAGTGATTCCTAAAGGTGTCTGAATTCTAAGCGAGTGAGATAACAATTTCAGCTCCGAGTTCAGACAGGAAAATGCCCGCTGCCGCCACCACCACTGGTTCAACGATAAACACAGCGCCCCGGCTAATGGACGGACGCCCTGCTCGCTGCTGCCGCCTCTGATGCAGCGTTATCTCCTGCATTAACACTCCCGACCAGATTGCCCACTGCCTTCCCGAGGCCTTGGGGACGGAGGCGAGTTGCCGCTGAGCCGGGCTACCACAAGAAAGCCCGGGTTTTGAATTTCAATCAGGCCCCCGTGACGTTGAGGTGGAGGTGGGTGGACGGATGGATGGGTGGGGGACGCTGATGCGACCAGATACGTGTGGTGGTTGGGGGAGAGGGTGATGAAGGGGTTAGCCCGGCGTGATAACGGAGGGCAGGGAATGAGAAAACGGGGATTTGAAAGGGAAAGCAGATGGAGATATTTTACATAAAGGTGGATAGATGGATGACGGGGCTGGAGATAATTACGAAGATACTGCGGGGAGGAGAGAACGACGGGGGAGAGGGGGAAAAAAAGAGGGGATTACAACTTTAGACGGCGGTTGAGGGATAGGCATAAATACAACAACTTTATGGAAGAATAACTGAGAGAGACATTATCAGTTGTTTTTTCTTTTGTTCCTCCTCTGAATTTTTTCTACATTTGAACTTCCTATGTCATTTTAAAAAAACATTTATGTATTTTTGAAATTATCATACCCTCGATGCATTGAAATCTGCGACATAAATATGCTCTAATATAATTAACATGGAATATGAAGGGCGAATTATGTATATGTATATGCTTATTATGTTTATCTCTATATTATGTGAATGAATGAATGAATGAATGGTTGCTTGCCTATATATATATATAACACTATAACACTTGAATGAGAGGGTATGAATGGCACAGTTGAACGGTAATATTATGTGAATGAGTAGAAGTTGGCTGCTAGAAAACATATGAATGAAAGGGTGAATGTTGTATGTCTGTATGGCGAGAATGACTGAATGAATGAATGAATAGTAGTCTATATGCCATGTCAATGAGAGGGTGAATGTTTTTATGTCTATGATGTGAATATGTAAGGTAATTAGTCTCTTTATGAAATGTGAATGAGAGGGTGAATGTCTATGATGGGAATGAATGAATTTATGGTCGCATGGCTCAATTTGACCTGTGAATGACAGAGTGAATGATTGCATGTGTCTATATTATGTTTGACTGACAGGTTGAATGCTTTATGTTTCTATATAATGTGAATGATTAATTAATGGTTGTATCTACATGACATATAAATGAGAGGGTGAATGGTTTCATGTCTTTATATGATCTGAATGAGTTTATGAATGACTGCATGCCTCAATTTGGCTTGTGAATGAGAGGGTGAATGAGTGGATGTACATATCAAATTATGTTTTAATAACAGAGTGAATGAATGTGTCTCAATATAACGTGTGAATGAGACAGTGAATGATGTATGTCTGTATGACATGAATGAGTGAGTGAATGGTTATTTGCCTTTTCCTTCTATATAACTCGTGGATGATATGATGAATGTTGTATATGTCTAAAAGAAGTAAATGAAAGGGTGAATGGTTGTATGTCTCTCCACGTGGCCCTGGGATTGGCTGACTGGATTAGGCTCCAGAACTCCCCTCCCCGCAACCCTGCAAAATAACTTGTTTATAAAATGAATGAATGGATGAACGGAACTGAATTATGCTAACGTTTGGATTGCTTCCTCAACATCTCGGGAATGGTTGTGCAAAAGTTATCATATCAAACATTTTGATAGGTATATATTTTTGGTAGGTATTTATATATTTAATCTCAGCCCATTCCCTGACTGTGTGAAGAGGAAGGTGAGCCAGAGACGGAGAGTAAGAGGAAGGACAGGAAGTAGACAGGAAGTCCTTGCCGGAGGGTGTGAGAACATTTTAAAAAGCAAAGCAAAGGCAGAAAAAGAAATCGCTGCTGATTTGCTTCTCATCATGCCGACTCCCTCGCCGTCAGACCCTGTAACCGCCGCCGCCATAGCAGCTGCGTCCACTCGTTTCGCCCTCCCAGCCGAGGTGAACCACTTGGGAAAGTGACGAAGGACGCTTTCACTCCCAACTTTATCTCAAACAGAGATAAAACGTCAGGATTAGTCATCGTGTTCAAATCTTGTGATTTAAGGAGGTGGGGAAGGGGATGTGAATTACTTAAAAAAATGTGAAAAAAATAGAAGCGAGCTAACAGTTTACGGTGTCCTCAGTAATCTTCGCTGAACTTAAACTCCAAGTAAACAACCCCAAACCTGGCCTCTAAGAAAAACTCAACTTAAAGACTTAAAATTCTAGGAAACCCCAAGAAATGACTGAAAACTACCTGAAACTCCATGAAATTACGTAAAACAAACAACCTGAAACTCCAGGAAACAACCACATTAGATCACCCTAAAACCCCAAAAATCAAACTTGAAGTACTCAAAACTGGCCATCGAGCAATCCTAAAACAATGAAACTATCAAAAAGTCCAAGAAAGAAAGTGCAACACTCCAAAACAGTCTTGCTGACCAAAAAAATACATCAGAACTCCGAGTAACAACCTAGAGCTCCACAAAGCTACCCAATTAGGTTGCTCTAAAACTCCCAAGAAACAACTTAAAACACTCAGAGTCTCTAAAACTCTAGTTAAAAGTTCGAGTTAACTTTAACTCTAGGAAATGACCTAGAGCACCAGGAAACTACTAAAAAAGATCACCCTGAAACTCCAAGACATATCCTGGAACTCCTGGTAACTATCTTATACTCCAGGAAAACAACCTAGAATTCAATGAAGCAATATAGAACTCCAGGACACTACAGAAACAGAGCACCCTAATACTCCAGGACACAACCAAGAAGTCCAAGAAATTACCTGAAACTCCAGGAAACAACCTAGAGCTCCAGAATACTTAAAAAAAAGCACAGAGGCAACCTAGAACTCCAGGAAACTACAAAAATAAAACACCATGAAACTCTAGGAAACCACCTAGACCTCCAGGAAACTACCTGGGACTCCCAGAAAAATACTTTTGTGACTTGTACCTGGGACTCCAGGCTCTAATTGACATCAAACAACTCAAACCTCCAGGAAATCATCTAAAGCTGATAATGTAACAAGAAAAATATGAAAGGGCCTCTCCTAAATCTGGTCCAGGTCCAGGCCCAGGCGCTGTTTCTTAAGGCCAGCTCCTTGCCTTCGCCTGTAATTCCTGCAAGGACCTGTAATTCCTCCACCTGAAAATAAACACCAGTTAGACCTCTCGAGTGTCCTGAACTTCATTTTCCCTCCTCATCCTTCGCCTCCAGAGGCTGAAGATCTCGCATCGCGCTTGAACCCAGCACCAGAATCGCTCCAAATCATCAGCAAGGGGGAAAAATGTCCAATCTCTCTGACTCCAAATCCAGCACTTTTTTTAATGGGATTTTTTTTTTCTACAGACGGACCAATTAGTTGCACGGTGCCGGAGGTTCCTGTATCCACCATTTTTTTCCTGCAGGGAAGTGGAAGGATGAGGAATGAGATAAGATCGAGATGAAGGCTGTCTTGTATCCGTCCCGTTCCCCCCCGTCTGCGGCTGCATGGATGACGGAACGCAACCCCGACTTAGTGTCAGACGCCTCGCCGCCACGTTTGGGAAGTTGGGAGGAGATTACTAGGATGAGAAGGGTAGACGTGAGGGAGGAGTGGAGAAGGAAAAGAGGGAGGAGAGGAGACGAGAGAGAAGGCAGTCAAATACCTGACTTTGGGGAAAAATTTGCCTTAAAACCAGCCATAAATCACTATTACATTAGCAATAAATTAGCACTGAATTAGCAATAAATTAACGATAAAATAGCGATAAATTAGTGACAAATTAGCAATATATTCCGGATACTTTTCCGATAAATTACTTCAGAATGAAATGACTGTCCGAAAGAAATGATCGGAGGTGAGGGAAAATGAAGAAGATAATAAATGAAAAAAAAAATTGGTAAATTAGAAATGAATGATCCCAGAGGATGTCCTCTGATTGGCTGACAGAGACTTGGCACCGCCTTCTCTCCAATCATCCATCTGTCCATTGGGTAGCGCAATTTACTTTAGAGCCGAACATTCCTGGTTCGTGTCCCTGCTTTCCCTAGTGTGTCGAAGTGTTGTTAAGCAAGTCACTGAACACCTAACTGCTTCCTTTGGCACTGGTGGACGGCAGCCTACTGCTCATGGTTCATCCATGATGGGTTAATTGCAGAGAACAAATTTTCCCACGGGGATTAATAAAGGATAAATTATCTATCTGTCAGTCCATCTCTCACTGACTTTTGATCAGTCTGTCTCTCCATCCCTCTGTCTCTCTATGCATCTTTCCCTCCATCATCATGTCCATCTACCTCCTTGTCCACCAATAGTCTGTCTCTCGATTGCTCTGTTTCTCTGTCCGTCCATCACTATCAATCAGTTTCACTTCTTCATCGGTCTGTCTCTCCATCACTCTGTCCATCTACCAGTCCATCTCTCCGTCATCCCTGCCGCCCCACCACTCTGTCATTCTACCACTCATCTCTCCATCCCTCCTTCTCTCCATCTCTCCATTTGTCTCTGTCCGTCCATCTTTCCGTCAATGTTGCTATCGCCCTGTCCTTAGCCTTCAGCGTGTGTTCATCACTCTGTCTCTCATCGATCTGTTGGTCTTTGTCTTCCTCCGCTCCCTCCCCCTCTCCCACTCTCTCTCCCTCTCTCCTTCATTCTCTCACCCTCTGTCCTGCTGAGCTTCATATTAAACTTTAATTCCCTGCAGTGGAAGGACAGAGACAGACAATAAAGATGGACTGACAGCTCCCAGGGGCAGTGGTGGAGGGTTTAGGGGGGCACCTGTGCATGTGTGCCTGCATGCGCGTAACAGATCACGCACGTTTGTTCAACGTAATGGAAACTGTCTCACTTTCATGATGGAGGATAAGAGACTAAAGCAAATGTAAATAGGTATGCTTGTGAGTGTGCGTTTAAGATAAACGCGCGCACCCTCTCATTAGAATCTATATAGAATTTGAGATAGCAAGTGGGTGCAAAGACATATTTTTCCACTGTGCGTGTGCGCGCGCGCGCAGATCGTAACAGTGCGCGCATGGACGTCGACCGCCTCCTGTGAGTGCGCATGCGCACCTCCGCCCCTGTCTCCGCGTGTGCTCGGTCAGCAAAACAACGACACCGAAAGTGATAAAAACCATTATGCAAGTACGCGGGCGTGCATGTTTATGTGTCAGTGCCTGTGTGCGCGCTTGTGTGTGTCCAGTTTAAATCTTTACAGATAATACTCTGGAGCGGATAGAGATGGACGCTCCATATGCTCTTTAAGTGCCATGCATATTCCATATTTGGGCAGTGGAGCGGGGCAGGAAGCCCATATTTTGGGCGGGGGGTGGAGGGTGGGGATAGGGGTTCTTTTGCTCATGTGCTTACCCGGTTCCGACTTGGTTTAAAATTGTGCCTGCGACCCGCAGCTTTCATTCACTAGATGGTTGGTTACTTTTCCGGTTTTACCCGAAAAAACAGGAAGTGGAAACACAAAAACAAACTTGTAATCTATATGAATTATATGGTGGTGGTGGTGGAGGTGGTGGTGGGGGGGGCAAAAACAAGCAGCAAAAACAAGAGAGAAGGATCGACGCATTCAAATGTTAAATTTAACGTCATGGAAATAACACACTTTGCCTTGGATAAAGTTTTCATATGACAGAACTAATGTCTGTATTCGATGGCCATCTGGAGACAAGAGCTATGATGTGAACGAAGTCATAATTATATTTAAAAAAAGTAGTATTACAAATAAGCACAGAGTTATTTAGTTTTACATTTATAAAGTCACAATATTTCCGAGCTGAATAAATTACAAATCACATATTGAAAACCTTAGAAATATTTATTCAATGTCAATACGTTATTATTGAAGTCTAACAAAATTTATAAAACCCCTGACTTAAGTTAAATTACTTTATCCTCAAAATATCATAAGAAAACAAACATTTGTCTTAATTTTTTGAGTTGGAAAAAACATGCAAAATTGCATGAGATTTAAGAGTTTTGAAAAAAAATGTCCAAAATAAAGTCATAGAGTAATTTTGATAATAATAAAATCTAAGCTAAGTCTATATTTAAGATTATGATATGATATAATAAATGATCATTTAAAAATGATTTTATTATCATAATTCCATCAGTAATAAAAATGTAATCATATCTTAATTGAGGGAGCATTGCAGCCTTGTCTTATAGGGAAAAAAATAAAATATGAGAAAGTATAGTCATAATTTTAGGAGAAAAATGTCAGACTGACGTCTCACTATATCTAGGGTACTTCAAATATCATTTTGAGAAAATACTTCCCAACACACATACACATGCGCACAAGCACATGCATACGCACATGCACACGCACACACACACACACGCACACACACACACACACACACACACACACACACACACACACACACACACACACACACACACACACACACAACCTTCTCCTCATTGAGCCTGGATTTTATAGTAATAAAATAAAAAAAAACATATACCAGCAAGCCATGACAGTTATTAGAAAAATAATACACACACACACACACACACACACATACATATATATATATATATATATATATATATATATATATAGTGATAAAAGTGTATTTTGAAAGTTTCAATATAAAGATATGAGATAAAATCACGGTAAAAGGATAAATGTGAAGTGGAATTTAAAAAGATGTCAAGATGTGACAGATGTTAACTGCATGTGAATATTTCAACCCTGAAAGTACAAATACACACACAATTGGAGTATTTGAAAAAATTTTTCTTTGCCCTCTTCTTCTGCTCCTCTTCCCTACCCAGATTCTTTAACATCTGTCTCCACCTCTTCTGTCCTCAATCTCCTTCTCCTCCTTCTTCTTCTTATCCTTGTTCTCCTCTGCCATCATCCTCCCTTTCCTTACTCCTTCACCATCCATTTTCCCTCTTTTTCCTCTTTCCTCTCCTCCTCTTTCTTCTTTTTCTTGTGATCCTCCTCCCCCTCCCTTTCATTCTCTTTCCTCTTTTCCTCCCTCATCCTTCTCCCTCTCTTTCCTCTCCTCCCCTTCCATCTCTTCTTCCTCCATTCGCCTCGTTTTTCCCATCCTCCTCCTCTTTCCTCTCCTCCTCATTTTCCTCCTCTTCTTCCTCTCCCAGCTGACAGACTCCCCACCTGGGCAGATGAGAGGACTTCCCCTTGCTTTGTGACTGTCAGGCACTGGCACATTTTTTTCCCCCTCCTCTTCCACCGTCTCGCCTTAATCTGCACGAACTTTGAGAATTAAAACTCAGCGAGGGTGATCGTTCCCTGCAGGGTGGAACCACCGAACTTTAACTTCAGATAACCCAACATACACACACACAGGCACACACACACACTCACACACACATTCCCTGACGAGCCGGCCCTTCGAAGCCGCGGCACTGTTAAGGTGGAATTTCCCTGCTGACACGCTGAAACCTCCTTTATGGAGACAATAAAGATGGCCTGCTGGTAGTGTCCCCCTGCACAACTCACACAGGAAGTGAGGGTGGGGCTGGCATGCGCATGCCGCTCGTGCACGCAGCATGAGGGGCCGGCTACTACTAGCTCAACAGTAGCACGATGCTTGATACTTACTTAAAGCCACTGCTGTATTTATTCTACTTGGAACGATACAGTGTTGTGTGTGTATTTGTCGCCGTTGTGTGTGTGTGTGTGGTATTTTCCGGAAGGGACTGGGGTGGGGGTTGGGGTCACCCAGTGAAGCTCGGCCGTCCTCAAACAGGTATGATCTCGCACTTCAACCTAATGCAGAGAGAGGATTACAAAAAAATATTGTTATAATTATTATAGATAATAAGCAACGAAAATAAAATTAAATTAAAAAATGAATAAGTGAATAATAGATAAATTAAACAAGTAAATAAAAATAAGAATTAAACAAAAATACAAAAAAATAAGCATATATATGTATCATATATAATAAGTAAAAGATTATTAAGACATAAGGACATTAAGATTATTCATGATATAAAAAGGATATAATTTCTAAAATATTGAATAAAACATAATGTCCTCATATGAGCGGTCATGGTAATAAAAATAAAGATAACAAAGAGAAATAAGATAAAAACAAAATTGAAATGTAAAATAAATAATATGTAAAATACAGTAATTTTTTTATGATGTAAATAGAATATGACTATATATATATATATACATATGTGATATATTAAATAAAATATAATACCCTCATTCAAGGACACATGGTCGCATGGGGGTAGCCGATAATGAAAATAAAACAATGCTAAAGGTAATGACTCAAATAGTAGCCGAGAAAAATAACTGCAAAGGTTGTCCTTCAGGATAATTTGTATAATAATGGTTTAAGGATATAATAATAATTTAACGATCATTAACAAGTAATATAGAAGAACGGAAGTTGGACAGCAGCCAAGGGGGCATCTTTTGCGAAACCTGTGTTTGATTCTTGTTGTTTTTTCCTCCTTCAAGGACATGAGCGCCAAGGGGTCAAGGTTGCTCTGGACCCAGCTCTTGCACACACTTTTGTGTGTGTGTGTGCCCACACATACACAGGTGAAGGTGGATGGTCTACGTGGATGAGTTTGTTGTGGTGATTGACAGTCCGCCACCACACGAGAAATCATAGTGAGTTGATGAGAGCGAGGAAGGAAGAGGAGGATGAGGAGGAGGGTATGATGGCCTGACAGGCCGGGCGGAGGAGGGAGGAAGAGAGAGGAGGAGAAGAACGTCAGGAAGATTAAACTTGAAATCCAAAATTGAAACAGGAGACGGGGTGGGAGGATGGAGGAGAAAGAGGGGGGAGGAGAGTGGAAGTAAGAGAGTGGAGGAGAGATAGAGGGGAGAAGAGGAAGCGGAGAATGAGAAAGAAGGGAACAGAGGCAGAACGAAGGAGAGAGGGGAGGAAAGGGGGGAGAGTAGAAGAGGTGGGGAGAGGAGGAACAAAAGAGGGGAGGAAAGAGAGGGATGGAAAGGGCTGAGGAGGAGAAGGAGAGAGAAGGGAAGAAAGAAAGAGAGGGGAGGAAAAGGGGAGAGAGATGGCGAGAGAGAAGAGGGGAAGAGCCAGAGGAGGTGAAAGAAGGAGAGAGGGAAGGATAGAGGGGTAGTGAGAGAGTGGAGGAGGGAAAGAGGAGAGGAGAGATATGGGAGGGGAGTGGCCAAGGAGAAGGTGAGAGAGGGAGGGGAAAGAGAAAGGAGGGAGGGGAGGAGATAGAGGAGAAGGAGAGAGGGGGAGAAAGAGAGAGGGGGAGAGGGGGAAATGAGGGGGCAAGGGGGCAGAGGAGGAGAGAAAGGGGGAGGATAGAGAGGGAGGGGGGGCAGGAAAGAGAGGAAGAGGAGTAGAAAGTGAGAGGAGAGAGGGGAAGGAGAGAAAGACAAGGAGAGAGGGAAAGGAGAGGGAAGGGGAAGGGTTTAGATCCAGAGGAGGAGAGAGGGGTTAGAAACAGGAAGAGGAAGAGATGGAGGGAGAGAGAGGGGGAGAGGAGGCGGAATGATGGGGAAACAGGAATGTTTCACTGATAGACTG
Organism: Fistularia commersonii; assembly: GCF_037954325.1. NCBI lineage: Eukaryota > Metazoa > Chordata > Actinopteri > Syngnathiformes > Fistulariidae > Fistularia > Fistularia commersonii. The sequence continues at coordinate 19,633,527 of NC_141294.1, read as the reverse complement.
TCGAGTCTGACAGCGTCTACTCATGTTCAGCGGAGAAAGCCCCCCCCCCCCCCCCCCCCCCCCCCCCCCCCCACACACACACACACAGACACACAGGTCTTTTCAAAGTCATTTTTGCTGATGAATTCTCGTTGGTTTCCGATATCACCCCACAGACACAAAGGTTGCCAATCTAAAAACAGTGATTGACTATTGATTATTGATAAATAGCTAATTATCAGATCTTGTGTTATCGATTGATTTTGTGAATGTTTATATCATTTCTAACAGTAAACAACTTGGCTTGCTAATATTTCCCCTCCCCTAAAATTTGCCAGTCTTTAAAAAAATGTTGATTGACAAACTCCTAATTATTAGGTCATTAATTATTGAATGATTTTGTGAATATTTTTATACAATACATATCTTTTTATCCCCGGGCGTTTATCCCATTAAGTGTCTTAATCTTGAGAAAATTATTAAGCATATTATCAGGCCATGGGTTATTGATTTTGTGAATATTATGATATATTATATTATAATATAACATTATGACGATTCTAAACTTTATTATTATTATATTATATTATATTATATTGTTATTTATTATTATTACATTATCATCTAATAATATATAATGTTTTATATATTTTTAATAGAAATTGTTAATAATAATTTACTTTATATATAGATGATAATAACAATAATGTATTAAATCTGATATTATATTAGAAATTATAATGTAACATTTTTTCCAGATCTATTATTTTTGCAGGCTGATGTCAGAGCAACACAACCTGTCCGCCACCACTGTCGCCACCACCATTGCCCGTAACCCTTGGTAACCCTCCCTGCTATCCTGCGCGGCTCACGGCCCTCTTTTTCTACTCTTTTGTTCGGGTCAAAGCAAGTCAGAGAGAGAGAGAGAGAGAGGGCGAAATGTTCAATTTGCCAGAGCGCAAGCTGATGATTGGATGTGGGGAGTGGGGGGATCACATGACCGAGGTAACAAGCGTCACTTAATTAGACAGACAGACGGGTGGTGCAGAAGAGGGGATGGATGGCTTTTTAGCACTAGGCGATGTAACCCCCACTCCCGCCTTGCTCCACGCCGACAATAGCAAAAAGCCCCCGCCAGTGGGGGCTTCTTTGGTTGTCATGGAGACTAATGTTCAAAACCAGCTGTGTTTTTGTCTCGGAAGGCCATTAGGGCCGCGCGGTAGTTTGGCACCTTCCTCCGTCTTCATGCCTTTTTTTTTTGTTATTTGTTTTTTTTTTTTTTTTTATCCTCTTCCCATCTTCAGGCCTCAGGTCTCAGGTCTCCGGAGCAAAAGCAAAAGTAGCAGGCAGAAAGAAAAGTAATTTTTCAAAATAAAATACAAAACAGGCACTGAGATTTGACAGAAAAACATATCGGTCAATTGTCAAGATGCAGTGTGATGCCACCAATCTAGCTGTAGCATTAGTACGTCATCGGTGTGATGCCGCTACTCTAGCTTTAGCCTTAGTGCAACATCCATGCGATGCTGCTAATATAGCTTTACCTTGGGCATGTCATCGGTTTAATGCGGCTAATTCATTATAGCCTTAGTATGTCATTGGTGTGATTTTTATTAGCACGTCAGCGGTGTGATGCAGCTAAACCAGCTTTACCGTTAGCACTTCATTGGTGTGATGCCATTAATCTAGCTTTAACTAGCTTTAGTATTTGCACGTCATCGGTGTGATGGCACTAATCTAGCCTTAATGATTGGTCCATTTGCTTCCTTCATCCCATCGCGCCACAGTCTTACAATGCTAGGCTAGCAAGCTGCAGCACGACCGCAAATTGTCATCAGGAACTGACTCTCGGTGTGACACTCTCGGGTGTTTCCATTTTTCATTTTCCATTTCCATTTTCCATCCCCATTTCTGTCTTGGCAACAATTTGCTAGCCAAAACCAATATGTCGCTCAGCTAACCTCTTGAGCTAATGCTAACATGCTACGCGAGAAAGTTTCCGATGTGTTTTTTCTTTATTGTTCCTCAGCAACAGATCATGGTTCAGCGTATTGCCGATCCACGATGCTTTGAAATTAGTCTTGTTCGCGCTCTGACATCCCATCCATCCGGTCACCCCTGGCATCTGCCCAATGAGAAACTTAAATATTTTTGTTTTGAACCAAGATGTCGGGAAAAACCAGGGGGGAAATTGCACCATGCTGGGTGGGGAAGGGTAGGGGACTCCGATTTTATCGTATCACTGAAAAACAAACTTAACATCCAAGTTTTATATATTAAAAAAGGGTTCAGGGCAGGCTGAAAGAAAACAAATAAGTTCAGGAGAAGCTTGGCCATGGCAGATTTTCCCTCGCGCACACACAAACACACACACACCCCGGAGGTCAAGTCTGGAAAAAAAGAAAACAAGTGATGAAGAATTATTTGCAAATGCGATACGACCTGAGTAGCCTTGATTGATGACGCTGTTCTCCATTCGATTCTTCATCCGGCTTTTTGGGCCTTTTATTAAATGAGCATCAGCTGGAGTGAGGTGGAGGCGGCCATGTTGTTGCCCCCCCCTTCCTTGATATTCAAACCTCCAGGCCTCGACCCCAAACACATCAGTCAGCTGGGACGCGGCCGCCCGTCCAGGCCAGGAAGTAGAAGGAACCAGGCGGGGGGGAACGATTGTTATGCTGCGGATTGATCGGATTTCACTGGACGCCGTGAAACTATCAATCCACCTCGCCTGCGTGTGTGTTAGAAGCTACTGCGCGAGGCAGGGTCGGGACCGGGGTTGGTGTGTTTGGGGGTGGTGGACGCGGGAATCGATCGTTGGGTCAGAGGGTAATGTCTTGCTGAGTGCTGAGTCCATACACAGCGATCGGACGGGATCACTATCAATCACGGCCAAGGCGGGGGGGCAAACAGGGGGAGTAACGGGGGAAGCGTGCGGGAGGTGCTGCCCTGCTCTTTGTGTTGCTCCGTGTTGCTTTGTCTCTTGCCATGCACGAACAAGGCTTTGGGAACTGAAAGGGAGGTTGGAAAAACAGTTAGCAAACAACTGTGTGTGTGTGTGTGTGTGTGTTTGTGTGTGTGTGTGTGTGCGTGTGTGTGTGTGTGCTTGTGCGTGTGCGTGTGCGTGTGTGTGTGCGTAGCATCTCTGCAGAGAATAATATCAATGTTAAATGTTGAAGTCCGATTTTAAACCCGATTAATGAGGATACGAAGGGTTGTGTTTTTTTCTTCTGGTGTTTATTTTCTGTGTTTTCGTCGCCATGGTTACACAGACGTCACGCCGCACTCTTCTCCATTGCTTTTTGTAGGGTTGAGTGAAGGACGGATGGATGCTGGGATAATGGATGGATGGATGCAGGATTCATCATGGATGGATGGATGGATGGATGGATAGGTGGATGGATGGCTTGTCGTCTATTACACCAAAGCGATAGAATAGGATAATAGGAGAAAAGTGGGAGGAGCCTGCAAGCGATAAATTGAAGAAGCCTGAGTCAATAGATAAAGCTCATGGAGGCAGAGCCTGTTGGTCTCCATCCCAATCTTTTGCTAAATAAAGTGTTCCTTCCACACTCCTTATCTTCCACGTCCTCCTCCTCCAGTCTGGACTCTCCTCCTTCATCCCCATCCTCTTCCTTGCCATCTGTTGCCCCAAGTGAGGGCTGTTTTACTGTCAAACCGCCGACCATCCGTGTCATATGCATCCATGGCAACGCCCACGAAATTAGAAAGATAGATTACCGAGGTACAACACACACACACGCGGATGGAGGTGAAGGTGTGAATAGAGAGAGAGGTCAGGAGTGGGGGGGGGGGGGTTGCCATAAGTTGGCCCACTTGAAATACCTAGATCAAGTACCTGTGTATGGTGTGTGTGTGCATGCATGTGTGTGTGTGAGTGAGTGTGTGTGCATATACCTGTGTGTTGTACATACTCAAGACAGATATTGATTCGTATGGGAGAGAATTTAGAACCCGCTCAACCACTACATGCTATTAGACGCCCCACACACACACACATACACATACATATACGCACACGCACACACACGTACACACACAGGTATGATGTACAGTGAGAGATTTTATTCTTATTCGCCAGGCAACCATGCCAATCGATACGTTCGGTGTCGACCGATATCAAACAAGGCGGCGGCACTAAGGGGGAGCATCCACCCGAGACGGCTTTCGACGCCGCTCCGAGGGCGACGTGCGTCACATCCGCAGCAAATACAAACGTTTTCACCAACAGAATTGACGACCAACCCCAACAACAAAACGGGAGCAAAGTTCGGACAGGACAACAAAACATTCCGAGGATTAAAGAATCAAATCTTTATTTAAGACTTTATTTCTTCTTATATATCGTTTTATAAATATAATTTTTCAGAGAAAAGCAAAAGACAACAATGATGAGTTCCCTTCCCCTTTTTCTGCCTGGGAAATAAATCAGCTGACTCTTATTTTGAAGGGGCTTTAACATCTGCTAAATGACAGGATTAAATTACTTTTTATTGTTTACCGTTTACTGGAAATTCACGCTTTATTTTTTCAGGATTATCCCAACTTCACCTACATTTATTATAGATTTTTACCGTTCACCTGAAGGTGTATTTTGTGGCTTTGTGCATGACAAGAATAATTACAAATTTTTGTATCATCAGGGCTGAGATTTTAAGCAAGTTAATTTTGATGACTTAATAAATTACAGAAAATATAAAATATTAAGAAAGTTAACAATTAAATTTGCACTGTGGAACATTTCTCAGTGCAGGTGATGGGTTAAAATGATGCACAATATGATAGCATGACTGTCGATGTAGGTGAGGTGTCAGTGATTGATTAGAAATTTGGATAAATGAAGTTTCCAGATGGCGGTATAAATGAAAATGCTGTTCATGGAAAGGAGTTTGCATATCACAGGAGCACCTCCACCCTCCATTAGCAACTCAATGCTAAACATGTTGGAGCAAGCACGCAGATCTGTATTATTACCTTTGGACTGCAGGGCAGGTCTTTAATTTTTAGCTTTGAACAAACAAGCAGATCTGTAATGCTTGCTTAGTACTAGCACGCAGGTTTGTAAAGTTACCTTTGTACAAGCATGCGGGTCGGCAATGCTACCTTTGTATGAGCATGCACGCTAGCTTCTTTATGAGAAAAAGGTAATGTTAGCAAAAATGGTGTTCTTTTGAATTTCCTGAAGGAAAGTGTTTGTGTATTACAGAATCACCCCTGGTCTCCGTTAGCACCTCAATATAAAACATGTTGGAGCTAGCTGTAAGCTCTGTATCATTATCTTCATACTAGCATGCAGGTCTTTAAAGGTAGCTTTTTATGACCATCCAGGTTGGTAATGTTAGCTTTGTATGAGCATGCGAGTCTGAAATGCTAGCATTGTAGTAGCATGCTGGTTGGAAATGTTTACATCAGGGGTGTCAAACTCATTTCTCATTGCGGGCCACATACGGCCTAGGTAGATGTCAAGTGGGCCAGACCATTAAAATGATAGCATACTCAGCAATAAATAACCAAAATATCATGTCTTTCCTCTGGTTTGGTGCAAAGAAGTACAAGGATATTTGGAAAATCTTGGAATTTAATGAACAATCCTTTTTGCAAAACATTTCATGAAATACCTCATATTTCTTTAAACGTGTAATTTACTTTTATCATTCACATGTATGCATTGCAACTGATCCCACTGATCGTTTGGTGTAAAGAAGCACAAGGACATTTGGAAAATTTTGGAATTCAATGAACAATCCTTTTTTACAAAACATTTCATGAAACACCTCATATTTCAATAAACGTGTAATTTACTTCTATCATTCACATGTACGCATTGCAACTGATTCAACTGATCGTACAAAGGCACAAAAACTAAAAAGTAATTGGTATTGAAAAATATAGTAATGCACTTTAAGATTAAATGAGAGTTATAAAGAAAGGGATTTTAAACCATTTACACATGTGCATATAAAATCTAAATTGAATCCCTGCCTACACTTTACAAACTAAAGAGAGTGCTTTTAAATGTATAAGGAAGAAAGTATTCACCTGTCCTGTCAATGTGTAAACTTCATAAATGAAACTTGCATAAACATACAATACATACTGAAAATCTATGGAGTTGGACGTAGTCCATATTTCTTTGAAAATTCTACACACTTTATTTACTTTTCTCTGTTTTGATAACAACATTTTGGCTAATGAGGGAGTAGTGAGGAGGTAGAGAACAGGGTAGAAACAATGTCATAACAAGCAGCAGATGGGGCATTGATAACGTCCGCTGATTGGTCTGTCTCAGTGATGCAGCTTTTTTTCTACTCTGACCAAAGGGGTGCGCCTCTTAGTGGAAAATTATTGAATTGCATTTAATTAAAAAAATTAAATCCTTGTCTTTTATTCATTTTTTCACTTTCAAATTATCCTACGGGCTTGATTGCACCTCCTTGCGGGCCAGTTCCGGCCCGCGGGCCGTATGCTTGACACTGCTGGTTTACATTCAATGAGCGTACAGGTTGGTATGTTAGATTCGTAGAAACAAGCAGATTTGTAATGATAGCTTTGTACTAGTGCGCAGGTTTGTAATGTTAGCTTTGTATGAGCATGCGAGTCTGAAATGCTAGCATTTTATAGCATGCTGGTTGGAAATGTTCACATTGAATGAGCGCATAGGTTGGTAATGTTAGCTTCGTACAAACAACCAGACCTGTTATGCTAGTTTTGTACTAGCGCGCAGGTTTGTAATGCTAGCTTTGTGCAAGCACACAGGTTGGCAATGGTAACTTTGTAACTTTGTTTAGCTTATATGTGTGCGCAGGTCAGTAGTGTAAGCGAAAATGCTGTTCTATGAACTTTATGAGGGAAGGAGTTTACATATCATAGGAGCACCACCTCTCTCCAATAGCACCTCCTAGAGTTAGCACGCAGATGAATAATTCTACCTTTGGACTCACATGCAGGTTGATAAACCTAGCTTTATTCAAGCATGCAGGTCTGTAATGCTAGCTTTTTATAAGTGCGCATGGGCATGCAAATTGGTAATTTAAGCTCTTTATGAGCATGCAAGTCGGTAGTTAGCTATATATTAGCACGCAGGTTTGTAATGTCAGCTTTGCCACAGAAGATGACAGCTTTGCTAATACAAGTTAGCAGCATGTCTCCAGTCAATGCTTGAGTGCATGTCAGGACTCAAATTCAGTAACAAAACATCCGAGTCCACCTCGAACAAATCGACCAATTCGCCGGGGAGATGGATTGCTGTGGACCGTAGACACCCCTGCTCTCTGCAGTGGAAGATCGGGGCCTACAGATCAGTCTGGCCGATAACAATTACGAACTGTCATCCAGAAAGACGTTGTCAAAACCACTTCAGGAAGTAAACACTGGTCATTTAAAAGAGATACACTTATTCATTGGTCCGCGAGACTGATGAGCAAATAAACAAGATTATGATGTTTGAGCTAATGCATATTCATTCATCGAATAACTGTGCGATTAATATTGCTAAATTAATTACAATGATTGTAATTATTGATGACATTTCAGTTCATTTCTTGTTATTTCTGTCTGTATACCATTTTTTGATTGCTGTGATTTTCCCAGCCTCCGAACCTCATCTTCATCTCTGACCCTTGCACGTTTACAAGCTTGACTGGTTACATTCTTTGCATCATTGCCATGGCAACACGGCTCTGGACGCACATGTATACCTGGCGCTCTGCCAGCTGATTGGAGTCCTCCTAACAACAATGTTAGCATTGCGTGTTCTGAAGTTAGATGGTGTGGGGGGTCCAGGTTAAGAATTCTGGACCTTAGGAGGTCGGAGTGGCTTTTAAGCCCTGATTGGCGGTCGTTTGTAATGGTGCCGGAAGGGTTTTTAATCTGTCGCCACATGGCGCTCATCAGCAGCGCCGCGTGGGATTTCTTTCACTGTGATTCTTCTCAGCCTAAATGCTTCCTTTGTATTTTTCTTTTTTTAAATTCACCAAACCTGGCAGTCACACACATGCAGTTAAAAACTATCAAGGCTTTTAATTTTAATCCGCTTGGTGACCTTTTACTGGAAAGAAAACAAAAACATCATTATTTATTATCCTTTTGCACCAAATGGCATTTTTGAAGGCTGAGGTTAAATGAAGGTCTGTTGAAGGTTGAGTCAAGGTTGGATGACGGTTTGGTCAAAGTTGGGAGAAGGTTGAGTCAAAGGTACATCTTAGAGGGAGCAATGTTGGATGAAGGTTTGGTTGAAGTTGCTTCAGTGCTGGATGAAGGTCAGATGAGGGCCAGGTCAAAGTTGAAAGAAGGTGGGGTCAAAGGTAGATCCTGGAAGGATCACGGTTGGATGAGGGTATGGTCAAGTTTGGTTAAAGGTAGATCTTTTTTGAAAGGATCAAGGTTGAATGAAGGTTTGGGCAAAGCTGCGTGAAGGTTAGGGTAGAGGCTGGATGAAGAAGGTTTGGTCAAAGGTAGATCTTAGAAGGATCAAGCTTGGATGAAGGTTTGGTCAAGGTGGTGTAAAGGTTAGGTCCATGGTAGATCTTGGAAGGATCAAGGTTGGACGGCGGTCTGGTTGAATTAAAGGTAGGTCTTGGAAGGATCAAGGTCTCAGTTTTCATCACGGTTGGGTCAACACTGGACTCATGTTTGGTCAACATTGGATTAAAGTTTGATCAAGTTTGGGTCAATGGTAATTCTTGGAGGGATCTAGGTTGGATGGAAGGTTGCTTCAAGGTTATATGGTCAGATGAGGGTTGGATCAAAGTTGAAAGAAGGTTGAGTTAAATGTAGATCGTGGAAGGATCAAGATTGGACAGGGATTTGGTCACAGAATGAAGGTGTCGTCAAGGTTGGGTTTAGGCTTGATGACGGTCAGATGAGGGTGAGGGTTTGGTCGAAATAGCAAGAAGGCAGGGTAGCTCTTTCTTGGCAGGATCAAGGTTGGATGAAGTTTTGGTCGAGCATGAGCCTAGATTTGTTGAGATTCGAGTCAAGGTTGGATGAAGGTTTGGTCAAAGTTGCATGAAGGTCGGGTCGAGGCTGGATGAAGAAAGCTGGGTCAAAGGTAAGGTTAGAAGCATCAAGGAAGGTTTCATCAAGTTTGGGTCAACATCGGATTAATGTTTGTCAAGATTGGGTTAAAGGTAGGTCTTAGATTGGTCAAGGTTGGTTAAAGATTTAGGCAAAGCTATTCCAAGGCTGGGCAAAGGGAAGATGTTTGAAGGGTCATGGTTGGTCCAATGTTTGTTGAAGGTTGGATCAAATTGGAAGAAGATGGGTAGATCATTGAGGGGTCAAGGTCTGATCAAGGTGAAGATCAAGGTTGGGTTGATGTATGGTGAAGGTTTGGTGAAGAGGGTATAACAGCTGTGAGGGTGGTACCTGCCTGGGTACTTTCCATGTTCTCCTGGAAAAACGGTGATTGGGTTCATCGAGGACTCTTAAATGTCGATTTGTGATTGACAGAAGAGCCTGCTTCAGGTTAAACCCCACCTCTTGCCTCACTGCCAGCTGAAAGATGAAAGAAAGGTTTTCCTCCCCCTGGAAGGCTGATTGTCAACAGCAGGTTGTTGGCGACAGGTGGCTGCGCCACGAAATATTGGAAACACGCACTGACTAATTTTTAATAATTCGCGTTCCATGCCCTGAATTCAAAGTGGCTACCTATCAAGTCATTTGCTGCTTTCCCTTGTCTTCTGTTGATTCCATTCAGGGGTAGTTTGAGCGCTCTTGTCTGATTGTCACTCACACCAAACCATTTTCACGGTCGCTGACAAAAACCTGAAAGTAGGAAGGGAAATTGTAGTGGGATGATGTGAGTGGCGGCGCCCTCCCGTCATCCCGATCATAATTCGACCAGTTGTAGATTGGTCTTTTGCTAGTCTTGGGCTTACAATAATTCCAAACATGTTTAATATTATCGAAAGTCTTTATGGTGACAGTCAACAACCAATAGATGAGCTCCAGCAAAACCAGAAACAGGAAACCTTGTGGGTAAACAATCGCTGTTGACAGCAGAGATGGTATTTCTTTGCAGTATGGATGTACAGACACGGCTAAGGACGACTAGATCAATATGTAGCGTCCTGAAAGAGGACCAGACATCACCCCATTGTGTAAGATGTCGACTCTGACATATCACGGCTGAGCAGAGAAGGAAAAGCGATGGGTTTAGATAGCTGAGGCTCAGCAAATACCTGATGCAAACATCACATGGTGAGGAAAAATTGCTGATAAAGCTTATTTTAGTCTTGTAAATAGTGAACCCGGTCTTTGTAAAGCCTAGTCTGAGACTAGCCGTTGACATGAAACTATAAAAAGTACCATAATTTGCGGAGTAGTAAACTGCACCTAGCAAATTTGAAAAGAAAAAAAAATGTACATACACAGGCCATACTTGTCTATAAACTGCAAGTGTCCATTTGTAACATGTAATTGTAAAATCATGTAACAAGATTGTTTTAACTTTCAATTAAATGTTCTTCTACTCCTTCAGCTTTCCCCTTCAGGGGTCGCCACAGCAAATCGACCTTTTCTATCTAACCCTTTTCTCTGAATCCTCCTCTCTCACACTAACTTCATATCCTCTCTCACTATGTCCATAAATCTTCTCTTTGGTCTTCCACTAAATCTCCCGCCTGGCAGATACCAGCATCCGTCTACCAATATATTCAACAACCCTCCTCTGTACATGACCGAACCATTTCAGTCTGGCTTCTCTGACTTTCTCTCCAAAACATCTAAGATGTGCTTTTCCTCTGATAGACTCATCCTATCCATCCTGGTCACTTCCAAATCTTAGCATCCTCATCTGTGCGACCTCTAGCTCTGCCTCCTGTCTTTTCGTCATTGCAACTGTTTCTAGCCCAGACAGCATTGCTAATCTCACTGTCTTGTACACCTCTCCTTTCATTCTGGCTGATCTTCTATCACATAGTACCCCTGACACTTTCCTCCACCCATTCCAACCTGCTTGAACCCATCCCTTCACCTCTTTTGCACACTCTCCGTTGCTCTGGACTGTTCACCCCAAGTACCTAAAATCCTCCGACTTCCTGAACTCCCTGTAGCCTCAGTTTTCACATCCTCTCATTCACATATTTATACTCTGTCTCGCTGCGACAAGCTTTCATTCCTCTCCTTTCCAGCGCATACCTCCAACTCTCTAGATTTTCCTCAACCTGTTACCTGCTCTCACTACAGATCACAATGTCATCTGCAAAGATCATGGTCCATGGGGATTCCTGTCTAACCTCACCTGTCAACCTGTACATCACCACTGCAAACAAGAAGGGGCTCAGAGCTGATCCCTGATGGAGTCCCACCTCTTCCTTGAACTTTTCTGTTTCCCCTATAGCACACCATACCATTGTGTCACAGCCAGCATACATGTCCTGCACCAGTCTAACATACTTCTCGGCCACTCCAGATTTCCTCATACAATCCCAATGCAGCTCCTTCTGGCCTTCTCTGTGCTTCTCTATTAGCATTCTCAAAGCAAATGCAACATCTGTAGTACTCTTTCTGGGCATGTAGCCATACTGCTCTTCACAAATGCTGACTTCTGCTCTCAGTCTAGTTTCCACTACTCTTTCCCGTAACTTCATTGTATGGCTCATCAACTTTATCCCTCCATAGTTGCCGCAGTTCTGCACATCCCCCTTATTTTTAAAAATGGGCAACATCACACTTCAACTCCATTCTCAAGGCATCTTCTCACTCTGTAACATCATGTCGAATAATCTAGTCAGAAACTGTACCGCTGCCTCTCCTAGACACTTCCTCACCTCCACAGGTATATCATCAGGACCCACGGCTTTTCTACCGTTCATCCTCTTCAATGCCTTCCTCGCTTCACTTTTACTAATCTGTGATACTTTGTGGTCTACAATAGTCACCTCTTCTACCCTTGCCTCTCTTTCATTTTCCACATTCATCAGCTCTTCAAAGTACTCCTTCCATCGTCCCATCACTCCTCTAGCATCTGTCATTAGATTTCCTTAATCACCCGGACCTGTTGTACATCCTTTCCATCTTTTTTCTCTCTGTTTCGTCAACCTGTATAGATTATTCTCACCCTCCTTACTGTCCAGCAGAGCATACAGGTCATCATACGCCCTTTTCTACCTCTATCTCTACCTTACGTTGTATCTCCCTGTGCTCCTTTGTCTACTTTTCAGTCCTCTCAGTGTCCCATTTCTTTGTTAACCGCTTTCTCTGTATATACTCCTGCACTTCCTCATTCCAACATTAAGTTTTCTTATCTACTTTCCTTCCAGATGATACACCAAGTACCTCTCTTACCTGTCTCCCTGATAACACTGGCTGTTGTTGTCCAATCATCTTGAAGTACACCCTGACCACCCAGAGCCTTTCTCAACTCCTCCCTGAAAACCATACAACACTCCTCCCTTTTCAGTTTCCACCACTTTGTCCTCTGCTCTGCCTTTGTCCTCTTGATCTTCCTTGTCATCAGAGTCATCCTACAAACCAGCATCCTATGCCGTCTGGCTACACTCTAACATACAATTACTTTGCAGTCATGGATCTCTTTCAGGTTACCTTGTCTATACAAGATGTAGTCTACCTGCGGGCTCCTACCTCCTCTCTTATAAGTACCCCTATGGTCCTGTCTTTTCTGGACAAAAGTGGTCGCTACAGCCATTTCCATGCTTTTTGCAAAATCTACCACCATTTGTCCCTCTGCGTTCCTATCCTGTATACCAAGTCTGCCCATCACATCCTCTCCATTGCCTTCACCAACATACCCATTGAATTCTGCACCAATACCACTCTCTCATCTCTGGAATATTCTGCATCACTTCATCAAGCTCATTCCAGAACTTCTTCTCCTAAAACTCACATTCCACCTGCGGGGCATACCCACTAACAACATTGAGCACCACACATTCAATTTCCAATTCCAGACTCATAAGTCTATCTGACATTCTTTTCACGTCCAGAACATTCCCAACAAACTCCTCCCTCAGGATAACTCCTACTCCATTTCTCTTCTTGTCAGTACCATAATAGTACAACTTAAAGCCTGCTCCTAAGCTTCTCGCCTTACTACCTTTTCACCTGGTCTCCTAGACACACAGTATATCCACCTTCCTTCTCTGCATTATGTCAATCAAGTCTCTACCTTTTCCTGTCATAGTTCCAATTTTCAAAGTTCGTCGTCTCAGTCTCATACTATTGCCTTTCCTCTTCACTCTCTGCTTCGGAACATGCCTTCCTCCTCTCCTTCTCTGACCTACGGTAGCCCAGTTTCCGTTAGTTTCCTGTAGGTCATTGGTACACATGGCGGTCATTGTTAACCCGGGCCTCAATCAATCCAGTATGATCTGGTTGTTATGATTAATTCGCATGGTTGGTTTTGGCAAAAGTTTTACGCTGGATGTCCTTCCTGACGCAACCCCCGGCTTAGGACCGGCTCAGGGAGACATTGGCCACTGCCTCCCGAGGCTACCACGGGAGATACTGGCTCGTGCCGCCCTGATTTAATTAAATATGCACCATAAATTCTTTTTTTTTTTTTTTTTTTTTCAAAGAGCGCCTGTAACATATCTGTTTAAAAAAATTGAAAAATACAGTAGCATAGCAGGAAACGTCATTGATCACTATCTACATCTTTATCCTGTATTCAATAACAACATTGAAGTTGTCAACTTCAGTGTCAGAATTAGAAAATCTCATAATGCGTCCGTTACACACTTCCTTAGTCTCTCTCATTGTCACCAAACACGTGAGTTCTGTGGCGTCTATGTCTCATTTCATCGGTCTGATATGAAAGACTAAATATTTTGGAGGCATGAAGCCTGTTAGCCCCTAAAAGTCGTTTTCCTCCATCTTTGCGGGGATAGAACAGGTAAGACCATCAGCATGATGTGCGCTAATGGCCCAGAAGTTAAGGCATTGGACTCAAATGCAATGGGGTTTCCCTGCGCGGGTTCAGACCCTGTTCACAGCAATTACAGTAGCTCCAGGCTTCACCTGGTGACCTCCGTGGTGTCATTGCCCATGGAGTTATGTGTTTGCATGGGTTTTCTGGTTTCCTCCAATAGTCCAAAAACATGCAGCAGATCACTAGAGACCCTAAATTGCCCAGACAAGGGAATTACACTTGAATGTCCTTAACCCTCATATTATGTTAAGGGTCAATTTGACCCATTGGGTCAATGGGTGAAATGGGTCAAATTGACCCTTAACATAATATGAGGGTTAAAAATCCACAAATTAGCCTCATTGTTGTTTAAGCCATGGAGTTTAATGCTATGAAAAAAGTAGAGGCAAACAGTCCAGAAATTCTGGTAGTCTTTCGACATGAGCAGATGTGAGATGATACTTTTCCATGATTCTTTACCAAATCTTTTTTATGTCCTCTAACATATGGGGCAAGAGGCAGTTGGTACCCATTTGTGTGGGAAAAACATAGGAATAGCAGAAGGTCCCAGGTTCGATTCCTACGTGGGGGGTTACTTTCTTTGTGTCTGCGTAGGCTTCCTTCGGTTCTTTGGTTTCCTCCAACAGTCCAATGTCTCCATATGTTGTACGTCTCTGTGTCACTGACTTTGGCCTGTGGGAGGAAGATGGAGAACCTGGCGTTAAAGCCACATGGGGGATGGAGTGGGGTTGCAGACCTCCGCATAGGTGATGACATATTGAATATTAAAATTAACTGTAATTGTAATTAACTGCTAACATTAGTGATGACTTTGTTCCGAGACGGTGAACCGCAAAGACCCTGACGCCGGCAGTCAAGTGCCGACGTCACTCAGCCCCCTAATCTTTTCTGGCTCTAACAAACCTGCGATAGAAACGTCTATTAATGAAAATTTGTGAATCTGCCGGCTTTTAATAGTCGGGATCATTCTCTTACCGGCCAACCATTCCGTCGTGCTTCATTATGTGCTGCCCTCCGTTTGGTTCCCATGGCAATTTTTCAAGGCCGGTGATGAGATTATCTGAAAAAAAGCCTGCTATGAGCTGTTCGCTGACCTGTCCTGATAAATCGCTTTAATAAGGCACGAGGCAAAACGTAACCGTTAATAACATTTCCACCCCATAGTATCCGAAGAGCGGCAAATAAGCAAAACAATCTCCATAATGTTCAATATAAATGTATGTATTTAACATGTAATCCCCCAGTCATCGGAACAATGCGGCAAGTACTTCCGAGCCCGTCAATCAGTCTACGTGTAAATAGATCCATCCGCCAGCAATAGTGCCTCCGAGTCGAGAGCAGTCCCCCCATTAAATATTCATCTTGCCTCTCCACTGGCCCTCATCGTTGGAGATGTCCCCACAAATGGTTTCCATCTGCAGGGGTCTCTCAGTCTGCGCCAAACATCTGCCACCGGGACGAGCTGCGCCCTAAAGAGATGGGGGAGCAGCGTTGCGACATAGTGAGGTGCTATGGCGATCTGGCCGCTCAGTCCCAGTGCCACTGTGTTCATGAATCCCTTACCGGTGCTTCTAACAAGCAATGCTATGTTCTACTAATTGGCAGGGTATCAGTATCACTTTTGCCTGTTTTTTAATTGTATTTTTATATATTAACCACATTTTTTTGCCAAACACTGGTATTCATTCATTATTCAATTTTTCTCACTTTTTTTACATCTCCCTTTATTTTCTGTCTTATATTTATTTTATTTTATTTAACCTTTATTTATATATTTTATATTAAATATTATATATTTCAATTTTATATAATTATACTTCATCGGCCGCAGGTTGCATTGTCCCCTTGGGGACAAATAAAATGTTGTCAGATTCTAATTCTGATTTATACGTTTGGTTTTTGAGGTTGAACGATAAATATTTTGCCACCACTGATTTGTCTAACAAGCAATGGTTTGTACGGTACAACTTGAGTGAAAACTTGTGTGGTACCTGTCTGACGGTGCGCCTCAGGGCTCCGTCAACCGTTCTCATGGGTAACTATGTATAGAAATGTCAGGGATCAAAAAATGTTTGTTTTATTTATTTTAAATGACTCACAGACAAGGCGGCTGATGTCCAGTTCTATTTTACAGACCATATCTGAGGGATCAGGTTTCCTACAAGTGCAGCCCTTCTGCTTCTGAGAGGCGGGAAAGGCCCAGAGTTGTATGCCTGAGGCGGTTTTTCCAAGATACCAGATTGCCGCCGCTGAAACAAACTACGTGGAAGAAGATTCTCGGATATTTCGCCATGAAGGAGCAAGTTATCTGACTATAATCGGTAGCAGCATGGTGTCCCTTTTAATTTTCCTTCTTCTTTTATTTTAATTGGTGAATGAAAGTGCCAGGGGTGCAGAAGAACATGGCTAGACCAACCATGTTGTCTGGGTTTGAGAGACTGAGGAAATCAGGAAGTAGAGCTGGCGGTATCAGAGTTGAAGATGTAGAGAGTGAGGAGGATGGATAGGATAGTGTTAGATGTTCTGGAGACAAGGTATGAGAGATCGTGAAGATGTGTGGATAAGAATGCTGAGGTTGACCGAGACCTGGAGGAAGGTCGAAGAGGAGGATTATGGATGGTGTGCAAAATGACAAGAAGTTTGTTGCCCTGAGAGAAGATGGTTAGGAGGAGGCGACCCCTGAAGGGTGCGAACAAATGGAAAAGAAGAAGATTGCTGTTCCACCTCCACAAGTCATATGCATTAGCTGTTGCCTCTGATTGGCGAACCATCGGTGCCACTGTCTGGCCAACAGCTGCTGGAAATCAGAAATCCGCAGGCATAGTTTAAGAATGATCGCACCTTTGGGCCTGCTGGTCAAAAGGATCCATAGAAAACTGGGCGGGGAGTGAATCGTCGATAGTCCTCGCGGAGCACCTCAGGGCTCCTTATCGAGCCCAACGATGTTTTTGACACACACAGCAGCTCTGTTACAGAGCAGCTGTTACTGTAAGCATCCTATCGAAGTACTTAGAACTGGTTTATATAGGCAACACCCACTCTCTCTCTGCTCCCTTCCCCTCACTCAGGCGATGACATTGATCCAGGCCCTTTTTGATCTTGCTCTTAGCTGTTGCTCCTTCCCGCTAATACAGTCCTCTCCCCCGTGGTCTGACTTGGCCACTTTTAACCCACAAGTACTGCCTACACCGCTGCCCCTAACCGTCCTCTCTCGTCCAATAAAATCCCGCCAAACATCCATCCATCCATCAACTCCGACCTATTAGTCGCGCTGCTTGTCAGCACCAACAAGGCAGGCGTCGTTAGCGAGGGAGGAAATTAGCAGCGATCCGACAAGAAGGATGAGAAAAAAAAAGGCTGTGGGGGAGCAACGTCTTCTAAGCCTCCTCTTTGTTTCTGCCTAGTGTCTCCCATCTCACTTTTTCTTTTTTAATTTTCTGGGAGCCCTTTTATCTAAAAGTGCCGTGAAGGAAAAATAGAAAAGCTTTGGAAAAAAAAGTTCCAGTTATATAGATGTATAAATGTACTTTTTAACACTTTTAATATTGAAAAGACCTGACTTGCAAGAGACGGGTAACATCCGCTCGCGTTAAATCATGAACTCGACTTTCTTTATGCAATAAAGAGCTTCCTGTCGTATTTATTAAACCGTTCTTTCTGCGTGACTAAACATCAACCCCATATTTTGCAGGGAAATATCAGCTTGAGTATGGAAAGTAAAACAAAATAGCACAAAGCGTAGTCCAATTTGTTTTCCTATAGGTTTGGTTCATTAAATGCTTTCATTTAATGTGATTTTTTTTTTGTTTTTTTTAGTAGTTGTACTGCAGTATATTTAACATATGTATCATGTTACAGACACAAGACTCGGCACCAAAAACAGGGATAGAGTTATGAATTTTATTCATATTAGTTAGCCCGGGAGGGCACTAGTTCTGGATGTGGGCACACAGTTTGTCTCTAGCCTCCAAATTCTGGTCTCCAGCTTGATTAAAAGGCGTGCTGGCGTCTTAGCTAATGCTGACCTGATGGGATTCGCACTTTGGACTCCGGTCTCTAGATATGTGAGGAACAACCAAGGATAAGGAGGGACTAAACCTGACAGAGTTTCGCATTTTCGTCTACAGTCACCAGCCTCCGGTCTTCGGTCTGTAGTCTCCAGTCTCTGGACTCCTGTCTCCTGCCTCCTGCCTCTAGCCTCTGGCCACTGGTCTCCAGATGTGTAAGGGACATGGATACATAGGGACTGACACTGATGAGGGGTCGCAACCTGGTCTCTAGTCATTGTCCCCGAGTCTACGGTTTCTGGTCTCCTTTCTCCAGTCTTCAGTCTCCGACTCCAGACTCCGGCCTCTGGTCTGCGGTATCCGGTCATCAATCTCCAGTCTCCGGCGGCTGGTCTCTGGATGTGTAGAAGACATAGATAAGTAGGGCCTAAGCCTGACAGGGGTTCACACTCCCAGTTACTGGTCTCCGGTCTCTGGTTCCTGGTCTCCGGATGTATAGAGGACAAGGATATGTAGGGACTAAACCTGATGGGCGTTCACACTTCGGTTTCTAGTCTCCTGACTCCGGTCATCGGTCTCCAGATGTGGAGGGGCCACATGTGTAGGGTAGCTTTTTCCTCTGGGCTCAGGGCTTGCTTATGCGTATACTCCTTTTTGGTGTGGAGTAGTAGGGTCGGAGTAGCATGCACGACTGCCGCTACGCTACACTACGACGCCACAACGGAACGCCCATGAGTTTATATGCTTGTGTGTTCGTGCAAAGAGGCCTGTTTGCAGGCCAATTCAAAATGTAATCGTAAACCTACGAAAAACTGTTCGTAGGCTGATTTGTTCATGATTTGGGGAACTCATAAGCTGATGCCTGCTGTATGTCTCCATACGACGTGCATGACAGAGTGATTGCATGTCTTGTGATTAGCTTGGATAGGTTCAAGCATGCTGGCAACCTTGAGTGCAGGCTATTTTATTTTATTTTATTTTATTTTATTTTATTTTATTTTATTTTATTTTATTTTATTTTTGATACTACAAGGGTGGTTTAGAAAACTCGAGGTAAGATAAGAATGGATAAGATCAGACAGAGGAGGCCAAGGAGGCGATATTAGTGGTATTATTATTATCATTATTATCATTTCATCTTTGTCGATTGTAGACTCAAAAACAGACCATAGACTTTAGTGCTTTCTTACATTGTAGACCTTTTTGGATAATTCTGTGATCTGCGGGAAAACCTTCTCAAGAGAGATCCAGGTAGAAATATGACAATTGAAAAGCTGATACAAAAAAACAACTTGAAATTGGTTGGAACAAATGGGCGACGGTGGCATTCGTTTGGAACGTGCTAAATAGGAAAAAATTCTCCCATCCACGCGATCACAGATTTTTTTTGTCTATCTTTAGACCATAAAAACTGAAGACCATCTCAGTTCAAGGAGGGTGGGGGTGTGGAGGAACGTTGCAGATCATAAATCACCAGTTCGGCCGGGTCTAAGTTACCATTTGGGGGGTGGGGCTCCTGCAGCCTGCAGCCGTTATTGCTCCATGGGAAAAAAGGGGGGTAAAAATAGAGCCATAAGGATAATGGGATAGAGGGGACACATTGCCTCTGGAGGCACCTCGAAGTTCATGGAGCAAAGTTTCGAAGACGCTAATAAATATATATTTATATACATACAGTATATATATATATATATATACTGCTCAAAAAAATAAAGGGAACACTTGAACAACACAATGTAACTCCAAGTCAATCACACTTCTGTGAGATCATAGTGTCCACTCAGGAAGCAACAGATTCGTTTTGACTTGTTTTAAGGACATTACATCAAAGTTGGATCAGCCTGGAGTTTGTTTTTACACTTTAATTTTGAGTATGATTCTTATCCAGACCTCCATGGGTTGATACAATTGATTTCCATTGATCATATGTGTGTGATTTTGTTGACAGCACATTCAACTGTGTAAAGAGCAAAGTATTTCATAAGAATATTTCATTCATTTAGATCTAGGATGTGTTTTTTAAGTGTTCCCTTTATTTTTTTGAGCAGTGTATATATATATATGTATATATAGTCATAAAGCTGATTAGAAGACACAGGGAAAGAAAAGAAAGACTATCCATGCAACAGAAAAAAACATTTTTCTGTATCAGGGGAGATATGAAATAAGAACTGCCTGGGTTCTCCATGTTCTCCTCCTGCTTGGGCCTGTCCTTGCTCTCTGCTGAGGTTCTCTCCATGTTCTCCCATCCAGGTTCGCTCACTCTAGAGAGTCTCCACGTTCTCCCACCCTTGTTCTCCATGTTCTCCTGTCAGGGATTTCCATGTTCTCCTGTCTGGGTTTTCCCCATGTTCTCACGTCAGAGTTCTCTGTGTTCTCCTACCTGGGTTTTCTCCATGTCCTCATCCTGTCTGCATGGGTTCTCTCTCTCTAGAGTCTCCATGTTCTCCTGAAAGAGTTCTCCCCATGCTCTCTTCCAAGGCTCTCCATGTTCTCCTGACCAGGTTCTCTTGCTTTCTAGAGTTTCCATGATCTCTCACCTGGATTCTCTCCAGACTCTGCCAGAGTTCTCCATGTTCTCCTGCCATGGTTCTCCATGTTCTTCTGCCTTGTTTCTCCATGTTGTCCTACATGGGTTCTCTTTGTGTAAAGTTTCCATGTTCTCCTACCTGGGTTCTCTCCAGATTCCCTGCCAGGGTTCTTCATCTTCTCCTGGCCAGATTCCAGTAAGATGGTTCCCTGAAAACGCCATTGTCTTTGGTTGTGTACGACAGCGCAAAAAGCTGGACATCTCTATGTGTGACTGACTGGTAAACCCCGTCTCTCGCCCCAGCGCCAGCCATGATTGGCTCTGGCCTCCTGTGCAGCTGACCACTGATCTGTTTCCTCTTAGCACCAGTTGTTCTGGCCTATCAACTGGAATCTGTCAGTGCAAACTATTAACTGGAATCAGCCACTCCAAACCAGTAATAAACAGCAGCCAATATCCTTCAATAATGGATATGCTAATTTCCCCTTTACATTTTTTTGCTCGAAAACTACGTGTTATAATTAAGGGGGAAATGAGGGACAAGATTTGTTTGAAATGCTCTCAACGGAGGCAATGGGATCACTGTTAACATAAAAATTAGACGGCGAAGGTTTGATTAAAAATCGCGCTTTTAAACCTAAAGCCTCCCACTGGCTGACTCCTTCTTATGATTTTGTTGTTACACCTCATAGCGCCTGATTGTCACAACTTAGAGACTTTTTGTGATGTACCGTCATTTTTTGTACACACATGCACACGCACATTTAATATGACAGATTGAATTATCTTGATATCTCATAAAGAGATTTACACTTGAAAACTGAACAAGATGCACATCAACATACACATGCGCACAAACGCACACACACACACACACACACACACACACACACACACACACACACACACACACACACACACACCAAATGGAAACCCTGCAGCCAGCTTTTATCTGTGGGATGGGATTTGCTCTTCAAATGATAGAAGATGGTCTCATCCGCCTGGCCCGTCTTCCTTTTCCCCCCATCTTTCTGTCATTTTAGCCAAACCTGCTTTTGGGTGAATAAAATACACTCCTTGGTAAAATTGAATAAAATAATATAAAAAACACAGATGAATACAATAAAGTCAGATTAAATAAAATAAGATTGCAAAAATTTAATAGCATTAAGTAGCATAAAATGAGCACAAAAAAAAAACAAAAAAAAAAAAAAAAACCACCAAAAAATAATATACAACAAAATAAATCAGCCAAAATCAAAGTTCAATAATAAAATAAAACAAAACAAAACAAATAAAGAAATAAAGTCAAACTAGATAAAATGAAATAAAGTAAGATTGTAAAGAATATAATAATATAAAACAGCATATATAAAACTGATAGAGTTACATAAAAGGAGATAAATTAAAATAAAATGGCATAAAGTGAAATAGCATAGTCACATAAAATGAGCAGAACAAAAAAAAATCAGAAAAATGAAACCAAATAAAACAAAATAAATTAGAATTATAGAATCAAAATGAAATGTAATAGAATAAAATAGAATCAAGAGAAAAGAAAAGAAAGGAAAAGAAAAGAAAGGAAAAGAAAAGAAAAGAAAAGAAAAGAAAAGAAAAGAAAAGAAAAGAAAAGAAAAGAAAAGAAAAGAAAAGAAGATTGAATGAATATGAATAAAATAGATTACAATAAGCAGCTCAGAAGACCTCCTTGAAGAAGAAAACCGTTGGACCAAGTCTTCCCTTGCCCAGACGTAGGGCACCCCCCGACGCACACACACACCTCGCTGGGCCTTCACCCTTGGGGCTCGGCTGGGCACAGCCCGAAGGAACAACATGGGTCCCTACTCCCCTGGGCTCACCACCCACAGGAAAGGCCAGGGGGTTGTAAGCAGTTTGACCTTGGTGGTCCGATCCTTGGCAGAAGAAGCTGGTTCTTAGGAAATGGAATGTCACCTCTCTGGGAAGGAGCCCGAGCTTAGAGATTCCGTCAAGAAATAGCCGGACACACCTAAACGTATGTGCGGGGTCTGGAACCTGGGCTCTTGAGAGGGGCTGGAATCTTTTTTACTCTGGAGTAGCCCTTGGTGAGAGGCGCTGGGCAGATATGGGCATATTGATTGCCCCCCGACTCAGCGCCTGTGCGTTGAGGTTTAACCTGGTGGGGTAGCCTCCCACATCCCTTTGGAGGGGGGAAATATTCTGACTGGCTATGCACCCAACAATAGTTCAGTTTACCCACCCGTCTTGGGGTCCCTAGAGGTGTTGCTAGAGAGTGCCCCTACGGGGGACTCCCTTGTCCTACTGAGAGCTCTCAGTGCTCTTGTGGGCAATGACAGTGCAACTTGGAAGCCGTTATTGTGTGCGTTATTGGGAGGAACAGCCCCCCTGATCTGAGCCTGAGTGGTGTCTTAATATTGGACTTCTGTGCTTGTCACAGATCGTCCATAACAAACACCATGTTCAGGCATAAAGATGTCTATATGTGCACTTGGCACCAACACACCTTAAGCCACAATTCTTTGATCAACCTTGTGGTCATGTCAATGGACTTACGGCCACATGTCCTGGACACTCAGGTTAAGAGGGGCGGTCAACTGATCACCACCTGGTGGTGAGCTGGCTCCAATGGTGGGGGAGGATGCTGGTCAGACCTGGCAGACCCAAATATAATTTGAGGGTCTGTTGGGAACGTCTGGCAGAGTCCCCTGTCAGAAGGATTTACAACTCCCACCTCAGGCAGCGCTACGACCACATCCTAAAGGAGGCGGGACATTGAGTTTGAATGGGCCTTGCTCCGTGCTTCCATTGTTAAGTCAGCAGACTGGAACTGCGGCCAAAAGGCGGTCGGCACCTGTCGGGGCAGCAACCCTCAGACACCAAAACCGCAGGCCAAGCGGCCTGGTGTCTGAGGGTCTCAACCTTGGTGTCTGCTGAGGCAAAACTTGGGCGTGGGAGGAGTTCGGAGAGACTACCAAGGTTAACGACTTCTGGTGGGCGTCAAGGAGATTCTTGTCCACCATCCAGCAACTCAGGAGGGGGAAGCAGTGCTCCCCCTCAACTCGAGATGTTGTTGATTGGAGGCAGGAATACTTCCGAGACCTCCTCATCACCGTTGAAACGCCAATAAGGAAGTAGAGCCTGGGGACTCTGGAGCAGACACATCTATTTCCGGGGCTGAAATTGCTGAAGCAGTCAAAAAGCTCTTCATTATCAGGGCCCCGGGGATGGGTGAGGTCCGCCCAGGTCTCCTCAAGGCTCTGGATGCTGTAGGGCTGTCCTAGCTGACACGACTCTATTTCACTACATGGATGTCGGGGACAATGCTGCTGGACTGGCAAACCAGGGTGTGCTCCAACTATAGGGGGATCACTCTCTTCAGTGTCCCTGGTTAGTCTATTTAGTGGTGCTGGAGAAGAGGGTCCAGCGAGTCGTTGAACTTCCGATCCAGGAGGAGCAGTGTGGTTTTCGTCCTGGTTGTGTAACTGTGGACCAGCTTTATACCCTTGGCAGAGTCCTCGAAGGGGGATGGGAGTTCGCCCAACCAGTCTACATGTATTTTGTGGATCTGTAGAGGGCATTTGACCGTGTCCCATGGGCAATCCTATGGGGGGTGCTCCAGGAGTATGGGGTACCGAACCCTGTTATACGGACTGTTTGGTCTCTGTATGATTGGTGCCGGAACTTGGTTCGTGTTGCTGGTTGTAAGTCGGACCCGTTTCCAGTGAGAGTTGGACTCCACCAGGGCTGCCCTTTATCACTGATTCTGCTCATAACTTTTATGGACAGAATTTCTAGGCGCAGCCATGGCATTAAGAGGATCTGGTTTGGTGGCTGCAGGATTGAGTCTCTGGTTTTTGTAGATGATGTGGTTCTGGGGAGCTGAGCTAAAAGGTGAAGCTCTCAATTTACCGGTCGAACTACATTCCCGCCCTCAGCTATGGTCACGAGCTGTGGGTAGTGACCAACAGCACGAGATTGTGGATACAAGCGGCCAAAATGAGTTTCCTCTGCAGGGTGGCCGGACTCAAGTGACTTGCAGTCAGTAGAGGCAGGGGAGGCCGGGCCTCACTTAACATCACAGAAAGAAGAAAATGCAAAATGAAAAAATAAATTAAATGGTTACGTTTATTCAGTAATTTGTACTATAAAGTTTCCACGAAGCTTCCCCATTGTTAGTTTATTTTTTTCAAAATTGCTAAAAAAAATCACATTTACCGTTCAAATATGAAGAAGAGACGTGCGGTGATGAGGTTAGTGCCTCACCAGCCATGAACCTCACCACACGTTACTGCCGTACTCCTTTAGAGATAGGGTGAGAAGTTTGTTCATCCGTGAGGAGCTTGGAGTAGAGTTTCTGCTCCTACGCATAGAGAGGAGTCAGATGAGGTGTCTCAGGCATCGGGTCAGGATGCCTCCTGGACGCCTCCAGGGGGAGGTATTTCGGGCATGTGCATCTGGGAGGAGACCACAGGGAGGGCCCAGGACACGCTGGAGAGACTATGTCTCAAGGGTTGGTCTGGGAACGCCTTAGGGTCCCTCAAGAGGAGCTGGACCATGTGGTGAGGGAGAGGGAGGTCTGAGCCTCACTGCTCTGGCTGCTACCCCCGTGACCCGACTCCGGATAAGCGGGAGAAGATGGATGGATGGATGAAAAATACAGTAATCATGAAAAAAGATGAATACAGTAAAATAAAATTAGTTAAATTAAATAAAATAAGATGGCATAAAAATCCTAAAATAGAATAAAACTTCCATCCATCTTCTTCCTCTTTATTTCACTCAGGGTCGCAGGGGATGCAGGGGATGTTGTCGGGCAAGAGGCCGGGTATACCCTGGACTGATCACCAGTCAGTCGCAGGGCCACATATTTAGACAAAAAAAATTCAGTCACTCAATCATTTGGGGCAATTCTCCCAATTTTTTTCCATTTAACCTGCATGTTTTAGGAATGTAGGAGGAACCTGGAGGAAACCCAAGCAGACAAAGGGGGAACATGCAAACTGTTCTGAATTTAACCAGGGTCCTTTGTGCTGGGAGGCGCTAACCACTGTGCCACTGTGAAGATAAACAGATAAATAAAATAAAAAAAAATGAAATAAAATATAACAGAAGAATATAATCAAACAAAATGACATGAAAAACATAGGATGAGAGTAAAATACAAAAAAATAACACAGAAGGATGTGGTTAAATAAAATCAGTTAAAATAAAATAAAATAAAATAAAATAAAAATAGCAGCACTATTCTGGCTGTCTCACTTCTAATTTGCATCCAAGCAAACTCATCCCTCACCGCTCTGTGTCTCTTCTTTCTCCGTCTTGTAACAACATAGGTCCCTCCAAAGCGTTTCGCATCTTAAAATGCAGGAAGAGCAAAGGTGGTGTGACGGAAAGGCTGGCTGCTGAGTAATAAAAATGTGAGCGGCAGGCAAAGGGGGGGTGGAGGCGAAACTCAGGAAGTCACAGCGAACGCTGTTTCCATCTTCATTTAATAATTGAATAATAATCTCCCTGGAGACGTGACCCAGAACTCACGGACGGGGGCGGTGGGAGTGGATTCGGAGGCCTCATCTGCCCACGGGGACGACACACTGGTGCCCCCCTGTGGTGCCCACCAGTCACTGCCTCAGTGCATGCGCGTGCTTGTGTGTGTTCACCGGCTTGTGCATGATTTACAGCAGTAACCTGTCTCTGTCACACACTTACAGGCCCATGTCTGAGATGGCAGAGAGAGGGAGGGAGAGAGGGAGGAAAAAAAAAGGGGGATGTCAGGAAAGAATATATTTCACTTCCCCACATGCATGCACACATGCACGCACACATGCACACACAAATGCACGCACGCACACACACACTTGCTAGCGTGAGAGCTCCCAGACACAAAATCAGACCTCATCTTCTAGTGGAAGATAAGCGGAGTCTTTTTTAAGGCTGACGCTGATGTATGAGCTTTGGGGCCATCGGAGTTGTGTGTGTGTGTGTGTGTGTGTGTGTGTGTGTGTGTGTGTGTGTGTGTGTGTGAGACGGCTGACGAGAGTGCAATGTTGCGCTTAGGTTGATGTACGAGCCCCGGGGTTAGGGGACGACGCCCGGGAAAAGAGCCGAGGCCCCTGGGCCTCCAGGACCGTATTGAAGAGCCAGCGATTCATTCCCCTACATTTGCATGAGCATGTGCATACACGCTCACACACACACACACACACACACACACACACACACAAGGATTCGCCGCACCTGCTTTGTTTTATTAATAACTTGATAACTCGCAGCGCCGCAACCCCAAACAACCATTTAGAACAAAAACGTGTGGAAGAACAGTGTGTGTGCGTTTGAGTGTGTGTCTGTCCATCCGTGTGTGCATGCATGCACCGGTGTCGATGTTGTGCATGGTGAATT
The DNA here is from genome assembly GCF_037954325.1 of Fistularia commersonii. Lineage (NCBI taxonomy): Eukaryota > Metazoa > Chordata > Actinopteri > Syngnathiformes > Fistulariidae > Fistularia > Fistularia commersonii. The sequence goes on along the minus strand of NC_141294.1, from coordinate 19,606,703 downwards.
CGCCTGAAAAATTCTGCAAACAAAACTGGGACAACCAATTCACCTCCTGATAGTAATTTTCAATAATTGATGAAGTTCAGTTTTTCATGATGATCTTTGTTTTTAATCATCCTTGCTGTTTTTTTTGTGATTTTCTGTATCATATTAGATTTATTTTTTCTTTTTAAATCTCATGTCCTGCTGACAATTTTTCTATTTTCTCACTCATTTCTGGTGAAATTTGATCTTTAGGGGAGCTGCTCTGACACTCCGCATGTCCTTGATTGTTTACTTGATCACATTTCTAATTGGATTTTTTTCTCCTCAGAATTTTTTTGCATTTTTTTCATTTTTATTTAATTTGTTTGATTCATCCAGTTAAATTCTCTCCATATTTTATTTTTTATTTTTTTAAAGAAATTAGTAGGCATTAGTTTTTTTTTGCCAGACTGGATCCTGATGATGTGGAGACTCTTGGGCAGGCCTTTGACATGACGATTAATTCACTGGAAACATATTTCAATCAATACTGATTTTAGTTTTTTTGAACAATTTTTAGTTATTTTTGTGTTACTTTTAAGGAATTTAAATGCTTTTTTCTTGAACAATGAATTTCTTGGTGTGTTTTATTTTTTGATACATGCGTATCATCAATTTTATCACTATTTTTTCCATCCTTTGTAAATACATCCGATCAGGTTCTCTCCGTGTCAAACTTTCTAGGTTCTACCTGTATGGAGTCTCCATGCTCTCCCACCTAGGTACTCTCTAGGTTATCCAGGTTCCTTCCAGGTTCTCCGTCTTCCTCCCATTGTCTAAAAATTCACAGTAGGTTCATGGAAGACTCTCAATTGTCAGCTGATGGTGTGAATGACAGAGCCTTTAAATCTGACTTGACAAGTGACCTGTCAAGTTAAACCCTGCCTCTCTTTTCAACAATAGCTGCGATTGGCTCCAGTCTCACCACGACTTGAGTGCAGTATAGGCATTCAGGAGAATGATGACTGAAAATTTGAGACCCAGCACTTTGAGGCCCGAACTCTTGATAGTCCATGTACGTTATGAGTTTGTGTGTGGATGCATTCAATGACCTCACCCTTTCCCCATGTCTATATGTGTCCAGTCTGCGCAGGGAGGGCTACACCATGCAGGTGAACGTCAACGACTACCTGGACATCTACTGCCCACACTACAATGACAGCCAGCGTATGGTGGGCACGGGCGAGCAGTACGTCCTCTACATGGTCACCTACCGCGGCTACCGGAGCTGCGACCCACAGCTGGGCTTCAAGCGCTGGGAGTGCAACAGGCCGCATGCCCCCCACGCGCCCATCAAATTCTCAGAGAAGTTCCAGCGCTACAGCGCCTTCTCGCTGGGCTACGAGTTCCATATGGGGAAGGACTACTACTACATTTGTGAGTTCCTGATGAAACCATTGTAGTATTATTGATTATTGATCCCCCCCTTCCCCAAGCTTCATGTTACCAGCTTAGGAGTAGTCCCACCATCCACGAACAAACACCTCTTCGTTAGCATTGCATTAACTTACCAAAGTGGCCCCTTGTGGTGCTTTCTACACTCTGGCATATACTGAAGTACAGGATGCTAAGTGATGTTCAAAAAACTGAATTTAAACTGAAGAGTGGTGCCACGGTTAGTGCTCCTGTCTTACGGCAAGAGGGTCCCTGGTTCCGACAGGTTGGCCTTCTTTAGTTCTAGCCATATTTTCTGGGGGTTTCCTCCAGGTTCTCCAGTTTCTTCCCATAGTCCAAAAACAAGCTGGAGGGTTCATTGGATACCCTAAATTCCCCAGACCAATGAATGAGTGAGTGGATGATGACTGATCCAGGGTGAGCCCCAACTTTCATCCAATTACAACCGGGATAGGTTTAAACATTCCCCGGGATCCAGAGTGCAGGATTAGCAGTGAAGACAAAGAACTAATTATTGAATGAGTTTTGAATTCTCAGGAAACCTCAATAGGAATGTTAGGAACAGGATAGGCAAAATATGGAAATAAAAATTTATGTGAAAATTCAAGTAGTTTGGAGGTTAAAAGTTGGTAGCGCTTGTTCAAACAGGCAAGTTGTCTGGTTCAGGTCCAGGTCTCTGGTTGAAAGAGAGGGAGAAGGACGGAGACATAGAGGGCGAGAGTGCGATAGAGTCAGAGGGAACTTGTGAGTGGGAGGGACAGGCACTGATTATCTCTTACTAATACCAACTATCGCTAATATGCTAATAGCTAACATGAGACAGTCCAGCGGTGTCCAGCAAAACTGCTGCAGTCGATTGAGCCAGGCCCCCTGGGAGCTTGGAGTATGCCCAGGGACTCAGGACAAGACATGAGGTTTCTATTGTGCATTGATGAAAGGGATATGAGTGCAGAGAGGATAGGAAGAGTGGGAGGAATGAGGTTATTGGGTGGGTGTCCACCCCCCAGGATGGAGATTAGAAGATGCTTCCACAGAAGAAGAGCTAGGTAACTGAATGCTCTGCTTCCTTCCCCGTGCTGCTTTTAGACTGTGTCCCGGGACTGTAGTGATTCAACTTGTTGACAGGGTTTGATGAGATACAATGGCATTAGCCCATTTGGGGAGGCCAATGCAGAGAAGCCAATGCTAGAGAGATACCATCCCTCATACTAGTTCTTGATAGAACACACACAAAAGCATTCTGATGGAGCAACTTCAAGGACTTGTTAAGAGGGCCCAACAAGAGAGAGTGAGAGTCATCCAGCCTGGAAGATGTGAAACCATGAGCATGACCAACAGAAAAGTCCCTGCAAACCAGGAAGTGGGCAGGAAGTGATAGGGAAAGTGAATACCATTCCATTCATGCTTATGCATTATGCAATATATACAATGCAATACCCAATATCCTCCTAATTATTCATGTCACCATAGATAAAATGTATTGTTATTATCATTATTGGAACATCATCAATAAATAACCGAAAATTCAGCAAAAAACGAGCCAAAAAACTAAATAATAACCACATATTACATTTCACGACTTTAAAAAATCCCCGAAAATAATAAGAATAATAAGAAGCTTACATATTACATTTCACGATTTTAAAAAAATCCCTGAAAATAATTAGAATAATAAGAATCCAAAATGTAATATCAGTGATGAGTGATGCCTTAGAAATTCCAAAAGGAAGTAGCAACACAAAAATCCCTGCAAACCAGGAAGTGGGCAGGAAGCGATAGGGAGTATGAATCCATTCATGCCGGCTTTTACTGCATCATTTTTAGTCCCAAAGCCATTACCTGCGACGACCCACAACTTGACCCTATTGTGTTCCAACTACACATTAACAACAGGAAGTTCTGTCCATCAAGAGAAAGTCACAATATCCATTTCTTTGCTTCCATTGCTTTTTACCGCATCTTTTTGAGACCTTCATCCCAAAGTGGTCAATCATGGTGTCTTACAGGGCAGGACACCTGACCCCATTGCATTCCAACTACAAACTAGCGACGGGAGGTTCCAGCCCTTCATCTTTTCTCCTCCAATGACAATTCTGCTCAGCGTTCTCCCTCAAGACAGGGCATACGGTGGTCGCTGGAAAAAAACACTTAGCAAAGAGCTTAGCAATGCAAAAAGGCTCAATGTTAACAAGCAGCGCTTGCACTTAGACAGCAATGATGTCATACTATTTGATCAAGACTAAGTGGGAGGGGGGGGGGGTTATTATCCCGAATTAAATTGAATTAGTTCAGCAGCAAAAAAAAAAGATGAATTATTTATGCTGTTTTAAGTAGAGAAAAACACAAAGATGGCGCTCAAAGTTAATGCTTCACCTAATTCTCAGCCGGGAAGGTCAAACTGAGCCTTCCCAGAGGGGTTAACCCTGATGAGCACATCTAACCTCTCTTCAAAGCAGCTGATTTTAAATGAAATTACAAATTATTGTGTTGTGTTTATTTTGTTAAATTTGAATTTTTTGCATGATTTAATGAAAACCCACCAAGAGGTTCTATGCACCCTGCAGGGAACGATCCTAAAATGACCAGGAAATAATCTAAAGAGAAACAAAAATATTGAACATTGATAAAATACTTGAGAATTTCCTTTTTGCCTATTTTTCTGTATAATTTTTCAGCTTATTATAATATTTCTCCGCAGCCACCCCCACCCATCACCACGGACGTAGCTGCCTGAGACTACGAGTCTACGTCTGCTGTGCCACGGGTGAGTCCAGAAAATAAAAAAAATTTAATTGATTCTCAAGTTGATTTATTCCTTTTCCTTATTATCCAAAAATATTCTCTCAAATTGAATGATGTGTAAAAATTGCAATGCAGAGAAATTAAATAAAATAGCAAGAAAAAAATATTGCTATTAGTATTGAAACATCATCAATTTACACAGATAGGCAGTTTATTTAAACATATTGAGTTTTTTCCCTTTTTATATTTGCCGTTATATTAATGTTTTACCTTTTTTTCATCTATTTATCTTATTTTACTTTTTAAAATATTGGAGTTTTTATATATATTTTATATATATTTATAGATGTTGGGTCTGTTCTTGGATGCTATGCTCCCCCATGTGTCCTCCAATTAACCCTCGGGGACAAATAAAGTTTCTCTGATTCTGATTCTGATTAAATGACTGAAAATTCAGCAAAAACAAAACAGCTAAATGAAGTCAAGAAATTACAATTAGATACCTTAAAATACAATTTTGTGAATAATAATGCTAAAATAATCCAAAATTTGTTTGAGTTCCAACAGGAAGTGCTAACACAAAAAAAACCTTCAAACCAGGAAGTGCGTACTATTATAATAACTATTTGAACATAAAACTTATAAGAATAATTATTATTATTTTTATAATTATATCAACTCTCTTGACACTGTTGGACACCCTACTGACATGTGCATACTGAACATTAACCGAAAATAAAACATCTAAATGGTGACAAAAAAATCCAGTTTATTACCGAAGAAAAACTCTCTGAAAATGATTGACACGTGAAAAAAAAATCCCAAAAATCAGTCACTGTTTTTATATAAAAAAAAACAACATAAAAAACATGTTTTTATCATAATTGAATCATATCAACAAATGACAGACATTTTAACAAAAAACAAAGAACAGCTAAATAATTATGTCAAATTGAAATTCATGACCTAAACAAAAAAAAAACCTGAAAATATTCAACAGTGAAAATGTGATACCTTAACAATTCCAACAGGAAGTTCCAACACAAAAGTCCGTGCAAACCAGGAAGTGGGCAGGAAGCGATAGGAAGTGCGAATACCGCTCCATACACGCCTCTGCTTTATGCAATATATACAAAGCAATATCCAATATCCTCATGATTAATCATGGCACCTCAGATAAAATCAATTATTATTATTATTATTATTATTATTATTATTATTATCATTATCATAATTGGAGCATTATCAATAAATGACTGAAAATACAGCAAAAACAAGAAACCCAATTATAAATTACCACAGATTACATTTCATGAACTAAGAAAAGTCCCCTAAAATTAATACGTGATAATCAAAAATGCAATATCAGTGATGCCCTAGAACTGCCAACAGGAAGAAACAACATAAAAGTCTCAAACCGTTTATGACCTAAACAAAAATTCCCTGAAAATATTTGACACTGAAAATGTGATACCTTAACAATTCAAACAGGAAGTTGCAACACAAAAGTCCCTGCAAACCAGGAAGCGGGCAAGAAGTGATAGGGAGTCTGAATGCTGCTCCATTCCTGCCTAGGCATTATGCAACATATACAATGCAATACTCAATACCCTCAAAATTAATCATCATTGAAGGAATATTAAGTCTTCATACTACTTCACACTTCGTACTACTACCGCATAATCTGCAGAATTTGATAATTGACCCCCAGTCCAATAAAATTGACTTTTACCTCTTTTCTTGATTTTGTATATAATTTTTCATTGTTTCTTTTAAATCTGTATTTTGTGTATTTGTATATTTCTGTACAGTGTCCTTGAGTCTCAAATAAGGCAATTTGGATAAAATGTATTATGATCATTATTGTTGTTATCATAAATGGAACATTATCCATAAATGACTGAAAATTCAGTGAAAACCAAAATCCAGCAACTAATTAAAGCTTATTTAGTCTTATTTATTATGACCAAAGAAAAATTCACTGAAAATTATTAATGCGTGAAAAGTAATCAAAATTGAGCGTACGTGATGGCGTAAAACTATTCCAACAGTAAGTAGTAACACAAAAATCCCTGCAAATCAGGAAGTGGGCAGGAAGTGACAGGGAGTGAATACCGCTCCATTCATGACTCTGCTTTACTTCCCCCCGCTGCACAGACCCCCCTTTCCCCAACCCCCCTTCTGACTTTCCTTTTGAAGCCCCCCCGATCCCCCATTGACCCCCCCTACCCCATCCTTTTGCCCCCCTCCCCGCTGTCAGAATCCATTCGTTGCCATGTGCGGTCAGTGGGTGGCTGTGTACATGTAGCGTTAACCTCGCTTGCTTGCCACCCTTCAATCACACACACACACACACACACACACACACACACACACACACACACACACACACACCCACACACACACACACTCACACACTCACACACTCACACGCTGACTTTGATCCCTGGCCTGTCCGGTCCTTTTAACTCTGGCAGCCCTGTAGTATTAACCTCTCTCTCCATCACACTCCATCCCCTTTTCACACAAACTGCTACTGCTCAGTTTGATCTAACTGCACGCGCACAGACACACACACACATTTTCTTTCTTCCTCTGCCGGGATGTGATGGCCTGTCAGTCAGTCTACTTACACTTTTTTCCCCTCTTTTTCTTCCTCTTGCTCCCCCTTTTTTTTACTATTCCACTAAATATAAAAATTAATATGTAAAAAAAGTAATTTCCCTGTCATAGTGGGTGCTTTAAATGAGCCCGTCACTCGCTCACTGCAGAAATAAAAACAAATGTGTGTTGTGTATCACACACAAATTGTCAGAAAGGAAGATTGATTTTAAATAAATTGATTTTTGATTTTTCTTTCCCTCTTCTTCACCTGCCCTTCCTCTCTCGGTTCTTCTCCCTCCCCTTCATCACTCTCTTCCTTTCTCTCTCTCTCTATCCTTCCTCTCCCTCTTTCCATCCTCCTCTCCCTCTTCCTCTCGCTCTTCCTTTCTCTCTCTTTTCCCTCCCCATTTTTCTATCTCTGCCTCCCTTTTCTCTTTCTTATTGTCTCTCAATCTCTCTATTTCCGTCACTCTTCTTTACTCTCTTTGTCTTTCCTTTCCTCTCTCCATCCACCCCTTCCTCTTTCGCTCTCCTTCCTTACTGTCCTTCTTTCCTTCCCCGTGTCTCTCTCCATCCCATACTCCATCTCTCCCTCCCTCCCTCTTTCTTTCTCCCTCTCCATCTCTCTCTCTATCTCTCTCTTTTCCTCTCCTTTCCCTGTTTCTCTCTCTCATCTTCTCTCTCTTCCTCTCTGATCTCTCCTTCTCTCTCCCCTCCTCTCTCTCTATCTGTCTCTAACCCTTATGTACTCTCTTTGCTGCCCTTCCCTGTTTCTCTCTCTCTACCTCTCCCTCTCTCTCCCTCCCTCTTTCTTTCTCTCCCTCCTTCCCTTCCTCCCTCTCAGCCTCCGACGTGTATGATGAGCCAGAGCCAACGGAGCCGGATTACACACTTAGACCCGGCCTAAAAATTGATATCGGTGAGTCACACTCTCTCACGCATTCTCTCTCTCTCTCTCTCTCTCTCTCTCTCTCTCTCTATCACACACACACACACACACACACACACACACACGTGCACACGCACACACAGGGGTAAGTGGATGAATTAAGCAGCTGTTGCTGAGGTCACGTCCGCTTCAATCACCCTGAAACATTGAAATGAAGTTACAACATGTCTCATGAGCAGGAGCCAAATTTCAAGGCGCTAATCCGTTTGTTGTTACAGCATGGTTCTTCCCTGTTCCCGTCAGCGATATAAATCCACAAAAAAAAAAAAACCCTCGTTTGTTGCACTTTATTTATTTTTCCAACCGTGCGCTAAAAACCAGGCAGACATTGTGTTTCATTACCCCAAAAATCACCCTAATAAACGTTTGATTACATTATATTTATGTTATGCTAACACCTCCAGTGATGTACACACGTGTGTGTAAAACCAATAACTGAGTTCGGCACAAACGTTACCATGGTTACAAAGTTTACGGGTTGGGGGTTGTGGCCTACACCCGAAGGAAGTAGCGAGACTAGCTTAGCTTGAGTAAACAGCACCTGGATCGAAACTGGGAAATGCTAGATCGAAACTGGGAAATGACACCAGGAAGTGGGCAGGAAGTTGTAGGGAGTGTAAAAACAGCCCCATTCATGCATCCAGTTGTGTTGAGTAAAATAAATGCAAAAAAATAAAATGTAACATTATTATTAGATATAAATATATTGTATATGCAGACAGACACACACACACACATATGTATATATATGTATATATATATATATATATATATATATACACATAGACATATGCAGCATTCGACCAATCTGACTGTCTGAATGGCTTGATAGACTGGCACCCAAAGAGGCACTAGCTGCTAGCTTGGAGGGGGAAGCCTGATGAGGGGACGGGAGCCAGACATAATGAGAGGTGGCAGGGCCGTCGACAACACCACCCTGTTTGAGACAGTTTGGAGAGGCAGGTGTTTAGCATCGCCGTTACCACCACGAAGTTCATTTTTCATTTTTGTTGTCACTTCCACTCCAACATCAGTGATGCTCCAACTTCGTTTTTCTTCTCACGTCAAGTACCCTCAGATAAAACCTCCAGCTCCAGAAAACAGCGTTCATGAATAAATGTGAGGTGACTTATCCAGGTTAAGCCCTACCTTTTGGCCCTGTGGCAGCTGTGAATGGCTCACATTTATCTCGAGCAAGATTATTATCTATCTAATTCTTTCAATTGATGTCCTCAAACCCTGATTTTGCGTTACCTTTGCGGACAGTACTGCTGTCACATTGCGCTATGGCTTCTTGCTCTGTGGCACACGTTAACAAGCATGTTAAGGCTGATGAGATTGCAATTCACATTATTCTATTCATGTGAAAATCAAGAGATACATTGGCTAGCGAACCAGCCAACCGGGGCTGCAGCTCCTGACGTAAGGCCACAAGCATATGCCACTAATTGCCCTAATAGCCCTTTTATGACAACACCTGGGCACTGCCCAATCCATATTTTTTTTGGCCTTGAGGCTCCACAGGAAATAAAAAAGAAATCATTCAAACGTCTGACCGTCCTGCTAAGTGAAGGTTTGCTTAGTGATGCTGCTTTTTTTCTACAATATCTGTAATGCACACAGAATTCAATTAAATATTTCTGTGTTTTTTTTTCCTGTTCACAGAGGGAGAATAGTTCGTTCAAAGTCGATAATGTTGGAGAAAATTATGCAAACCACGATTGTTTATTTTGGGGCTATTTCCGCCCACTAGTGGACATACGTAGCATCACTTGCCGTTTTCATGTGACCTTATCAACAAAGGGATACTTTCTTATTGATTGTCATTGTGATTAATTTCATTTGAATTTGACATGAAAGTCTAACAAAAGAGATAAAAAAAACACTGTTAAATAGATATAATAATAATCAAAAACATGAAAAAGAATCCTCAGGACATTTTATGACACAATTATTTTTTATTATTTATTTTATTTCCCTTTTTAGATAAATTATCAGGATGTTTGTTATCTCAAATTTAGGGAATTTTTGTTGATATATTTACTAGTTAACCCCTAAAACCCTGGCCTACGGGCTGAATGTTTTAGCTGCAGTGTAATTATATTTGGCTTGTGGAGCAAATGACTGTTGGTCTGTCCAGAAACATCGGTTTGAGCTGCTCAGTCTTCCGTTTGCATTTGATGTCGAAAGCACACCAGCCAACCTCCAAATGAAGCTGATTGAAGGCAAAGCATGATGCTGTGGGAGCTGCACAGTTTCCACATTTCATTCCTGACACGATGCCTCACCCATGCTGTTTATATGATCTCCATGCTCTCGAATTTATATGAGCAACTTTTGTCCTGGATGACGGTGACCAAAACATTTAACAGGAGTCGTTTGACTGATGAACACCTTCGCTCAATCCTGAGGATTTCCTCAGCTCAGAGCCTGAGCCACATTGAGGAAACAGAATCCAAGAAGAGATGCTAGGTATCTGGCTTCGACACATTAGAGTAGATCAGCATGTGGCAAACTGAGCTAGAATTAACACTTTCTTTACAATCTTTTTCTTGCTACTCCAAGACACGGGCTTGAATGGTTTCACGTTCATTGACGGATATTATTATATTTTGATTGGTTTATTATTGTTATTTTATTTTTATATTTATCATTAGCCTGTGGAAAAGGTTACTGTTGAAAATCTAATTCAGAAGGCAGCAAATTCAGAAAAAAAAGTATGATTTTTATATATTATTATTTAAAAAATGAATGCCATTGATGTGTTTTTAAATTTGAATTTCCATTTTGCATGTGTGCAATATTAAGTTATATGTGGTATTGTATTCAGTTTTGCTTGTTCCGTATTCATTTTTTAAGCAAAACTTGTTGGATCCATATGAAAAGGTTCGTTATTATATCTGGAGGAAGATATTTTTTTCAATAAATATCAATGTTGGCCCGTAACTTCGTATCAGTAATGAATATTAGCCCACTGTGTATTTGAGTTTTACACCCCTGATATAGAATAACCAGGAGGAAGTTCCGTGTCATGTATACTTAATATATATATTAATTTCAAGTCTGAAAGTCAGATTGCGCAACTTTTCCAATGCCCTACCCCCTGAAAAAGTCAGAAACCAAAACACCTGACCAGAGACAAAATGTCTTTTAAGTTAAAAAGAAAATTAATTAATTAATCTAAGAAAAACGGTATTTAACTTCAAAGCTGGGCCAGCTGGGCCAGGCCACCGCCATTGCTGCCAAACAACTTGCATGCATATTCATTTTGCACTTGCCCGTTTCCGACCCGGATACGCAGCAGCCCCCCCCCCCCCCCCAAAAAAAAAAAGAATTACTCCATTCACTTAGCAAGAGGCTTGCATTATTGATACACACTACACACACACACAGTCACACACACATATATACATATGTTATAATATATGTTGTAATATGTAATATACTATGAAGCCGCAGCTATTCGTTTCTCGTGCTCCCCTTTACTTGCTTCCCTTCTTTCTCCATCCCTCCATCTCATCTTCTTTCGCTCGATCTACCCCACCAACCCCAAACCCCTGGCCCTTTAATTCCTGTCCGTTCTCTGTTCCTTCTGGAGCGAACGCTAGGATGCAGCCGAGGGTAAAAAAGCCACGGAAAACTCAGTTTATTCATCTTTCGATGTGTGAAATTGGGTTTTCCCTCCTTCCCTCCATCTCTCCCTCCCTCACTCTCTCCATCTTTCTTTTCTCAGTTTCCAAATATATATTTTTGGAACGTGAAACGCATTTGTTCATTCAAGCGTCACAGATATACATCCCTGGACTAATTTAAAGCACATTCCCTCACTTTTATTTTTATATTTGGTTATTATCCAAACAACGTGTAAAAAAATACACTTTTATGGCTTAATATAGTAGAAAATCAAAAAATTAGTCTTGTTTCTATTACTAAGGAAATTATTAGTTACCCATAATTTGAGGGATGGTTGTTGGCTGGTGACACTTTTTGGTACATCGTGTGTGTGTGTGTGTGCGCATGTGTGTCTACGTTTACATGCATGTAAAATGATAATGCATGTGAATGTGTTTTGTGCATGCATTTGTATGTGTGTGTGTGTGTGAACATAAATGTGTATAAATGCATGTAAATATTCATTTGTGTGTTTGTGTAAATTAATATTCATGCGTGTGTGTAAATATGTATGCATTATATGTCAGTGGGTGTTGACATGCAGATTTTGTACATTTATATATACATTCACAGAAACATGTATGTGTGTGTCCAACCGTCTGCTTAATATATGATCACAAATACATCTTAAAAACCTAAACTGAGTTGACGATCACAGCAGCAGAGAGAACTCAAAAAAAAGAAGACAAGAAAACTTTTGGAAAAAATAAAAAAATCAATAAGGTTTAACAAAACAAAGTATCTGTCATTTTTGATAATTCTAATAATTAATTTTTTCAACTATTCTTTTTAAAAGGTCAGGTTTCTTGCGTTCACGGCAGAAGTCGATTTACAGATGCATTGTTTCCCATGCGTCGTGCATCATTATAAGGAGAAAAAAAAAAAGAAAAAGGTCAGCTGTCCATCATTCTGCAAGCCCCACCCCCTTCCACAAGCGTTCAGAGGAACAAGAAACGATGCACAATTCACCCCGAATCTGAAATGTCAAAGAGGAAGGGGCCGAACAAATACTTTTCGAATATTTGTATCCGGACGGGGGTGGGATGGGGTAAATACTTCATATCATCGCAGGATTAACTTGATTAATCCCAGCACCGGGATTTGGCAGGTCAATACAGCTCTGGTGTCATTGTAACTCTAATCCCCAAGCCATCGATTCTTTTTAAATAGTTTAATTGCCTCCTTGAATCAGCGACAACGCGACGTATCAGTTTGCGTGCAATATGGAATGTCACTTGGGCCGACGTGGAGAATCCTTGCCTACTCTGTCTTTGCAGCCTGTGATGTTAGCTAAGAAATTTAGTGTCCGAGTCCCAAAAAGAACCAAAAAGGATGGTCTTAGTTCAGCTTGGCAGCGCCAGTAATTAGTATTTAATTGTGATTTTAGCTGAGGACACTTAAGTAGCTATTGAGTCCAAACGGGGAACAGAAAAGGTGGTTTGGGGTAGCTTGCCACTAATGTATTCAGCATTAGCCTTTTACAAAAGCCAAAGACCTAACCTCGAAATCAAGTTAAAACAAGGACAAATCCGGAGGTGAGCCTGGCAATTTATGTAAATTGTATCATCTTGTTTTATTAGTCGAGGAAACAGATTGAGCAGTTGAATCAAAAGAAGGACCAAGCAATATGGTTCAAGGTTAGCTTTGCAGTTAATGTTATAAGCATTAACCTGTGATGTTTGTTGAGGATTCTAAAGTTGTGGTTGAGTCCAGACAAGGACCAAAAAAGATAGTTTTATGTTAGCTTGCCACTAATGTATTTAGCATTAGCTTGTGGCATGAGCAAAAAACAGTGACCTGTTGGCCGTGGCTAAAAAGGGACCAAACTGAATGGTTCAACTGTAGCTTGTCTTCTTCTTCTTTTCTTCCTTTCGCCTTATCCCTTCAGGGGTTGCCACAGTGAATCAACTTCTCCATCTAACCGTTACTCTGTATCCTCCTCTCACACCAACTCCCTTCATATTTTCTCTCACTACATCCATAAGTCTTCTCTTTGGTACTCCTCGAGAAGCCTGATTTCCGGACAAAGTGAGAATTCAAAAGGTCAAAATAAAAAGATGTTTTATCGTATTCTGACATTAAGGAAACATCAGAGTTGAAAAATGAAAAAAAAAGATGTTTTTCATGTCTCCTGAGTCACTTTAAATGTTGTTTTTTTAATTCAGTGACAGGTGAGGAAATTATGGGATTATGAGAGGATGATTCAGGTCTGTTGAAATCATTGTGTTCTTTTAAACCTGAGGACATTTCAGTAAGGGAGTGATTTGGCATTTCAGACGCCTGTAATCACTCCCAGTCCCAGTCCAATTACTCGGAAAAAAAAGAAAAAAAAAAGAATAATATCGATTAAAAAAAGTTACGTCATCAAATGGCTTCTCGGACAGCTTGGGAAGTTCATTAGCTTTTGACTCATCACTCGGATCGCCTTCCCTCTCCCAGTGGCAGGAAACGGTGACAAGGCTTATATTTTGAAACATGATCACGTGGCAGTGTTCTCGTCAAGGAGAATTAACAACAGAGTACCCCGTACACTCTTCCACTGTGTATTAAACCAACTAACTATATAAATAACAATCTTCTCCTCCGTTCAGCTTTTCCCTTCATGGGTCGCCACAGCCAATCAACCTTCTCCATCTATCCCTATTCTCTGTATTCTTCCCTCTCACACAAACTACCTTCATATCCTCTCTCACTACATCCATAAATCTTCTCCTTGGTCTTCCTCAAGACCCCCTGCCTGGCAGATCCAATTCCAGCATCCATCTACCAATATATTCACTATCCTACCTCTGTACACGACCGAACCATCTCAGTCTGGCTTCTCTGACCCTCTCTCCAAAATATATAACAAGTGCTGTTCCCCTGATTGACTAATTCCTTATCTTATCCATCCTGGTCACTCCCAAATAGAACCTTAGCATCTTCATCTCTGTGACGTCTAGCACTGCCTCCTGTCTTTTCATTATTGTAACTCTTTCTAGGCCATACAGCATCGCTGCTCACACCACTGTCTTGTACACCTTTCCTTTCATTCTGGCCGATAGTCTTCTATTACATAGTACCCCTGACACTTCTCTCCACCCATTCCAACCTGCTTGAACTTGTCTCTTCAACTCTTTTCCACACTCTGTGTTGCTCTGGACAGTTGACCCCAAGTACTTGAAATCCTCCGACTTCATGATCTCCACTCCCTGTAGCCTCACCGTTCCACCTGAGTTCCTCTCATTAACACACATACACTCTGTCTTGCTGCGATTCTTTCATTCCTCTCCTTTCCAGCGCATACCTCCAACTCTCTAGATTTTCCTCAACCTGTTCCCTGCTCTCACTACAGATCACAATGTCATCTGCAAACCTCATGGTCCGTGGAGATTCCTGCCTGATCTCATCTGTCAGTCTGTCCATTATCAATGCAAACAGGAAGGTGCTCAGAGCTGATCCCTGGTGGAGTCCCACCTCCACCTTGAACTTCTCTGTTACCCCTACAGCACACCCCATCACTGTCTCACAGCTAGCGTATACTCCGCTACTCCAGTTTCCCCTACCACTAAAAATATGTACAATAGGTCAGGAAGAATGAGAGTGTGTTTGTGAGTGAAACTGTGCAAAATATTTACTTTCCTTCCAGATGACACACCAAGTGCTCTCCTACCTGTCTCTCTCACAGCACTAGCACTATAGTAGTGCTCCAATCATCTGGAAGCTCTCCTTTCCCACCCAGAGCCTCTCTCAACGTTCAGCTTCCATCACTTTGTCCTTTTTCCTCTTGATCTTCCTTGTCTCCAGAATCATCCTACAAACCCGCATCCAATGCTGTCACCCACAACTCCTTTGCAGTCACTGATTTCTTTCAGGTTACCTTATCTATACAAGATGCAGTCTACCTGCTTGCTCCTACCTCCGCTCTAATAAGTTACCCTATTATCCTGTCTTTTCTGGAAAAAAGTGGTCACTGCAGCCACTACTTCCCCTTTATGCAAAGTCTACCACCATCTGTCCCTCTGCGTTCCTATCCTGTATACCAAATCTGCCTGCCTGTCAGTTCTTCATCCTTCTATTGCCTTCACCAACATGCCCATTGAAGTCTGCAGCAATGGCCACTCTCTCATCTCAGGGGATATTCTGCATCACTTCATTTAGCTCATTTCAGAACTTCTCCTTCTCCTCAAACTCACATCCCACCTGTGTGGTACAGCTACTAATAACATTGAGGATCACACCTTCAATTTCCAGTTTCAGAATCATAAGATTATTTGACATTCTTTTCACCTCCAGAACATTCCTAATAAACCCTTCCTTCAAGATTACTCCTGGAGGAGGGGTTTCTCTTCCTGTCAGTACCATGATAGTACAACTTAAAGCCTGCTCCTAAGCTTCTAGCCTTACTACCTTTCCACCTGGTCTCCTAGACACACAGTATATCCACTTTCCTTCTCTGCATAATACCGACCAACTCTTTACCTTTTCCTGTCATAGTCCCAATATTCAAAGTCCCTTCTCTCAGTCCCAGACTCTTGCCTTTCCTCATCTCTCTCTGCTTCCGAACATGCCTCCCTCCCTGTAGGTCATCGGTACCAATCACCATGGCGGTCGTTGTTAACCTGGGCATTTACCAATCCGGTATGATATGGATATTATATTTGATTCATATGTCTGGTTTTGGCAAAAGTTTTACGCCCGATGCCCTCCCTGACGCAACCCTCTACGTTTATTCGGGCTTGGGACTGGCTCAGAGAGGCACTGGCCTGTGCCCACTCGAGGCTGGCCCGTGCCAAGCCAAAAATGGACCGAACTGGATGGTTCAACTGTAGCTTGGCAATTAATGTAATTTGTAATAACTTGTTACGTTAGCTGCAGATGCTAACTGAGCGGTCAAGTCCTAACAAGCACCAAACAAAAGGTTAGCTTGGCAGGTAATGTTATAATTATTGGGCTGTGATGTTAGTCGAGGACTCTAATATGGGAGTTTAGTCTGAACAAGGACCAAAAAAGATGGTTCAATGTTAGCTTTGTAGCTGATGTAATATGCATTAGCCTATGATGACTCCTAGACTCTCATTTAGTAGTTGAGGCTGAATAAGGACTAAAAAGGATGGTTTGAGGTTAGCTTGGTCCTAATATATTTAATATTTAGCATAGGACATAAGCCAAAGACACTAACCCAGCCATCAAATTGAAACAAGGACCAAACCAGATGGTTTAGGATAAGCTTGGTGGCTAATGTAATTTGCAAAGGGGCCGTTTCTGGACTAGAGCTCCCTCTGCCAGTTGAACAGCGTGATTATGCTTTTTCAAATTTTCCCAAAGCATTGAGATTACAACCCTTACAGTTTGTAAAAACAAAAACAAAATTCCTCAGCAACGGAGTATACTGATCCCATCATCTCATCCGTCATCTATAATCATGTAATAGCACGGCCGAACTAGTGTATTAGTCAGACCCTGCCATGTAATTCAAGTATTCGATCGCAGTCAAATGTGAGTGTTTGTCAAGAAAACAACTTTGCGTTTGCTCAACGTTTGTTGAGCGCTACACGCCAGAACTCCATGAACGGAGTGGGCGCGCCATCCCTGTCAAGGTGACACCGAAGCAGGTAGATTCTGCCTGTCAAGCGTAAGGAGAAAAAAAGAGAGGATTAACTTGAAAAAACATGTCAGGGCGTCAAATATCGGTGGCGGCGGGTGGATAATTACGTGCTCATCTCCGACGGCGACGGAGACAGCGGGTTATTTGTGCGAAACTGGAACCGGATTTGTTGTGGAGAGCGATTTTAGATATATATTCTTTAGCAACCAGTCGTGTGACATTCTCTGCAGGCAGCTATTTGTGGCTCCGAGAGGCAAAACACACGCACACAACCACACACACGTATACACACACACATGCATGCACACACACACACACACCTTCTTCTTGTCAGTCAGCAATCGAAGCAGCAGAAGGTCGTGACCCCCCGCCGCGCACTCGCTTACCCAGCGGTCGAAGCGTTTAACCTGAGCGCCACTGCCACGTCGACCTCATTAGATTATCCAGCAGAGCGTACCAAGAGGGGAACCGGGGGGGGGGGGGGCTTCTCATCTCCAGGTGCGTCGGCACCTGTCATTACTGACCCTCACCGACCACGTTGCGACGTGGAAATGCTGACAAAGTGATGCAGAACCCTAGTCGCGTCTTCGTCGGCGTCCGACAGAAAAAAAAAATCAGATGTCTGTCTGGCCTCGTGTGAGTGTGTGTGTGTGTCACTCTGACGGAACAATAGAAGTCCTGTTACTACAGCTGCAGTCTGTCCACAGCTCTGCTACTCACTTGTGCTCATCAGCCCTTTTTCCTTCGGGAGCAAGACTGCACTCCTCAGCTTCGTTTGTACATTTTATTTTGATTTATTAAACATTTGATTTAGGTTAGTTTATTCTTTAATTCTATTTGATTTTGTTTTATTTACAATTTTAATCTATTTTATCATGAAAATATACATTATTTTGTTTTATTTTATTTCTTTAACTTCAGTTTAGTTTAGTTTAGTTTAGTTTAGTTTAGTTTAGTTTAGTTTAGTTTAGTTTAGTTTAGTTTGGTTTGGTTTAGTTTAGTTTTGTTCTCGATATACAGTGTCCTTAAAAGGTACCATAGGCCCAGCAGGCACTACTGATTTTCTTTGAAATTCATTTTATTTTATCTTTTTTAAAATTCCTATGTTAGTATAGTTTATTTTACTTTATTCTAGTAGAGTTTAATTTTCTAAAAAGATTTGCCGTGGGCCTGGCAGACACGATTAAGTGACGTTTGAGTATGTGCAATGGAGTGCAAGAGTTGAAGGTGCATCAGTGCAAGAGATGTTGGAGGTTCCTCAGTGTAGGAGATGTTGGAAGTTCCTCATAACAGTTCTCTGCTGGTTGCTTAGCCAGGGCATATGATTCGCACAGTCTGATTGGGACAGGAACTATTTCCAGTATGGTTCCTTCAGACACCAGAGTTGTGTGAGTCTGTGTCAGAAGCCACCCTCGAGGTTCTCCAGTGTTTTCTAGGGGGACGCAATGGATTTTACCATGATGCCCAAAAGTTTCCAAGCATTTTGTCCTCAACCAACAATAGACTCTTTGTCTCCATGCCCCAGGAATGCCAAAGCACATAGGATGGTGCCTTCAACAACAGACTGGTAGAACATAATGGGCATCCTGCTACGTACATTGAAAGACTCGAGCCTCCGAAAGACTTATTTATGCTTACATTACGTATGTAAATAGGTATCTCCCTTTCCGATGGGTCTACATGGCAGCATGTAGACGGAGAATTCTTCTCTCTGGTTGCACAGATACCATCTTGTCTTCTCCTCAGTTCCTTTCCCTGGTCGCACCAGAGCATACCGTGCAACACTGGCCCCCAGGGTTTGTTGCATTTGGGTACGAATCTGCAAGCTCCCCAAAGAGGAGGATGCAGAGGGTGGGTAGAAGATTCACTTTGTATGGGTAGTTAATGTTGAGTATGCAGGATGTGGGTGCACATAGACATAAACTAGTGGACGACAGGCATAACCCATAATCGTGCTCTGTCGGCCAGCGGGCGAATTCCTGGAACTGGCGCCTCAGAAGGTGTTGGAATGATTTTCAGCTGAAGACAAGAGCTCTTAGGAAACACAACTCAGCGTTTCCAGGAATCTTCATGTTGATGGCGCCTCGAGCGCCATTTACACGTCACAGCGCGGAACGCAGTTGCGCGGCTGGAATGCTCAGGCTGTAGGACCTTCTTCATAGGGGTTTGACCGTGCTTTGACCCCGGTGGCCATGAGACCTGGCGAGTCATTCTTGACAGGAAGAAACAATGCAGTGCATTTAAACAATGACAAAACTCTTAGCATCTAAATGTAGCAGTTGCCATCAGCACCGTCTTATGGACACCATTTTGGGGGTCGTGACTGATGGCAATCACCATGTGGAGTTGCGCCCCAACACTGGCTTGCCCATGAACGTGGAAGCATACTTCAATTCAAAGTGGTACTTAAAGAAAAATTAGTGCTCGACAGGTGGACGAAGCCATATGTGAACCTGGGCCGCAACTCCCTCAACATTTTATTCATAATTTAATCCTGCATTCGTATTTCACATCATCTTAAATAGCCATTTTTAATATATGTATATAAACATATTATATGTATACACACAATTGAATATATACAATCTTTTACCCTGCGTTTCTGATTTTCTCACCCTCTCCTCAAAGGTGTGTCAGTGAGCCTGAATGTCGTCTCCACTGAACGGCAAAAAAGCCCTCCTGAATAATAAAAGCACAATGTTTTTTTTCATTTCACAGAGGATTGTTTGCTATTACAGTGTAATTACACTGTAATTACAGTATTATTACAGTGTTATTACAATGTAACTAATGATTTATAAACTTTTAAAAAGCTAGTAACAGAAGTGAAATGATTAATTTTAGATGGGAAATATGACTTTGCAGCACATTAGCATGAATGTTCAATAATTTTGCAACATTTCTACAAGAATGTTTAAACATTTTCATCCTGTTTTTCCAGGATTTTTACTGCAAATTTGAATTGATGCTCATGTGACTACTTGTGAGTATATGTGTGTGTGTGTGTGTGTTCCAAGTGGCCTCATACTTCCTTGCTTTTTTCTTTCCCTCCATCCCTCCGTCCCCAGATGAATTTAACCCCTTCGTTCCCAAGCTGGAGAAAAGCGTCAGTGGAAGCAGCCCATCCAGGGATCGCCTCCTCCTCACATCCACAATGCTCCTTCTGGCTGCTCTCTTCATCTCCTAGCAATGGCCACCCCATCAGCGTCACCATGCCAACTAGCCTTTGGAGGGTGCACGGTATCAGTGGATGGGACAGTGATGAGATGAAGGTAGAGGAAGAAGAAGGAGAAAAGGGGGAGTGCGAAGATGCCACAAGTATCGCAGGAGGCAAGAGGAGTTCCGGATGTGTGTGTGTGTGCGCGCTGGAGTCTGAAGACCTTTAGCACCAGTGGACACACAGCCTAAACCTTATATTGTATTACAAAAGTGCACAGCAGTATGTGTGTGTGTGTGTGTGTGTGTGTGTGTGTGTGTGTGTGTGTGCATGCCTGTGTGCGTATCCGCATACATTTGTGTCTATTCATGCATACAAGCACACCAATGTGCGTGTGCCTGTGTGCGTGTATTGGTGTGTGTATGTGTGTGTGTGTGTGTGTGTGTGTGTGAGTGTGTGTGTGTGTGTGTGAGAACAGACCAGAAGTCGCGCTTGCTAAATCATGGATGCTACACAATTATCCAGCTGTGAAGGCCGAAGATCAGACTTTCAAAAAAAAAAGAAGAGGAAGAAAAAGAAGAAGAAAGAAAAAAGCGGAGGGATGGGATCCAGCCAGTGGTATAAAAGGTTCTCCCTCCGGGCTCTGTGATTGGCTGAAACACTTCTTAGGGCTAGTTGCCATTGCTTTCTTGCAACAAGGAGGACAAACCGAGCTGGAAAACAGAAAAAAAAACAAAAAAACAACCAAACAAAAAAAAAAAACACTAGATTTTAGCGGACCTGAACTGACCGCCGGGGGTCCTGGGATGTGTGAGGGGGACAAAGTAGCTGATTGTTGGTTAAAAAAAAAAAGAGAAAAAAAAGAAAAAAAACTTGGGGTATGGGGTGGTGCAGGAGTTTGTTTTTTTGGCAGTCATGGATGGCGCCACTTTGTGTGCGTGTGTGTGTGAGGGAGGGGGTCTGGAGCATTTGAATTAAAAAAAAAAAGGATCACTACGCCCTCCCTCCCCCACTCGACCCCCAGGGCGTCATTGCCCATGATGCGCTTTCTGAAACTCAAGGTGGCGCCTGAGAGCCCCCCATCAGCCACAGCAATACTGCCCTCTACCCAGTGAGAGGAAGGTTGGGGTCAATTGTGCATCCCCTCCCCCAACACCCAACCTGCTCTTCCCACCCACCCATGGATGAGGAGGGGGATCCAAGATCCAAGATGGTGTCTATCCCAACATCACCCGAAGTCGCGCCCCCTGCCACCCCGCCTCTGTTTTATCTGATCCTACAAGCACGCCAATGTGCTTGTGCCTGTATGCGTGCATGGGCGTGTGTGCGTGCGTGTGTGTGTGTGTGTGTGTGTGTGTGTGTGTGTGTGCGTGTCTGCGCCCTCCCCTCCCCCAGTCAATCAAAAGCATTTCAAAAATGGTACTAACAGCCTGAACACACACATCCACGTCCTGTACATGTTCTACGTCATGAAAATGAAAAAAATAAATAAATAAAAATAAATATATAAAACAAACAAAAAAAAACAGAACTGGAAAAAATAATTAATACAACACAAAACTAAGTGCTTTGGTGGGGCGGGTAGGGGGGCAGATTTAACTAAAAAAAGTCAGAATACTGTACCAATCGGTTGCTTCAGAATAGTGTTTCCATAGCAACTAGCACCTTATTCACCATGGTTACCAGGCTCTGCCGGCACCGGACTCTGGCATGGGCAGCACTTGTGGTTGTGGCCGAAAACACGGCAACTGAGGGGACGAAGACGAGGACGGTGAGGCGGGGGGGGGGACCAGTGTTCAGGCGCCCCCTCCCCAGACAAGGCAAAGGGATAAAGACTGGAATTCTGAACGCCTGCCTAGGTGAAGATGTGATTTGAGTCTGTTGTTGTTTTGTTGTTTACAAACTGGTGTCTATTTTTTTATTTTTTAATTACAATTATCATTTTTTTTCATTTGTTTGTTTTTAGTCTACCATGTTGTATAGCTGGTTGTTCTGATGGAGAGGAAAAAAAAACCTGATGGGATGGGAAAAAAAATGGATTTTTGACCGGTGGGTGGAGCCATATGTAAACTTGGGCTGTGACTCCAACATTTTATTCATATTTTCAATCCTGCGTTCTTCTATCACAGTATATTAAAAAGAAACTATTTTTTCTATATATACATCTTTTACCCTGCATTTCTATTTTCACACCCTTGGTGACCAACCTTGTTGCTGAATGAAGCAAGTGAAAAAGACCTCAAGAAAAACAAAAGCACACTTTTTTTTTCTATTTGCAGGGGATTGTGGTGTAATTACACGGTAATTACATTGTTACTACCATGTAATTATGGTGCAATACAATGTGGGACCGGCCCAGCTGTACATATGGCTACCAGCAGGACGGTGGTGAGGGGATTCAGTGCGAGAGCAGGTGAATCATTATTCAAGAAGTTGCACTTAAGAATTTTAGACACGAGAGAAAGTGTGTGTGTGTGTCTGTCTGTGTGCACGTGTGTGCGTCCATATGAACAAGTGTGTGTTGGGGAGAATGATTTCTGTCAATCACTTCACGGCTGCGAGCAGAAGCTTTAGCATGAGATGCTGTCTGTGTTTACCGGTGTACGTGTGCGTGTGATGAACGAGTGTGTGGCCACATGCGCTGTAAAATCTAGAACAGTTGTTCTCATGAATATCCAGGACTCTGATGGCCTTGAAAAGCATCATCTTAAGAGTATTGTTTTTTTTATTGAGATGAAAAATATACAGATCTTTATCATTATTAATATTTCTTTCTATATCCAGATGTAAATTTATACATCTATTTATTATATATATGAAAACAATTTTCCTTTATTGGTTTAAAGCGAATGGGAAAATGCCTACGGGTCAATTTTGGCTGCCATCTTTAAATTTTAGAAATAGTACTCGTATTAAAAAAAAAAAAAAAAACTAATGTAAAACTAAAATGGCCACCAAATATTTTCTTTAAGAAATGAAGAGATTAAGACATTTGTCAAAGAAAATATTTATATGCTTTTTTTTCTTTTTCAAAATGATTCAATGAGTTCTTCT
This sequence comes from Fistularia commersonii, assembly GCF_037954325.1. NCBI lineage: Eukaryota > Metazoa > Chordata > Actinopteri > Syngnathiformes > Fistulariidae > Fistularia > Fistularia commersonii. The sequence continues at coordinate 19,583,525 of NC_141294.1, read as the reverse complement.
ATATAGCTATTTTAGACCTATGAGCAGATATTGTGGGAATAACAGTGGATTATTTTATCCTAGCTTGCATCAGCTTAGTTTATCCTTGCAGCATAGCCCCTTTCTCTATATTTTTCCAACCGCAGCATTTGAATACAACTTAAGACTAACTCTTAAGATTGACATATTTTCCAGGGAGATACTTTCCTGGATATCTTTTTCCCTATATATACGATCAGCTGGTCATATTTTACAACGCTCGTGCGTGTGTATGTGTATGTGTGTATGTGTGTAAGTGTGTATGTGTGTGTGTGTGTGTGTGTGTGTGTGTGTGTGTGTGTGTGTGTTTATCCGATCAAAAGCATTTACTAGTGTTGGAAACAACAGTTACAATCATGTTTACCTTCGACTGGAATGACTTTAAAACAAACTTGAAAATAAACTGTAAACTGAACAAAGCATAACAGAGGTTATAACAACCATCATAACAAACGAAAAGAAATAATAAGCTTACAAATCCTACTTTTAAATGAAATGCGTGTGTGTGTCGTTTTTTGCCTCCTTTACTTCTTTATCATTTAATTGGGCCATTTGAAGGAATCAGAAAGTTGAAAGTTGTCTAACAGGAAAATGATGAGAAATAAAGTGAAATTATAAGACAAAAAATATATATATGTGTATATAAATATATATACATATATAAATATATATACACATATATGTATATACATACATATATATACATATATGTGTATATATGTATATATATTTATATATTTACATATAATTTTTTTGCACTTCTTTTATTCACAGCTAAATTAACATGTACTGCTAGATTTTCAAACAAAATATAGCTTTTGAATGTTGCCGTTTTTAAAACAACTTTTTTTGTGTGATATATATATTGCGATCAAATTAATGAAAACAACTTTTTTTTTCAACATTGTAAAATATTTGTGGATCAGATCAAACAAATTGTGAAAAGATATCCTTTCGTCAGCATGAGGGGAAAATGTTTTTATTATGAGTACAAATATACAGGTTTTTTTTTCAGTTATACTCTAAAACCAGAGAAGATGAGAGAGCATTGAAGAGGCAAGCTGCTGCCTTTGAACAAGATTTCAAAGTTTTCAGAATTATTCATTTTTAAGTTTTCGTAGTTTTCAGCTCCGTGTTGGAAAAGACAAACGAATGTTTAAATAAAAACAAGGGGTTACGGACATGTTCGCATTTTGGCCAGCAGGGAGAGCCGGTGAGCTTGGACCGCCTGACCTGCAGGTCACCACTAACTGTCCGAGAGCCAGGAATCGAACTGTCAACCCTGCCTGGACGAGACTGATCCTCCTCTTCCTTTGAAGGCCAACAATGATGGTTCTCCAAATCGAGGTAATTATACCACTCATTAATGTGGTATAATTGATGTGGACTAATGATAATAAATAGTTCTGGGTGTGTTTGATCCTTTCCACCAATTAGATTTTAAATCTAACTGGTGGATCTAAATCTTAATTGGTGGATCTAAATATTAACTAATGTCTTCATTTATATTTATACATTTATACGTAGTGTAGACATTTAAAATACAATTTTTTTTGTTGTATTTATGCTGCATGGATATCTATTTCCGTGTAATTGCTTGGTAATTTGTCCAAAAAGGTTAAATCATAATAATAAAAAAGTAGATTTGAATCACGTTAACGTTTAGTTTAAACAAACAAACAAATAAATAAACTTTCAAACTTTTAATTTCTGAATTTTGTTTGAGAAACAACCAAATTTAGTTTAGAGATTTAGGAATGAAGAACCAGATAGTAAATTTGGTTCACATGATGCATAGAAGGGAAATGGATAAAAGCTTAGGAGCAGGCTTTAAGTTATGCTATCATGGTACTAACAAGAAGAGAAATGGAGTAGGAGTTAGCTTGAGGGAAGAGTTTGTTAGGAATTTTCTGGAGGCGAAAAGAATGTCAGATAGACTTATGAGTCTGAAACTGGAAATTGAAGTATTGATGCTCAATGTTGTTAGTGGCTTTGCCCCGCAGGTGGAATGTGAGTTTGAGGAGAAGGAGAAGTTCTGGAATGAGCTGGATGAAGTGATGCAGAATATCCCCAGACATGAGAGAGTAGTAATTGGTCCAGACTCCTATGGGCCTGTTGGTGCAGGCGATAGAGGGGATGAAGAGGTGATGGGTATATTTGGTATACAGGATAGGAACACAGTAACAGATGGTGGTAGATTTTTCAAAAAGGATGAAAAGGGCCGTAGGGAACATTTTTTTCCAGAAAAGACAGGAACATAGGGTAACTTATGAGAGCGTAGGTAGGAGCATGCAGGTATACTGCATGTTGTATAGACAAGACAATCTGAAAGGGATTGGACAACTACAGCTACAACAACAGGGAGAGAGTCAGGAGAGGACTTGGTGCGTCATCTGGAAGGAAAGTAGATGAGAAGACGTTGTGGTGGAATGAGGAAGTGCAGGAGAATAGACAGAGAAAGCAGGTAGCAAAGAAGAAGAGGGACACTGAGAGGACATGAAGCCAAAACAAAGGGCGTGCAATGACTTGTATGCTTGGTTGGACAGTAGGGGGGAGAAATTTTCTACTGTATAAAGGTTGGCGAAACAGAGAAATAACAATGGAAAGGATGTACAAAAGGTCCGGGTGATTAAGGATTGGGAAGGAAATGTATTGACAGATTCTAGAACAGTAATGGGAAGATGGAAAGAGTACTTTGAAGAGCTGATGAATGTGGAAAATGAAAGAGAGGCAAGGGTAGAAGGGGTGGCTATAGTAGACCACAAAGTAGCAGAGATAAAGTGAAGTGAGGACGGCATTGAAAGGATGAAGACTGGAAATGCAGCTGGTGTGTGGAAGTGTCCAGGAGAGGCAGTGGTAGAGTTTGTGACTAGTTTATTCAACAGGATGTTAGAGAATGAGAAGATGCCTGAAGAATGGAGACGAAGTATAAGGTGCCCATTTTTAAGAATAAGGGGGCTGCGCAGAATTGTGGCAACTATAAAGGGATAAAGTTGATGAGCCATACAATGAAGGTATGGGAAAGAGTATTGGAAACTAGACTGAGGGCAGAAATCAGGCTTGGGGACGGAAGTATGGCTTCATGCCTAGAAAGAGTACTACAGATGTAGTATTTGCTTTGAGAATGCTAATAGCGAAGTATAGAGAAGCCTAGATGGAGCTTCATTGTGTTTTTGTAGACCTAGAAAAAGCATATGACAGGGTGACAAGACAGGAGCCCTGGTATTGTATGAGGAAGTCTGAAGTGGCAGAGAAGTATGTTATTCAGGTGCAGGACATGTATGCTAGCTCTGAGACAGTGTTGTGGTGTGTTGTAGGGATAACAGAGAAGTTCAAGGTGGAGGTGGGACTCCATCAGGGATTAGCTCTGTGCCCCTTCTTGTTTGCATTAGTGATGGATAGGCTTATAGATGAGGTAAGACAGGAATCTCCATGGACTATGATGTTTTCAGATGACACTGTGATCTGCAGTGAGAGCCGAGAACAGGTTGAGTAAAATCCAGAGAGGTGGAGGTATGCGCTGGAATGGAGAGGAATGAAAGTTAGTCCCAGCAAGACAGAGTATATCTGTGTGAATGAAAGGAACTTGGGTGGAATGGTGAGGCTACAGGTAGTGGAGATTAAGAGGTTGAAAGATTTCAGCTTTTCAGTCCAGAGCGTAGGAGAGTGTGGAAACGAGTGGAAGAGATGGGTTCAAGCAGGTTGGGATGGGTGAAGAAAACTGTCAGGGGTACTATGCAATAGAGGACTATCAGCCAGAATGAAAGGACAGGTGTACAAGACAGTGGTAAGACTGGTCATGCTGTATGGCCTTGGAAAAGGCCAAGAGAACGAAAAGACAGGAGGCAGAGCTCGAGTTCACCAACATAAAAATGCAGACGTTTTCTTTGGGAGGGACCAGGATGGATAGGATCAGGAATGAGTCTATCAGAGGGACGGCTCACGTTAGATGTTTTGGAGAGAAGGTCAGAGAAGCCAGACTGAGATGGTTCGGTCATATACAGTGGACGGAGAGTGAATATATTGGTAGATGGATGCTGGAATTGGATCTGCCAGGCAGGAGGTCTTAAGGAAGACCAAGGAGAAGATTCATGGACGTAGTGAGAGAGGTTATGAAGGTAGTTAGTGTGAGAGAGGAGGATACAGAGAATAGGATTAGATGGAGAAAGTTGATTGGCTGTGGCGACCCATGAAGGGAAAAGCCGAACGGAGAAGAGGATTGTTATTTATACAGTTAGTTGGTTTAATACACAGTGGAAGAGTGTACTGGGTATTCTGTTGTTCATTCTCCTTGATGAGAATACTGCCGTGTGATCATGTTTCAAAATATAAGCCTTGTCACCGTTTCCTGCCACTGGGAGAGGGAAGGCGATCTGAATGATGAGTCAAAAGCTCCTGAACTTCCCAAGCTGTCCGAGAAGCAATGCCATTTGATGACATAACTTTTTTTCATCAATATTATTCTTTTTTTTTTTCCTTTTTTTCTTAGTAATTGGACTGGGACTGGGAGTGATTACAGGCCTCTGAAATGCCCAATCACTCTCTTACTGAAATGTCCTCAGGTCTAAAAGAACACAATGATTTCAACAGACCTTAGTCACCCACTCGTAATTCCATAATTTCCTCACCTGTCACTGAATTAAAATAACAACATATAAAGTGACTCAGGAGATATGAAAAACAACTTTTTTTCTCATTTGTCAACTCTGGTGTTTCCTTAAAAATTGCAGAATACGATAAAACATTTTTTTATTTTGATCTTTTTAATCCTCACTTTGTCCAGAAATTAGGCTTCAGTGCAGACCAGAGAGACGTTTAACTCAAGTTTATTAATTTTAATCCTGAACACACTATAACTCCCTGAAATGCACATTTTATTTATTTATTGATTTTTCTGTCGAAACTTTGCTGTGACTTGTGAAAAGTTGTGACTTTTCATTTTGAAACATGAAAATTAAAAAAAAAAAGAAATTTAGAATTTTAATTGCACACAATTAAAGTGAAACATGAAAAATAAACATCAAATAAAAAAGAAAGGGAAAAAAATGAGAAAATTAGTTTACACATATTTCAAGCCTTGCATTTGCAGTATCAGTAATGTCTACTAGATGTCGCTGTTCAGGCGCGTCAGAGGGTAGCACTCTCTGCTGCCCTGCCTTGTAGTCCTCCGCCTGAATACATAAATCCATCAAAGCTACAATGGTCATTGTGTAACCCCGGGTTACTGGGATTAAACATGCAGATTTATTTCACCGTGTCGCCGAGACAAAATCATTTTATCCTCACCACGTGCACCTGCTTTGCCAAGATGGCAGCGTTGTGGTTGCGATGGCGGCAGGGGGGGAAGATGATAAGGAGGTCAGGGTCAAGGGAGGAATCACAAGCGAAGGCTGCCGGAGCGGTGCTTCAGCAAATAATCGTTTTTGCACTCAAGGTCTTGTTGTGGCAGGGGCGTGGGGAAGGGGGGTGTCTCCGTCTGCGTTCATTTATCACGCTGCCACAGGCGGGAGGGAGAACCTCGTGCCCTTCTTCGGGTGTTTGTTTTAGAGGGAAAGCAATGTTCTGCTTGGACAAGCCTGTAAACACAGGGCTGTTTACAGCCGGCCGCTTTCACCGGTATCGGAAACGTGCAGGGCTCGGCTTACCCCTCAGACATGACAATTGCCCTCCCCCTCCCATCCCATCAGCCTCGGGAGATAAACACTGACGTTAGCACTCTTTCACAAGCAGGGTTGTTTTTTAATTAATTTTCAATGATTTTAGCTCCTGATGTTTTTGGCTAACAAATACACAGCATTGCTGATTTTTTTACTGGTTTATCTGTCTTTTTTTTTTTTTGCTTGGTAAATATTTACTGATAATCAGAAAAAAAAAATCATACAAGAACTTCAACTAAGCTAATTTTAACACATTTTCTTCTATTTTTTGGGGGGGATTTTTCCTCAGGGGTTCTAATTATATCAATTAGAGTTGAACCGAGGACCTTTAAATGCTGTTATCTACCAAATAGCAGTTGTTGCTCAGTCTCGAGGACAGGGGTCACGTGATGAGCATGGAGAGAACCCAGACATGAATTGGGACAACCTGGAGAGAACCTCTGTAAGGAAACCATTCACGAAACACCGGGAAACGGTGGGTTAATGTTTCCCTCGGTGGGAGGATGTGTCAAGAAAATACACCTTTTTTTAACTTATAGATAACTTTTCATGTTGTACACACTTTAGTTTGAGTTAATCACGCTTTTTTGAAAAACTTCTTGCATTTTATTCAATTATTGACATATGAGTATATCTATATTATTTATGTTTGTGTGTGTTTGTATATACACATACATTTTGACTGGGGGTTATTCACATTTCTTGCGCAAAAAGCATTTTCTTGGATTGTTTAAACTTGTTTATTTATTTATTCATTTGTATGTATTATTTTTATGTGTCTGTGTGTGTATACATTTATAAATTCTGACCAGGAATTGAATCACACTTTTGGGAAAAAAGGAAATTTCTTACACATTCCATTATTGATTAGTTAATATATATAGGTATGTGTGTATGTATGCACACCTGCATACTGTGACCAGGAGTTTAATCACACTTTTTGGGAAAACGTCAAATTCTTAAAGTAATAACCAGGAGTTAAATCACACTTTCTGGAAAAAAGGACATTTCTAGCACATTTTTGAAGTTCTTTTTAACTTTTTTATTTATAGAAAAGTATTGATTTATCTACTTCTATTTATCTATTATTAATTGATTTCATTTATTTATATGTTTATATTATATAGGGGCGTGTTGTGTGTGTTTAGGAGGAGTTCAATCCCCCTCTTGGAGAAAATGCAATTTCTTGCATTTTAGATAAAAAATAAGCTAACAAAATACATCCAGGAAGAAGTTTAAAAATATATAGAAAATAGCTTCCTGTTCACTGTAAAATGATAGATAGATCATGATAAATGTAGTAAAATATCTTTCTGTGGTATAATAAAGTAAGAATTTAAAAAAGCTGTGGTCATTTGAAATGATAGACAATAGTATTAGAATATTGAAAAAGTGGTAGATTTTTTTTAAAAGTCCAGTAACCAAAAAAAACGATTATTTTGATAAATCAGTTATAATAAAGTAGTAAATTAAAGTAATAAATTATAGTATGGTAATGTAAAAAACTTTGATTAGTTTCATAAACAAATACAAATAAAAGTAGCAAAATATACACGTATATGTATATATATATATATATATATATATATATATATATATATATGCCGCCCTGAGGGTGCATTAAATTACTATGTTATAAATAGTGTATAAATATATATAGATATATATATGTATGTATAAAACATATAAAACTATGTCAAATGAGCGACAAACAGTTAGCTTGACGTGTCAGTATCTTTGAAAAAAAAAAAAAAAAAAAAAAAGCATTTTCCAACGAAACAGACGATCCTCGTGTGTCAACAGGTGACGAGGCGAGCAAGGGTCCTCCCACTCGACCTTATGGCTCCCCTTCCGGGGGACCCACTCCTCGCCACGTGAGCCTTACCATTCACGAGGTCGACATATTGGCTGCTGCATCAACATGTAGACGCACGTTGGAACTGATGGTCTAACACATATGAGTGTATGTAACTGGAAATAAGCAGGCTGAGTGATGTAGCATCTTCCAAGTGTACAACAGGATGAAAGCTGTCTGACTCACCCTCACATCGCCGCACCTCGGGACACATTCGGAAACCCTCGCGCAACTCCTGAGTCATCAGGTCAGAGGTGTGAGGGTGAAGGAGCGTGACACGCATGCACTCCGGGGGGTTGGTGTTTTTCCGCTGTCTAAGATGGCATGTTTTACTCCCCGAGTGACAGCGGCCAGCTGTCAATCACGTGTAACCCATGCCTCAAAGGGACTGGCATACTAAGGAATTGACTTTCTCCCCTTTACAAATATTTTATTTGGTATCTTTTGAAATCAGTAACTATTTTAACAAACCTAAAAAGTTGTGAGAAATTAAGCAGAGCTCAGGAATTGAAGCAAATAACAAATCCCTGAGCCCTGATTTTTTAACAATTTTTGAAAATGGCGAAACAACCCTGAACTCAAAACAGCGAGAAACTTCGAGTATTTGAAGAAACCAACTAAAAACTGCTGGTAATTCGAACTTCAATCTTAAAATAGTAATACGAGACTTTCCTCGTGTCAAGTGAGTGACACTCTGAAGTAGAACTGGAAATTAGAAGTGAAAAGTTAGCTTTTCATTTGAAATTATATGAGAGACTCTTTTGTTTCTTTGTTAATTCTTCGATTGATCATTTTAATGAGGCCAGCTTGCCCAAAGGACTGCTTGGCAATTACCATAATACTCAGTCACCTCTTATTAATAGAGGTGTGTGTTGGCCGTTTGTCAGGTGGTTTCTGGCCAAATTTCATGCTTCTTTTGATCAAATTGGCTGGGAAGATGTAAATTTGGGCTGCATTTGAATACATATGACATATTTTGAAAAGAGAGCAGAACATCGGTTTGCAAATGCCCCTGATCATGAACACATAAACCTACGGAGTTTTCGAGCAAATTTTGAATCGCAAACAATCCTCGGTGCACGGTCACACAAATGACAATCTCACGGGCTTTTGGCTTTGTGGCATTGTCGAGCGGCGGCAGTCGTGTGTGCTACTTCATGTTGTTTACATCACTCATTGTTGTGTTCTCCTGTTATAAAGCTTTTTTCACTGAGCTAGCCTTCATTATGGTTCCCAAAAAAAGTTCTAACGATAGTGAAGAAGAAGAGAAAGACAAACACATAAAAATTTTTCAGAAGAGTACAGTACGTTTTTTGGGGCTGGAGAACAGATCAATGGGATTTACACTGATTTCAATGGGAAACTGATTCAGTTAACAAACATTTCGGTTAATTAACATTGAGCAACTTTACTAAAAAAAGTTCCATCTGATGGTTGAAAGCGCATGGTCAAAATAAACAATACTTGATTGACATGAGTTCTGGCCAATGTCATTAGGGAAAAGAGAAGGTTTGACATAAACGGACTGGCCACTAGATTAGTCTCTTTCAGGGCCAGCCTCTGCACATGGTGAAATTATTGGTGATATTATGTACAGTATTATATCATATACCCTACATATTTTATATACAGCTCCTGGCCAAGCCAAAAGCTGGCAAACATTATGATGCTGTTACTGATGCTGTTAAAACTTCTGCTGTACAGGTCATAAACAATAACAGATGACTTGAAATACTGTGACTGATCAAAGTGCATGAAGTGTGCATGCTGACAACCTGCCAGAACTGAGAATTAAAATTAATGACTGACATTATTCTTAAATGAATCAAATACTATTAAATGTAGCTACCAACAGTAGCTAAGTGGCATATGTTTGTACATTTTATCTATTATCATCCAAATTTGTGCATTTTTTGGCATTTTAAGATTTTTTGGGAGTGTGTGGATTTTGTTCTTTATTAGATTTTATTAATGCCACTTTGGAAGGTATATGACCATATTAAATGAGGAATGGGCTTTATATTTTAAGTTATTTTAATTTCTCATGGTGGCCCAGCAGATTTAACTGCACTCTATGCTGTTGATAAAACAAAATGAACTTCGTAAGTTATTTACGTGTTAACATATCGCAAATATACTATAACCAAATTAAGTAGTTAAGCAAACCACTAGCCATCAATTGTATCTGTGTTACATATGAACAAAACATAACTTTTTTGTTTTTGAAGAAGTTGAGCACTCCTGTGCTCTGCTTACATATTACCAGCTATGGTTAGTATCACAGTGAACAAGCCAGAATAATTGCTAACTGAAATCATCACCCAGCACTGCAGCTACCTAGCATCACTGCTAACTCCCATACCCACCAAGGCTAGTTAATTGTTGCCAAAATAGTGGCGGTGCCAGTGGGAAAGCCACTAAACGAGAGAGGAGTTCATGAAGGCAGTGTATTTTGCAGACTGAAATGCATTTCTTGTTGTTTTTACTGGATTTTTAAAAAACTGTTCACCCCCCTCTCCGGGTGACAGATGTTTGGTAAGTTCAACACCGGCGGAAGAGTTGCTAGCTATCGGTCATTCTCGTTTACCACATAAAAAATAAGAAACTCCCCAAAATCTTAACCTTGATGGAAACTGGGTAAAATAATAACACATAGAACAGGAAAGATGTCAATATCAATGATTTTTAATTGCATCCTTTACAAAAACTGTGGTCAAATCTGCAGGGTAAACGCAAGAAATTAAATAAGAGCCATAGAAAGGATAAGTACAGTTAATGTAATTCATAAACAGAAGAATTATATGCCACGTAAATGAATGAAAATACCAAAAAATACCCCCCAAAATTGAAAATGAATGTACATAATAATGGACGGATTTAGCAAACACATTCTGCAGTCATTGTTCTTGCATTGAATAGCATATTGATTCCTTTATTAGTAATTTTGTTTAATCTTTTATTCTTATTCCTGGTTCTGGCATGTTGTCGAGTAAGCAGCATGCACACATTTTTATGCGGTGAATGGCATACAATAAGGTTGCAAGCCTAAGTTCAGGGCCAGCTTTGGCTAGCCCACTCCTACCTTGACAGCAAAGAGTATGCCTTAGCTGTCAGCTGTCACGCTGTGCGGGCGGCGAACTCGGGCAGGGAACCACACCTCAAAGCAGGAATCTCGATTGAAAGCACTTTATTTGGATTGAACGGCAGGTAGGGTGTCGCTGGTAAGCCCCTGCCCCCGAGACAGAGTTGCACAGGACTGGGTCTCACCAGGACGGGTTCCAGGGGGGGGTGACGGCAGGAAGGACTGGATCTCACCAGGACGCGTCAAGGCAGGGTCCCGGGCTGGGTCAAGGCAGGGTCTCGGGCTGGGTCAAGGCTGGATCAAATGTTACACCGGCCGGCTGGGTCCGGTCGTAACGGGGTAGGGGTCCGGTGTGACAGGGGTCTGGGACATCCACAATCCTCCGGCCACAGGCAGAGCGTGCCGCCGCCCTTTATAGGGCTCTTGATTAGCGGTAGCTGCTGCCGCTGGCGCCGATTGCGAATGAATCTCAGCCGTGTCTCCTCTCGGCAGCCAAGAGGAGATCCTGACATCAGTGGTGCCGGTTCAATGACACTAAATGGAACAATGCTATTCGGCGCAGAGGTGTGCTCTCAAAGCCATGCCATGCGAAAATCGTCATGCCAACAGCATTGGATTGAGCCAAGACACTGCTTATTTAGACCATTACACAACTTTTTCATAAAGTTGCTCTTCTAATTTTTTTTTTACAAAAAAATGCATTAAGTACTCAAGACAGGCCCAGTTTCAGTTCCCCTGCTCAGGCATTTTTCTTTTCCTAAATCCCTTAATTTCTTTTTCAGGGCCTTGGCTGGAATGATCTTTGTCTCAGCTCCCCGGTGTTACTCTTTAATAGTCTTTGAATAATTTTACTGGCCTGGCCTTCATAAAATTAGAAACAATCTAGCAGGGAAACAAACCTGGGACAGGAGCTGAGTCCAGGATCCCCTGAATAATTTACTTGACAGGAGTCAAACAGATGCAGAAATTACAGTAGATATAGCAGAATTTTGTCAATGATTCTGGTTTCTGTTCAGGGCTTGCATTTTCTGGCATACTGTGAACTCATTTGAATATACGATTGCCAAAGCCATATGAAAATTTACTGCGATTCCTAGTCTTCAGGGCTCCTGATTCAGAGATGTGAGTTGACACTGATTTTTAAATCGATATTTCACTGATTCCCTGGTGAAATTATGGCAGTTTCCCCATTCATTTTCAGGTACATTCCTTTCCATTTAAATTGTCATTGCCCCTGACACTTTGCTCATCTCTTTTTTTGTGTGTGTATGTGTGTAATGAGGCGCTGACAGTAAGAACATTTCTTTGTTTTGTTTTTGTCTCAGTGTTTTCATGCAAACTGCCTGCATTTTCTTAGAAAACATGAAAGTTTTTATGGGCAACTTTTACATTTTTTGGTCATTTTTTATTCACATTTAGATCTTGCAAAGTGAAGCCAGCTTTTGGTACATGCCAGACGTTATTGTTCTTGTTGTTTGTTTCTTGTAAACCCCAAAATATATAAGACTGCTGGTTGGTGTTTGGATATTGCTGTTAGGTTGTTAGCTTGCTAGTTGGTTGTTGTAGCACTCCTTCATGATCTGAATTGGCCTTCTAGATGTGTTTTATCTGGGGTTATGGCACAAGGGACAGTGACATCCTGTCCTGTTTGTTAATGAATAATATATTGCACTTTCCATCAAATTGCTGTACAAGTGAGAATGGTCAAGAATAACACTCAAATAATCAAATATGAACATTCAATTTATGTATTCCACCTGTCTGTAATGGCAGGTTAGAAGCACCCTATAAACCTCCTGCATGTTTTCGGAACCTGGAGGAACCAGAGCTCCACACGGAATCGAGCCAAGAACCTCCTCACTATCAGGCGAAAACCCATTTTAAAGAAAGTCCTGTTTTCTTTATTCAATTTTTTCCCTCAGTTTGCTGACAAATGTCTTGTCCTTGTAGTTCCTCTCTCACTCTCTTCTTCCACACAAATTCCTCCAGGCATCTGTCAGCCGTCTGTCTTATTGTCCAGCGCCTCCTTTTGTCCCCATGAGCCCTGCATGCCTCCGGATTTATGGTTTTCATATTAGTCACCGCCTGATTTGCCCTCTGCAACCTCATCACATGACCCCCTCCGCCTCTAAGTTTAGCACTAATCCTCCGTTCCCCTGATGGTTATATTTATTCTCCCTGACACACTACCATACGCTATACAATGCAGCGCTTTTTGACTTACTACAGCACCGTGTCCTCATATGGAGGATATTACCTTCCATGCTCTCTACACTTTGTTTTTTGTTCTAATTTGTTTTTTTTCCTTTTCCGAGACCTTTCCGTGTCCGCCTGTGGTGATATTTCTAAAAAAAATTTATTCTAAAATGACCCAAATCTAAGAGAACAGAAAACTTAAATTTTTATAACTGTTAAAGAAAATCCTATCATAACAAAAACATTTTATTAATTTACTGCAGTTATGTAGAAGGTAAAAATGATTTTATTCAGCCATTTCTTCAAGAAAAAAGTTAGACATTCTTTTACCTTTTACATTTCCCACACAACGTTTGTTTGTATGTCGAGCATCGAGGCATGTTCACAGGTTGATTCAAAATTTGTTTGAAAACTCTGTTCATATGTCTATTTGTTAATTATGAGGCGCGTCTGTGAGCCAAGTTTCCACTGTCCTCATCTTTATTCATTTCATTCCTGTCATTTGATCATCTGACGCACCTGTTAGACGCACCATCTACCTGTGATTAACTGGGAATCCAAAGACGCATAGGAGGGAGCCGCCCCTCATCATAAATCATTGCTATCTTTCTAATTATCGTTGAACCACTCATGAGTTTGGTGTCTTCGATGTGTACCTTTCGGTAAACTCTCAAGAACTTTGAGGAAATTACCGGTACATATTTCCACCCTAACTCTGGCCAAACTGGCACAGCCATCAGCCCATTCTATGTCACAACAGTGACGCTATTTAGGATATATAAAAAAAAAAATTGCCGACATTAGACAAAGCCTTCATTTATTTAAGTTCTGAATTAATGAAAAGTAAATCTGATACCAAACAGCTATAATTTCAGTATCCTAATTGTTTTCTAGCATAGATCTCAAGCGAGAGCAGGTGGAGGGATACTGAGTGAGGTGGACATCTGCCCTGGATAGGAAGGGGATGGAGGTCAGCCACAGAAAGACAGAATTTGTTTGCGGGAATGAGAGGGACCCAAGTGGAACGGCGAGGCTGCAGGGAGTGAAGATAAAGGAGAAGGAGGGTTTTAAAGTGCTTAGAGTCAACAGTCCGGAGCAGCGGGGAAGAGATGGTTAAACGTATGCAGGCAGGTTAGAACGGCTAGAGAAAAGAAAAGTGTCAGGTGTGATAAAAGTGTATTGAAACGGTGGGGGAGGGCGACTTGAAGGGGATCAGAGATGAGGAGGAGGCAGCAGAGATGGAGATGCCGAGGTTCTGGGAGCGAGGAGGATGGATAGGATCGGGAAGCCTTAAGACATACACACCACCCGCCTCATCCGTCCTTGTGCCTCAAGCGTCCTTGATTGTGAGCGACACCAGCCACCCCACACACAGCCTGTTCAGCTTCCTACACTCAGGGTGAAGGTACCTGAGCCCTCTACCCACTCTGACATTACATTGCAATATTACCAATTTTGTTTGCACTACTACTACTTTAAACAGTAATGGAGAAAACCATCATGCTGCTATTGTATCACATACCATTATGGTATTACTTACTTGCACTAAACTGTATATAAACAAACAAAAAAAAAAAATGCAGCTATTCTCTCATGAAGTCACATGTCTGTCATCTTCTCACCTTACTAGAGTTTGTATCTGCATGCACTTTATACTTCATACCTTATAGTTTATCTACTTTTAATGTAATGTTGCTCTTTACCATTACTTTCAAATCTATTATTATTATTTTGTTAATTTCATGTCACTGTGGGATTGTGAGAAACGCCTTTTCGATTCCTGTGTATGTCCAGTACATGTAGAGAAATTGACAATAAAGCTGACTTTGACTTTGAGTACTCCAGAAGGACAGAACAAGTTAGATCAGGGGTGTCAAACATATGGCCCGCGGGAAGGAACCGGCCCGCGCGGAGGTTTGATCATGCCCGCAGAATAATTTGAAAGTGCGCTAGGGGCGCACTATTTTGGTCAGAATAGAAGACAAGCCGCATCACTGAGACAGACCAATCAGCAGTCCTTATCAATGCGCAATCTGCTGCTTGTTACGACGTTGTTTTTACCCTGCTCTCTACCTCCCAGCTACTCCCTCATTAACTAAAATATCGTTATCAGAACAGAGAAAAGTAGATAAAGAGTGCAGAATTTTCAAAGAAAAATGAACTATGTCCTATTTATTTATGGAAACGCAAGGGAAACCTTTGTGCTTGGTGTGTTTGCAACAAGTTTCGGTATTTAAGGAATATAATATTTGGCACCACTACAAGACTCAACACAGCGAGAAATATGACAGCTTGCAAGGACAACTGAAAAGAGACAAGATCGACAAATTGCTGGCAGGTCTGAGGAAATAGCAGTCCACTTTCACCGATAGCCGAGAAATCAGTGAGGCAGCGGTAAAAGCCGGCTACCTAATTGCAAGCGAAAATGTCCAATTTAATGTTAGTCACCAGCGTCACTACAAAAGAGTATGGTGGAATTCTTCTGTTCATGCAACTCCATACATTTTCAGTATGTATTTTATGTGTATGCATGTTTCATGTGTGAAATTTTCTCTGTATACACTCCTGCACTTCCTCATTCCCCCACCAAGTCTCCTTATCTACTTTCCTTCCAGATGACACACCAAGTACTCCTCTACCTGTCTCCCTGATAACACTAGCTGTTGTTGTCCAATCATCTGGAAGCTTACCCTGACCACCCAGACCCTTTCTCAACTCCTCCCTGAAAACCATGCAACACTCCTCCCTTTTCGGCTTCCACCATTTTATCCTCTGCTCTGCCTTTGTCCTCTTCATCTTCCTTGTCACCAGAGTCATCCTACAAACCACCATCCTATGCTGTCTGGCTACACTCTCACCTACAACTACTTTGCAGTCACTGATCTCTTTCAGGTTACCCCGTCTATACAAAATGTAGTATACCTGCGTGCTCCTACCTCCGCTCTTATAAGTTACCCTATGTTCCTGTTTTTTTCTGGAAAAAGGTATTCACTACAGCCATTTCCATCCTTTTTGCAAAATCTACCACCATCTGTCCCTCTGCATTCCTATCCTGGATACCAAATCTGCCCATCACTTCTTCATCCCCTCTATTGCCTTCACCAACATGTCCATTGAAGTCTGCACCAATGACCACTCTCTCATTTCTGGGAAAAAAATTTTAAAAATACAAATAAAAAGTAAAAAAATGAGTATACATATTTACCAGTATACAGGAATAAATAATGAGCAAAATAGCAATGTGATGTAGTGCGGTAACTTACTCGAATGAGTTATTGTATGGGCTTAGGGTATGAGGTTTTTCAACATCTTAAAAACAACAGTTAACAAAATGTTGTTTTGAGCATCTTTTGCTGAAATATTCCCCCTACAAAGTGCAAAAAGAGGAAAAATAATACCGCAAAAAGTGCATATGGCATAAATGTCCTGAGAGTTGTTGGAATTCTGATTGATAACTAGGTTGCAGTTATTGATGTGTGTGTGTGTGTGTGTGGGGGGGGGGTAGAAAAGGTGGGGTGTTCATTTTGTAGCCCCACTGCCTTTGGATAGAAGCTGTGGGCTCCCCTGGTGGTTCTACCATGGATGGACCCATGCCTCCTCCCAGAGGGCAGCGAATGGAAGAGGTTATGTTCAGGGTGGCACTGGTCAGGCAGCAGCTGTGGATTTGCTTTATACGACGGGAGGTGTGGATGGTGTGGATCTCCAGGAGACTGGTCCTGATGATTCTCTGGAGGGGGGGGTGCTGCTCTGTCTTAGTGCAGCTGATAAACCACACCTAGGAAAACTCTGAGTTGCACCCTGGTGGAAATGTACAATGAACGTCTAAGGGATCTTAGTGCTCTTGAATTTCCTCGGGTAGAAAAGGCATTGTCTGGCCTTTCCCACAGCTGAGGTGAGGTTGTCACCGTCACCCCAGGAACCTGAATTACATAGCCCTCTCCACTACCTCACTCCTGATGGAAAGTGGCGGAGAGATGGATTGGCCAGACCTGTGGAAGTCCAAAATCATCTCCTTGCTCTTCCTGATGTGATACTCATAGCACCAGATGTAGCACCTTACTTCCATAGACTCATTGTTTTTGCTGATGATCGTCGTTGGGGAGGGTGGCGCAACAGTCGTGTGTGTAAAGTGGATATTAGTCACCTACTCCAGTGTAGGTGATAATGATGGACCACGTGCACTTGCCACATCACGCATGCTGTGAGCCGTTTGTCAGGAACTCAATAACCCAATGGCATGGTGAGGTGTTCTGTCCAAGGTGGGGTAGTTTGGTTTAGAGTCTGTTTGGGCGGATTATATTGAAAACTGAACTGAAGTCAACAATGGTGTTTTTCCACTCTTAATGTTCAAGAAGAGTGTGGAGTATGCTGGCTATGGCATCCACCGTTGACCTGTTTCCCCCATATGCAAATTGGTATGGGTCCTTACCCATTTTTTTTTCCTTTAAATAAATCTAGAAGCTGTGTTGTGGAAACCTGTCATCGAAAGCTGAGGATCTGAATTTGGAGCTGAAAAATGGCTAACAAAAGCAACTGAGGGTTCAGTGTCTTGCCCAAGGGCACCTTGGCATTCAGATGCAATCCAAACCGTTGAATGAACTGACAACCTACTGGGTAGAAGGGCCGCCGCTCTACTGCACCGCAATTAATGCATTTATTCATTTATTCACGCCACCTATGAAAAAACGCATTTCCTTCACAGTCCCAGGCTCTTTCAGATCAACTCCATGGTCGACATCTAGACTAGACCTGGACCGATGCTCCTCACCCTTCTGAGGCAAACATAACCCCAGATGTGTCCTTCGTCTCCATAAATTAGAAGGTTAATTAATAGCAGGGCTGTTCAAGTATTCATCCACGATTACTGGGGCGCCAATGAGCACGTGTGTTCATTTTGGTGACCTTCCCTGACCCGGCCTTCAGATTTCCTGGTCCTTGAGGGGCCTGATGTGAAGAGACTTAATAACGATTTATAGAAATTAAATCTTGCTAAATATTTGATTAGTTTTTTAGAAAAAAAAAAACATTTTTCAGATAATTCTGGTTGGATAATTATCCAGTGTTGGGTAGTTTCTTGCCTACCAATATTTTACAAGTCTTTTTTCTTTTAGAGTAAAACAAAAAAAAAAAAAACACAAAATTTTCCAATTGATTTTCAGACTTTTAGTTTTGCAAAACGTGCATTTTTATCAGCAAATATTGGTCTACCTTTAGCTCAGTGGCACCATTTATCTAAAGTTGCCTTAAAAGCAATTTATTTCAAGTTCCACTTTTACTTCTTGGTGATTAGCTTTGGCTCCTGGTTGAAAATTGAACCTCACTGTTAAATATTTCAGTTCTGTCTTACAAATTTAATTTTTATTTTTTTTTTAGTTTGTCGTCACATCACCTCCTGTGATCTGACATCCTGTTCAGCAATTTCCTGTTAGAATCCTTGCCTATACACGTGCTCCTGAGACAATTGTTCCAGTCCTGGCAATGTCATCATAGCAATGCTATCAGTTGTTAATGTTTTAAGTATATGTTGAGAAATGACGTCCTTCACACTCTCTTTCCATCCCAACCAGTCGAGACAGAAGGCCGCCAACATTAAGCTTGGATTTCTCTTAGGTTTCCTCTCAGTAAAAGGCAGTGTTTCCTTGCCAATGGTTGGATGCTGGGTTTCTGTCAATCATGTGCAAAAGCGTGGTTCAGAAAATGCCTTGAGAATACTGTGCTGTGCTTTGGCACCATACAAACAAAATCTGACCTGACTTGAAATTTGGGGAGGCTGGGGCTCCGTTGGCAGTGTGGGCGTTCCTCCATCGGCAAGGCTGACAGTTCAACTTGGCGTGTCTCCGAGGGTGACCTTGGGCGAAACCCCCTGTTCGCTCCTGATGGTCAGGTTAGCGCCATCATTGTGTGTGAACGGTTGAGCGCAATCCAACATATCGTTTGGAACCACAAAGTAATGTAAGTGGATACTAAGTTAGATTTTTATTCCTTCATATACAGTTTTTACCACTTTGTCAATGAGGATCTCCCAAGTAATGGTGGGCTCACACCTTATGGTTTTCACAATTACAGACTTCAAACAGAAAGTTGGAAGGAAAAGTTTGGAGTCTTACGTCTGTGGAGGTTCTCAGTCATCCAGGTAATGGTGAATTCTTCTCGAGATCTTCTTGTTGTGGTGGCTGGACTTGATTTTCTTCACTTGAAGATGTTACACCCCTCAGCTGAGAGGCTTCTTCAGTTCTAGTGGCTTGTAGGGAATTTCTGAATATAACTGCCAGGGTTTGGGCCGTGTCAAGGTTATAGTGGCTGGTTATGTAAATGACAGAGTTGATTGGCAAAACCTAGGTCTAAGGGGATCATTAGGTAAATAGGAGTTTTGTTGTCAGGGACATAGTCACACGCGTAACACAGTCAACAACCAAGAGATGAGTGCTAAGAAAACCGGAAACAGAAAATCTGGAAGTCAAACAATCACCAGAGCGGTATTGGCGTCAGAGATACAAATAAAGTATTGTTGGCAGTATGGATGAACGGGAATGTTGAAGGGCATCCCAATCAGTGTGGCACATCCAGAAAGAGGAGTGGTGGTCGGAAAAGCCCAAATATGCAATGTTAATTCTCCTCAGGGAGAAGGAAAAGCAATGGCCTGACCAAGCAGAGGCTCTGCAAATACCCGTTGAAAACATTGCACGGTTGGGAAAAAGAAGAAACAATTTTTTACCTTGTTTTACCTTGTTAGTTATCATAGCAGGGGATCAGTAAGACTGACGCCAAGCACTGTCAACTTTGAAAACCATTTTTTGGACAAAACCAAACATGTCTGATAGTATCGCTTGTCTTCGCGGTGATGTTACTTAATCAACAACTGATAAATGAGCTCTTAAAAAAAAATGGTAACAGGAAATCTGGGAGACAAACCACTGTTGGCAGAGACAGTATTTTTTTCTTTTTTATGGATGAGCGGAAAACGGCAAAGGCCCTCCTGATCAGTATGGAGCATCCAGAAAGAGGAGCAGTGGCCCAAACAAGCAAGCTTGGATGATTTCAACTTGACATATAATGACCAAGTGGAGAAGGAAAAGCGATGGTCTGAAATAGCAGAGGTTCAGGAAATATCGGGTGAAAACATTGCATGGTTGGGGAAAAAAAATTGCAGAAAGGATCTAGTTGTAGTTGTCTAAATAGTGATAGTGTAGGATTCCCAGTCCACGCGAGTAAAATCTCAGTATTTAGATGTGAGAAGGTGTAAGATTACTCCAAATATCATCAAAGTCTTTAGATGTATGGGTAGCATAAAAGGTCAAATCATCACAAGTCTGTCACCGCTGGTGGTGATTTATCTCGCTCAGTAATATCCAGCAAGTCGTATCTACTGGTCTCAGAAAGACTGCAACAACACAAAATAAAAAAAAAATTGAAATAAATCTGCATTTTAAAGACTTAGCCTCGATCGCCGCAGTTAATTCAAGAGTGTATTAAATCGCAGCGCATCCAGTAAATTAAACTGTTTGCATTTTTTTTTCTCCTCACTTAATACCTCTCACACCAGGGTATAGGCATGGCATACTCATTAACAAGCTCGTACCTTGCGGGCGGAGTGTGCTATTTGGGCAATTTCCACAGACTCGGTTCTCACACTGCGACTGTCTGGGGGCAGTGGATATCAAGCTCTCCACGCACTCCCAACCTTTAGTAAATTAGCTCCCGTGTGTTTTGAGGGCGCATTCACCTTGAATCCCCTCAAAAAAAATTAAAAAAAAAGTGGGCTGAGATTCTGAAGAGCCAGTTCTCAGTGCGAGCTGGGCCTCCAGCAGTACCTTTTGCCTGGTGAACATCTGAATCCAAAAAAAATGGTCCAAATAGTTACCTTCTTGTCTCACCATCCTCTGTCCCTGAGTTGCCATATCCATATTTTGGAAACTCTTTTGCGCTCACTCTTAGCAGCAAAATTAAATTACGCCAACCCTTCAAGTGGCCATCATGAGGGCCTCTTCCATCCTTGCCGAATGTCACTGCCCACACGCTTCCAATGCGTCTTTTGAGTTGCCATGGTTGTCAAGCAGTACATCCACTCGAGGGTTCACTTCAGCTACTTTCGGACAGAATGCTTCCAAGAAGTTCTTACCATGCAGCTCGAATTCTGTTCTAGGAATCACCCTTCTCCAGGGTAAACTTTTGCATTCTCAAGAGTAATAAAGGGACCCAGTAGGGTGTGACAAAAGCATCTGTGACATTGACCTTCAGCATAACAAATCACCCGAAAGAAGAGGAAGACGACATGCAGACCAAAGTTGCCACAACGGTCATGTTCGACATGTGGGAATTATAACCGTATAAATATAACCGTGGACTATCAGATGAGTTGATGCCTTTTTTTCTCCCTGCGCTTCTTTGTGTGGGAAGAACCCTGCTGTTAGCTAACTCCATACGTATTTTGGCCATAATGTTTTGTTGCCCTGTGAAGCCTGGAAATCCTTTCGCAGCGTAGTAGGCCAGAAGAGTTTCAATCTTTTCGTTGGTCAACTTATATCTTATAATGGGTGTAGCTTATGAGTTCCATTAAGCAGCTGTGTCACAAAGCTCTTATGGGACGGTAGAAGGCCCCTGCTGAGCAAAAATGGTCTAGAAATTCAAATACATGGTTCCTACACTAAATGGCCTAGTTCCTGAAAAGGTTCTTGGAGCTTCCTCCATTGCAAAAGCGGCTTATCTCCAAATGAAGCCAGGTCTTTGTAAATGCTTTCCTGGGCTGCAACATCAAGACCAAAGTTCTTTCTGGCCATGACATTTTATACTTCATGTGAATCTCAGGAGCACAGAACTTGGTTGTGAAGGTGCTAGCATGTTTTGTGACAGATGCTCTCCTCTTGGGCAACTTTCAGGCTGCCACTCCTCAAGAAGTTGTAGTCATTCATCATTTGTCTATTCATCCCTACTGAAATGTGCTCACTTTTTCACACCTATTCCGCGAAATCGGGAAGTGGGAATGGCAAAAACTTCCGCTCCTCCTGCTGAGGTGATGCATTGAGAACAATATCCGAGAGAAGAATAATGTAGTGTTGTTCCTGGTTATGGTACGGGACGTAGAGGCCTGAACTGCTATTCAGTGAAACAGACCCATTGTCCCCACAGAAGGACACACTTTTCGGTTGAACCTTGACGTACGAGTACCTCATTTTATGAGTTTTCTGAGATACGAGTTTACATTCCCTTTTTTTTATATATTACTATTTTTTATGTGTTACTTCTTATTCATAAAGTATGTTTTTCTTATTTAAAATCACATAACAAATACAGGGTGCAGGAATAGATAAAAAGGATTTCATTTCGATGGGGAAATTGAATTTGATAAACAACCAAATGAGTCACGAGCTCAGTCATGGAATGAAAATGGAATTACACCTGTAAGTCAAGGTATTACCATACTTTGTGAGTTAGCATTCATTTACCCATTCAGGCCAAACTGACCCTTGTAAAATCACTGCGATTCCATCCTGGCCTCTGTGGTGACCGAAACCCCCCCCGATCTTTTTAAATCATCCGTGGTCGTGGGGCTAAAATAAAAGGCTTAAGGCTTCATGTGTTGCTCTAAAAACAAGTTGAGTTAAAAAAAAAGAAAAAAAAGAAATAAAAGCTGAACCGGGACGGCATATGGAGTGTAGTCTCGCTATTAGTTTGTCCCTAGATTTCCTCTTAATCTCTGTTGGCTCTCATTTCCACATCTTTCCCTACTCCGATTAAAAATAGACTGTTTGACTCCCTTTTTTAGATCCTAGCTTTCTGGTTTATTTTGTATGAATGTTTGCATGTATACGCATAAGATTGTTTATATATGTATCTATATGTTTTTTTGGTAAATTCTATTTCATGTTTTAGTCATTTTTTACACTATTTGAAATGCACGTTATGACAATTTCTCAACTTTTGTTTTCTAAAAAATTTTACAGTAATTTAAAACGAAATCATTTTCTAAATAGTTTGCCAGTATTTCATTATTTTTATTTGGAAAATGTCCTAATTTTGATTTCTCAGAAAATCTTTCAAAACTTTTATTTTAATTTATTTTACAAACTTCCAAGCTAACACGTTATCTCTCATAGCTCTCATTTCCACATCTTTCCTGACTCAGATTAAAAATTGACTGTTTCACTCACTTTTATTAGATTCTCGCTTTCTGGTTTATATTTCATGCATGTATGTGTGTATATTAGTATAAATATGTATCTATGTGCTATATACCTAAATACTATATTTTTGGTAACTTTTATTTCATATAATTTTTTACCCCATTTGAAAGGCAGGTTTTGACAAATTCCACAATTTTTATTTTTAAAGAATCTTACAGTTATTTAAAAATCAATCTAAATCACTATTATTTTCTAAATTGTTTGTCAGTATTTCATTTATCTATTTTTTTCATTCGGAAAATGACCTAAATTTGATTTCTCACTAACTCGTTTAAAATCTTTGATGTTTCAAAGTAGATTGTTGTTAATTTGGAAAGTTAATTTGTTAATTTGGAAGTTTTAATTCAATAAATGTCCAAATTTTGATTCCTCACTAACTCTTTGAAATCTTTATTACTTTTTAATTTTTTTTTTTCAAACTGATTGTAATCCCTGATAGCTCTCATTTCCACTTCCCTCCCCACTCAGATTAAAAATTGAATTTCACTCCCTTTTGATCATCACTTTCTGCTTTATATTGTGTGCATATATGGATGTATGCTGGTAAAAATATATATCTATATATGATTTTTGTTAACTTTCATATCATGTTTGTCATTTTTTTATACCATTTGAAATGAAGGTTTGACAAATTTTTCATTTATAAATATATATATATATATTATATTTATTTATTTATCTATTTATTTATATGTAATCATTTTAAAATAAAATGAAGTTATTATTTTATAGATAGTGTGAAGGTGTTTGGTTGTTTTTTTTATTATTTATTTGTACTAATGTTTAGACAATTCCTCATTATTTCAATCTTTAATAAACTTTAATTTCTCTTTTTTTTTCTCACAAACAAACTTGTTTCTTGCAGAAAAGCTTCCGGCTCACGGGGGGGGGGTGGATTGCGAGAGTCACGATTCCACTTTTATCCACACATGTCCCTCAAACGCCTAAAGACTCTAAAACAAACAGCTGAGCCTTCTGGAATGGCACGCGCATGCGCACACACACACACACACACACACACACACACACACACACACACACACATGCACACACACACATACACACACACACAGACCGACAGACACTGTGGTCGTGTCTCAGCTCGCCGAGAACTGCATGAACCAAATAGAGGAATTAATGAGGGAAGAAATCACAGGCTGTCCTGGTGGGTCACGGAGACTGTGCATGTGCTTGTGTACGTGTGTGTGTGTGTTTGTGTGTGTCTGTACATGTGCGCAAGAGACTCTTTGACACCGAATAATGCGAATTAGGCTTTGACACAAAACAACACAATGTGGCCTGATGTAGGCGGTAATGTTGAAACGATGCTCTGGAAAGGGCAGCAGATTTATCAAGGTCCAAACACACACACACACACACACACACACACACACACACCGAATGCAATGGCATTTAATAACTGCTGAATATTGATTTTTGTGTGTGTGTGTTCAAACAACACGTCCCTGGCGTTTCTTTGTCCTGCGACAACTTCTTTTTTTCCCCTGGGATTTGATGAAGCTTATCGGGCTTTCGGCAACATCGCACCGCTGGTCCAGTCCGGCGGAAGGAGGATAGGAAAAAAAAGTGCATATTAAAACGTGAAACTGAGATGAAAACGAGATTAATTAAAGTGTGAATTCACATCGCTGGCACCGCGTTCTTTTAAAAATGAAGGTCTCAGGAGTTAATTAAAAAAACCTTATCATTTTCTGCAGGAAGATGTCGTTGAAATGATTTGAGCTCTCATTTTTTTTTTTTTTCACCCTCCTGAGATTATGTTTGCTTTGCATTTTTAACGCCACTGAACTGTTTGGACCATATGACATAGAAAGTAAAAAAAAAAACATGTATGAACATAAAGTACTTTTCCCCCCAATGTCCTCATATGGGGACATTTGGGGACATATGTTTTTTTAATGAACTGAACAGTTATTCAACAGAGCCACAGGGACATTTGGCGCATCCCTCAATGTAGTTTATGGGTGGCTGAGGGGCCGCCAGACAAAAGTCCTGGCGTGTCCTCGTCCTAATTCACAGTGTCTAATCAGATTGCAATTCCCACTATTTGGTATCAGTGTGACCTAAAATAAAGTAAAAATTGTTTTTGCAAAAAAAAAAGGTCCTCGAATCGGGACATTGAACTTAGTTTTACTCCATGATAGTATTAAAGGATTAAAATTGAAGTATTAAAGTATTTATTTTTACTCTATCCCATCCACCCCCCTTCCTGGTGGCATTATATGCTGTCTAGTCAAGTGTCCTCCATTGGTCGGACTTCAGACTCCCCTCAATGTTCTGTAGCTCCGCTGACCATTAAGTACATTTATTTATTTTACCCTTCTTGCCCCTCTCCCAATTAGCAGTGTTTTGCCTTGTTAGTTCTCATGGCGCAAGATCAGGAATACAGGAGACAAGCACTGTTGACTTTGAAAACTTTTATTGACAATACCAAACATGTCCGATATTATCCAAAGTCTTTAACTGTAACTCGATTAACAATCAATATATGAGCTCTTACAGAAAACGGAAACAGGTAGACAAACAAATTCCAGAACGGTATTGGCTACAGAAAGGGTGTTTCTTTGCAGTGTGGATTAACGGGAAACAGCCAAAGAAAGAGGAGCGGTGAGTGGAAAAGCTCTGCTTTTATGATATCAACTCTCTGATGTATCAAGGATGTATCAAGGATGTATTAAGAAGGAAAAGGGCCTAAAATCTGAGTTGACTGGACATTTAGGCCCGCCGGGGCTCAGTTGGCAGTGTGGGTATCCCTCCATCAGCAAAGCTGGCCATTTCAATTTGGTGCGTCCACGAAGTATCCTCTGGTGATATGCTGAGTCCGCCCCATTTGCTCCTGTGGGTCTAGATAACACTTTGCATGGTTGCATCATCGGTGAGTGAGAATGGATTTAGGGTAACCCAATAGCGAATGCTTTGGAACTGCAAGGAAATGTAAGTGGAGACAAGGTTAGATTTGTATTCCTTCATTCACAGTTTTTAACCACTTTGTCATTGAAGAACTCCCAAGTAATGCTGGGGTCACACTTTATGGTTTTCATGATCCGAGTTTTCAAACTGAAAGTCAGAAGGAAATTTCTGGAGTCCTATGTCCATGGAGGTTCTCAGTCATCCATGTCATGCTGAATTCTTGTTGTGGCAACTGGACTTGATTTTCGTCACTTGAAGACATTTCATCCCTCCCATAGATGGCTTCTTTGACCCCTCTCTTGAGCCATCTGTCTTCTTTGGTCAGAATACTAGTATTGCTGTCTTTAAATGAATAGCTCTTGTCCTCAAGGTGTTCAGGAATCTTACTAGAGTTGCAAAGCGTTCCCGCCATCTCAATCGATAAGCATAAGGCGGTAATCTTAGCTGTTTTAGATCAGTCTTTTCCCTGTCTTGGGCTTACCACAATACCAAACATGTCCTAAATTATTGCAACTCTTGCAATAATTACAAGGACGTAACACAGTCAACAACCAATAGATGAGCCCTAAGAAAACAGGAAACAGGACACCTGGTAGTCAGAGACATGTCAGAGACAGTATTTGTTTGCGGTACAGATGAACGGCAACGGTGAACGACATCCTGATCAGTGTGGAGCATCCAGAAAGAGGAATGGTGGGCAGAAAAGCCCAGATGTGCAATGTTATTTCCCCTTGGGTAGAAGGAAAGCCAATGGCCTGACATAGCAGAGGCTCTGCAAATACCCGGTAAAAACGTTGCGTGGTTGGGAATAATTCCTGAGAGAATCTAGTTGTACTCTTGTAAGTAGTGACCCTGTAAGATCCACAGTCTTTGTATAATGTCAGCCTTGTCCGAGACTTAAAACTCTTAAAACCAGTCTTTAGATGTGAGATGACGAGTCCTTTCTAAATCTTTACAAAGTCTTGGGATGTACGGGTGGTGTTAAGCTCTGCGGCTAGTTGAGTGGCAACAGCTACATCCATTTCAAAATGTCACTGCATGCTTTACATCACCCAGATTTGTTCAGCAGCATTGCTACTGAGTCCAGTAGCATTTACGTCAGAGCCCTGGGTCCAGTTTCAGACAAAGCAATTATGTTTGTACGTGGACAAAGAATTCTTCTCCCTGGTCATACCGGGTCGTACCTGCTGTGTTCTCTTCTTCTTATTTGAGCATACTTTGCAACCCTGCCTGACTTCTGGTGGTATCAATGCGTTTGGCTACAAATCTGCGAGTTCCACAAATCATGCATAAAATCACACAGGAAATGAATTCAGAGGACAAATGGACGGATTTGTCTGTCTGGGGATGTAACTTTGTCAAACAAAAGAATCGTAAGTTTGATGGATGGAAATTGACTTAGCTAAATTTGACATCAAGCATATCTTGGGGGAGGGCAAGTGGTCCCATGACAAATAAACAAAATAAAAAGGAAATAAAATAAACCAGAAATGCACCAAAGTGTGAAATCATCAGTTAATGAGGATTATTAAATGTTCTGTTAGCCTGAGGCTGTGTAATCACAGACATTCTGGAGGGGTCACACAGATATTTTAAAATTCAGAAATAAATTAGAGGCTTAAAAAAAAAATTAGAAAATAAGAAAAACAACTATTTTTGCTAGAATTAATTGGCCCATTTATGGACTCAGATCTGTTTACCATTTTCTCAGAGGACCTTTTTTTCCCCAATGAAAAAATAAGGAGAACTTTCGTGAGCTGTGAGTTTTATTCCGTTTGCCCATATTTTTTCAAAAATTAAATTATGTCAGAATGAAGACCAAATTAGAAAATAAAATGTTGCTTTGCAGCTAAATATTAATAACAAGGTGTCAACATTTGTTGAAATGTCTTGTCTAACTTGCACGAAAAATAGAAACGCTTGATTTTCATAGAAATTTAGAAATATTTGTATAACAATTTACCGATATTTTTTTTCTTCATTCTTTCACAAATTGGTCTTTTCCCAACAATCACAATTGATATTTATTAATTTAGCTACTTTTAAAATAAAAATAAATTAATAAATGGAAACACTGGGCACATTACATTTTCATGGAAAATGTATTTAAATACTTTTCAAGACAATTTACCAAGTAGTTTTTTTTTTTTTTTTAATTTTCCCCAATTGGTCTTTTCCTGCAAATCAAAGAAGGTCAAAGAAGGAGAGGAAGGCGTGTTCGGAAGCAGAGAGAGAAGCGGAAAGGCAAGGACTTTGAATATTGAGATTATACCAGGAAAAGGTAGAGTTGGTCAACATGATGCAGAGGAGGAGAGTGGATATACTGTGTGTCCAGGAGACTGGTTGGAAAGGTACTAAGGCTGAAAGCTTAGGAGCAGGCTTTAAGTTGTAATATAATGGTACTGATAAGAAGAAAAATGAAGTAGTAGTTATCCTGAAGGAGGAATTTCTTAGGAATGTTCTGGACGTGAAAAGAATGTCAGGTAGACTTATGGACTGAAATTGGAAATTGAAGGTGTGATGCTCAATGTTGTTAGTGGCTATTCCCCACAGGTGGAATGTGAGTTTGAGGAGAAGGCGAAGTTCTGGGATGAGCTAGATGAAGTGATGCGAGTGGTAATTGGTGCAGACTTCAATGGGCATGTTGGTGTAGGCAATAGAGGGGATGAAGAAGTGATGGGCAGATATCGTATACAGAATAGGAACACATAGGGACAGATAGTGGTAGATTTGCAAAAAGGATAGAAATGGCTGTAGAGAACACTTTTTTCCAGAAAAGACAGGAACATAGGGCAACTTATAAGAGCAGAGGTAGAAGCAGCCAGGTAGACAACATCTCATATAGACGAGGTAACCTGAAAGAGATCAATGACTGCAAAGTAATTTTAGGTGAGAGTGTAGCCAGACAGCAGAGGATGGTGGTTTGTAGGATGACTTTGGTGACAAGGGCATCAAGAGGACAAAGGCAGAGCAGAGGACAAAGTGGTGAAAGCTGAAAAGGGAGGAGTTGAGAAAGGCTCTGGGTGGTCAGGGAGAGCTTCCAGATGATTGGACAACTAGAGCTAGTGCTATCAGGGAGACAGGTAGGAGAGTACTTGATGTGTCATCTGGAAGGAAAGTGGATAAGGTGACTTGGTGGTGGAATGAGGAAGTGCAGGAGTATATACAAAGAAAGTGGTTAGCAAAGAGGAAGTGGGACACTGAGAGGACTGAGGAGAAAAGGTAGACAAGGTGATACAACGTAAGGTAAAGAGCAAAACGTAAAGCAAAACAAAGGGGCGTATGATTGTATGATTGGTTGGACTTTAAGGAAGAAGAGAAAGATCTTTACTGGGTGGTGAAACAGAGAAATGTATATACAACAGGTCCGGGTAATTATTGATAGAGAGGGAAATGGTGAGGAGGAATGAGAAGATGGAAAGAGTACTCTGAAGAGCTGATGAATGTGAAAGAGAAGCAAGGGTAGATGAGGTGACTATTGTAGACCCCAAAGTAGCAGAAATTAGTAAAAGTGAAGTGAGGAAGGCATTGAAGAGGACAAGGGGGGGAAGGGCAGTTGGTCCTGATGATATTCCTGTGGAGGTGTGGAATTGTCTAGGAGAGGCTAGTAGAGTTTCTGACAAGATTATTCAACAGGTTGTTAGAGAGTGAGAAGATGCCTTAAGAATGGAGACGTAATGTGATGTTGCCCATTTTTAAGAATAAGGGGGATGTGCAGAATTGCGGCAACTATAGAGGGATAAAGTTGATGAGCCATACAATGATTATGCGAAAGAGTAGTGGAAACTAGACTGAGAGCAGAAGTCATCATTTGTGGACTGCAGAATGGCTTCATGCCTAGAAAGAGTACTACATATGCAGTATTGGATAGAACTCTGGTGTTGTATGAGAATATCTGGACTGGCCGAGAATTATGTTAGACTGGTCCAAAGTTTCCATTTATTTATGTATGTATTTATTTAATTATTTTGAAAATCTACATATGTATAACTATTAAGGATGACACGGTTGCACAGTAGGAATTCCGAGGCAATCTCCAGCGAGTCCCCGGGTCTTCCTCCCAGATACCAAATCCACTTCATTATGTAGCCCCTGGATGCGGTAGAGCAGCAGTTGTACTTCCCAGCTGCTCCCAGGTGACCATGCTTCTCACCCTAAAGGGAGAGCCCAGCAGCCTGGAGGAGAAAACTCATTTCAGCCCCCTGTGTCTGCCATCGCAGTGGTGAGCCATCAGGGCCTGCAAGGCCTTCTCTGCTGGCCTAAAAAAATATCTTAATCACAGATGTCAATTATATTTTTTCCATGAATACTTATTAAATAACTTCCAACTTCCTTTAATAGCTTTTCCCTTAGTTGTGCTGCTTCAGGACATGCATTTTCATATTAAAGCATTTAACCAATCACATTTCAGTCATCATCTAATGCAAGGCAAGAAATCTGCCTGGAGGGGCTGCCAAATCAGTTCTACTAGCACTTTATTTAAAAAAATAAGTGTTGATGACACTGTTGCTTCAACCAATCAGATTTTGAGTTGCCGACATCCAAAGCCTTCTCGCAGGCTACAGCAATGTCAGCGTATTTACACCCTCTGATTGGATAGTCAGAGAGTGGACCAGTGTACTAGCGAAGAGAAGCCTACTAGCGAGCGGCGAACAGAAATATAGTTGTGTTGGTTTGATATTGGTTTTTGTCAACCCACAATGGTTGCAGGAGGAGAAGAAACAGATTTAGTTGCTAATATATTGTCAAAGCCATTTTCTAGATGGCGTTTTGAAGAAAAGCTGGACATAGTAAAGAAAGGTCGGGCAATTCCTAAGCTAGCGAACCTGTCACAACCAGAAAAAGGAGTTGTCCAACATTTTCAAGCCACGAAGTATGACCGGTACCCCTGGCTCACAGGCTCCGAGGTACACTGCAAATTGTGTTGCTGGGAGTGTTTGTTATTTGCCACTGATCGACATGGTGTTTGGTGCCACACTGGGTTTGCAAATCTAACTTGTCTCATTGCTGAGAGCAACATGGATTTACATTACCACCTGTCCACTAATAAAGTGTTTAGTGGGACGTCGAGCAAATTACAGAACGACCTGATCACCGCTGTTGCTGGAGTGATGGGAGAAGAGATAAAAAGCGAAGTTAAAAATGCACAGTTTGTCTCTTTTATGGTGGATGAGACGACAGACACGAGTAATGCAGTGCAGCTCACGCTGGTTCTGCGTTACGTAACGGGCACAGGTGTCAACATTTTGTCTACAAATGGTCAGAATTTTTGGTTTATAAAAGGCTGCTATTTTCCTAAATAATACTGGAAGTATATAAGTTAATCATTGGTGCTTTTTATGTGTCGCAGCTGTTTGTTATAAAAGCATTTAGTGTGGCTACACGAGTTATCTATCGGTAGTGTACCTCTCTTTATACTGCATTTCTGCATAATAAGATGTTTTTCTAAAGCCATAAACTAATTATTGAGGGGTCGATTGATTCGTAGCACTACAGAAGGTCTAGGTGTAAAATGCATGGCCTGCCACTGTGTGATTGTGTCTACTACTCGCAGCTTGTCACTGTGTTAAAGGAACATGTGATTCCAGCAAATGCTAAAATAAAACTCTGGATTTGAATAGAAGTATACACAAACTTTTGGTTGTGTTTGAACATTCATATATTTCCACCTCAACAATTTTTTGTTTTTTCCATCAACAGACGCATGAAAACGATATTAATCGCAGTTGCCCCAATATCAGAAAATGTATTATAAATCACATACATATTTAATTTCAAAGAAATAAACTCTAGAAGTTTAATAAACTTTTTTTTTTTTTATGCAAAAGTAACTGCAATTGGCATTCAGTCATCTTTACAGCTAATCCTGCACCCTGGTCACGCTGGAGCCTATCCCAGCTGTGATTAGTTGAGGCAGGGTTCACCCTGGACTGGTCGCTGGATGACCACAAAGCCAAATATTGACATGAACATCCATTCACCCTCTCATTCTCATGTCATATAGGGACATACTACGGTTCAGTTACTCATTCACATGTCAGACGCATAACCACGCATTCACTCATTCATGTAAGGTAGAGACAGACAACAATTCACTCTTTCCCCGACGCATCAGAAATTTCACCATGTACCCTCTAAGTCAAATGTCAAATAAAGATCTACTACTTGTCAATCACTTATTTACATGTCATAGATGTATAGAAATCCATTAACTCATTCACACATCAGATAGAGACAGACAACATTCAACACTCATTGACTTCAGGAATTAAACCATTCACCCTTTCATTCACACAATTACTATTCATTCACTCATTCACATTACTCATTCATTAATTATCAATGCCACGTATCCTGCAGTTGGGGTCGCAGGAGGCTGGAGCCTATACGAGCTGTCATTGGGTGAGGGGAGGGTCATCCACCACAAGGCAGCATATAGTGACATACAGTTCACCTTTTCATTCACGCATCCTATAGAGACAAAAAAAATATCACCCTCTAATTTGCATGTACTATATAGACATATACCCATCCACCTTCTCACTGATGTGCCATGGAGAGACAAGAAAAAACATTCACCCTCTCATTTACACATCATATAGACAAATAGGCATTCATTCATGGAGGATATGGGGCATAGATGATGAATGAATGAATATTTTTATGAATGAGCACATTGTTGTATGTGTCTATATTGAATTCCTATGAATGAGTGAATTAATGAATAGTTATATATCTATATGATATGTGAATAAGAGAGTGAAGGCTTATGTGTCTCTATGGGACATGTAAATGAGAGGGTGAATGTTGTCTGTCTCTATCTGATGTGTGAATGAGTTTGTGAATGGTTATTTGTCTTCTTCTCCTTTCGGCTTTTTCCTTCAGGGGTCGCCACAGCGAATCAACCTTCTCCATCTAACCCTATTCTATGTATTCTCCTCTCTCACACCAACTACCATTCATATCCTCTCTCACTATATCCATAGATCTTCTCTTTGGCCTATCCTCGAGACCTTCTGCATGGCAGCTCCAATTTCAGCATCCGTCTACCAATATATTCACTATCCCTCCTTTATACATGACTGATCCATCTCAGTCTGGCTTCTCTCACCTTCTCACCAAAACATCTGTTTTGCTGTTTCATGCTGTTTCTCTGACAGACTCATTTCTGATCCTATCTAGCCTTGTCACTCCCAAAGAGAACCATAGCATCTTCATCCCTGCAATCTCAAGCTCTGCCTTCTGTCTTTTCGTCATTGGAAATATTTCCAGGCCATACAGCATCACTGATCTCACCACCGTCTTGTACACCTTTCCCATCATTCTGGCTGATAGTCCTCTTGCGTATTACCCCTGAAACTTTTCTTCACCCATTCCACCCTGCTTGAACCTGTCTCTTCACCTCTACGCTTCTCTGGACTGTTGACCACGAATACCTGAAATCCTCCGACTTTTTGATCTCCACTCCCTGTAGCCTCTCTTTTCCATCTGGGTTCCTCTCATTCACACACATATACGCTGTCTTGCTGTGACTAACTTTGATTCCTCTCCTTTCCAGTGCATACCCCCACCTTTCTAGATTTTCCTCAACCTGTTCTCTGCTTTCAGTACAGATCACAATGTCATCTGCAAACATCTGGGTCCACGGAGATTCCTGTTTAACCTCATCTGTCAGCCTGTCCAT
Source organism: Fistularia commersonii (assembly GCF_037954325.1). Classification (NCBI taxonomy): domain Eukaryota; kingdom Metazoa; phylum Chordata; class Actinopteri; order Syngnathiformes; family Fistulariidae; genus Fistularia; species Fistularia commersonii. The sequence continues at coordinate 19,549,921 of NC_141294.1, read as the reverse complement.
TACCAATGCAAACAAGAAGGGGCTGATCCCTGATGAAGCCCTCCACCTTAAACCTCTCTGTTACACCTACAGTACTCCTCATCATGATCATACAGCTAGCATACATGTCCTGCGCCAGTCTTACATACTTCTTTGCCACTCCAGACTTCCTCACACGAAACCAGAGTTCCTCTCTCAGCACTCGATGTATTCTTTTGTCTAGGTCTCAAAAGCGCAATGCAGCTCCCACTGAACTTCACTGTACTTCTCTATTAGCATTCTCAAATCAAATACTGCATCTGTAGTACTCTTTCTAGGCATGAAGCCATACAGCTGTACACAAATGCTGACTTCTGCTCTCAGTCTAGTTTCCACTATCCTTTTCCATAACTTCACTGTATGGTTCATCAACTTTATCCCTCTATAGTTGCTATTCTGCAACCCCCCCAATCCTTAAATATGGGCAACATCACACTTCTTCTCCATTCCTCTAGCATCTTCTCACTCTCGAACATCCTGTCGAATAATCTGGGCAGAAACTTTACCACTACCTCTCAGAGACACTTCTGCACCTCCACCAGGGCCAACTGCCTTTCCAGTCTGCATCTTCTTCTATGCCTTCCTCACTTCACTTCTACTGATCTCTGCTAATTTTTTGGTCTACAATGGTCACCTCGTCTATCCTTGCCTCTCTTCAAAGTACTCTTTCCATCTTCCCATCACTCTTCTAGCATCTGTCAACACATTTCCCTTTCTATCCTTAATTTCCTAGACCTGCTATACATCCTTTCCATCCTATCTCTTTTTTTCTCCAACCTGTATATATCATTCTGTCCCTCCTTACTGTCCAACCAAGCGTAAAAGTCATCGTATGCACTTTGTTTTGCCTTTGCTACCTCTACCTTTACCTTACACTGTATCTCCTTGTACTCCTGTCTGTTCTCTTCAGTCCCCTCAGTATCCCTCTTCTTCTTTGCTGACCGCTTTCTCTGTAGATACTACCGCACTCCCTCATTCTACCACCAAGTCTTCTTATCTACCGTATTTTTCGGACTATAAGTCGCAGTTTTTTTCATAGTTTGGCCGCGGTGCGACTTACACTCTGGAGCGACTTATGTGTGAAATTATTGAGCTCTCTTGCTCTGATGTGTGTGTGTCTGCGTGTGTGTCTTTAATATAACAGCGATCGTCACACACACGCGGACCAATCAAAATTCAGCGGGGACGGGAAAAAAGATGCTGCCACCGACTTCTGTTCCTGTGAAAACTGATCATTTCAACATTTGCAGTAACTTATAAAAACCAACTGAGATGGTCTGAACAAAAATGGCACCGAAAAGAAAATCATATTCTGCAGGTAACAAGCCGCAAGTAGTGAAATATGCAGTCGAAAACGGCAATCAAGCAGCAGAAAGAAAGATTGAAGTTAGTGAGAAACTTGTAAGGGACGGGCAAAAAGCGGAGATTACTGTTACTGAAATGAAGAAAACTAAAAAAGCTAATCACGAGCTAAAAGCTAGCTGGCAACGGCTAGAGGAATGAGTTCACACATGGGTGCTTGAATAACGTGCTGCTGGGAGAGGCTTGTCAACAGTACAGTTGCATCTTCACACCCTGGAAGTTGCCAAAGAGATGAATATAAATGACTTTGCGGGAGGACCTTCCTGGTGTTACCTCTTCATGCAATGCATCACCTCTCTATCAGGGCAAGGACGCCATCCTGTCGGGATTCAGAAAGGCTGGAATAATTAGAACTGCAAGTGATGATAACTCTGACTTAAGCGACGTATCGATAGATAAGGAAGGATTGTATACCTTCGGAGTTGGCAGATTTGTTCAGAGGTGACACCAAAGAAGAAGATTTCGTTGGATTTAGTGATTAAGAGTGACACTGATCGTTTGGTTGTAGCATGTGCTATATGCTATAGTTATTTGAATGACTCTTACCGTAATATGTTACGTTAACATAGCCTACCAGGCATGTGCTCAGTTCGTTGTTTATGTGTCGTATAGGCTGTACTAGGCTAAACTTATTCAGCCTGTTGTTCTCTATTCTATTTTTATTTAAATTGCCTTTCAAGATGAAATGTCCATTCTTGGTGTTGGATTTTATCAAATACACTTCCCCCCAAAAATGCGACTTATACTCCAGTGCGACTTATATATGTTTTTTTTTTTTTTAATGGTGCATTTTTGGTTGGTGCGATTTATAATCCGGAGCGATGTATAGTCCAAAAAATACAATACTTTCCTTCCAGATGACACGCCAAGTACCCTCCTACCTGTCTCCCTGATAACATTAGCTATGGTTGTCCTGTCATCTTGACAATCGCGAATGGTTATATGTCTATGACATGTAAATGAGTGATTATAGATAGTGGCATACAACATTCACCCTCTCATTCAAAATTCTTATCAAGACTTATAACTATTTAGTCTTTAATACACATCTAGCCGAGACATGTAACCATTCATTCATTCATTCACATGCCAGGGAGAGATATACAACCAGTCACCCTTTCATTCTCACATCATATAGAGACATACAACATTCACATTTCCTATAGACACGTAACCCTTCACTCTGTCATTCATATCATATAGAAATGAAACACTCGTTCTCTCTATCACACGTCATACAGAGACACAAAACCATTTATTCACTTATTCACGCCTCAGATAGAGACACAAAACAATTCTCCCTCTCATTCACGTCATATAGAGACATACAATACTCATCCTCTCATTCACACATCATTCAAGAATCCAACCATTCATTCTCTTATTCAGAAATCCTTTAGACATACAAACATTCATTCATTCATTCACACGTCATATAGAGACAAAATTCACCCTGTTAGTGACACACTTGGACCAAATTCGTAAATATGATTTTAGTTATCTATTTTTTTTTTTTTGGCAGTTGCCAATTGATTATCACTTTTCAGTCCTGTTCCAATTCCCATTATTTTTCTTATTTCCATTATTATTCCATCAAATACATCAGATGGCTGTTCACATAGACATCTCGGGCAGTTCGGAATATAACAATTAGAATATAACAATATATAATATAATTTTTAATCCTATTACAGGAGGGCATTGAAAGCAACTCTAAACACCAGGGCCTGCAGACCTGTCGAGTTGCCCTTATTCCGAGTCACCGGTTATTAAAGGCCTCCAGACGTCACTGGTGACATTGTCACACGTCTCATTCTGTGTCAGCATTGGCAAACATGAAGTGTGTGTGTGTGTTTGGGGGGGATTATGCGCGTGCATTTGCTGTCTTCGCAAACATGTGCATTTGCCACTGCACATGCAAGGACACGAGGAAGGTGCCCCAATCGTGATCCCGATTGCCCCGGAAAAGGAAAATAAATAAAGGGGACAGCATCTCGTCCTCGGAACAGCAATAGCCGGACTCATTTAGTCAAGACACGGCGCTAAAGCTCCCCTCATCTTCTTAGCTCATGTAATTAAAAGTGTCCGCAGGCGTCACAAGGCATTCATGACCGTCGGGTGCAAAGCAGCTCGGCCCCGGGAGGAAAGTTATTCCGAATCAACCCTCCCTCCTCCTCTGGAAGTTCCAAATTAAGGAGGGGTGGAGGGGGAGAGTCGTCTTGGGATTACACTGAGCCATATCGCACAAAAATCTCCTCAAAGTAAAAATACATTTCTAATGATCACCATAAATCTGCTCAAGTCCATAATGAGATTTATTTATTTATTTTTTTTATAATCAAGGCCCGTTCATATCACCGCCGTTTCGTAACCGCGTGTTTTTTTTTCTGTTTTTTTCCCGCTGCCCCAGCCCGACCTCCAACCCCGAGTTCCTCACCCCAGCGGGGACAATGAACCGGGACACATCGCTACCACTGTTGTATAAATGGTGGTTTGGTAGCAGATGCAGGGAAAAGGTGCATCATAGCATTTCATAACGCAGTACACAGTGAGTTATGGGTATTCTTCGCTCACCTGATTTGGATCCCCAGACCCCAAAGTTGGATAGGCTTTTCTTACACATCTGTGAAAATATATCCCTCATGAGATTCAGCTGATCTGTTATCTAACCTACATGCTCCTGGGCTATAAAAAGCACCCAAACACATTTGTAATTCGCTGAGCGAATCGGTCCCATCAACGCTTGTAATCCTCATCACAAGGAGACGTTACGTACCACAATCTCATATATAGTGTATATACATATATAGTTTTTTCATCAATTAATTTAATTAATGTGTTGTAAGTCCCAGGCCTTATATATGTGTGTGTTTTTCATCAATTAATTAACTTGTTCATTAAAAGTAAATCGTGAATTAAAAGTATTCTTACTATCACAGTCTGCCACTATTCAAGGACCTCAGGCTGAGAGGGTTAGGGTTAGGGTTAAAAAAAATGTTCATATATAAGGCACACCGCATTATAGGCGCATAGAAGAGAAGTGACTGTAGTGGCTGGAGTTGCGTTATGCATCCACCAAATGGAAATACGCTAAAGGGAATGTCAACAAAACAGTCAGATAAGTCAGTCAAACTTTATTAATAGAATCCAAACCAACGTTCTGACAACCCTGTTCACTCCCAAACAAGTTAGTGCATGCACAATAAGGTACCGTACGTACTGGTAGCTCCTACCGGTATTTGCGCCGCCTTGGTTCAAACTATGTATTTCCAACTCAATTTGTCACAGTTTAAAGGTTTTCATAAAATTAAAGCACCAAGAAGGACCGCCTCATCAATTCATTGATGTTCAGTTTGCGTGCTAGCACTGTTGCCTTCATTCGAATAGTGACCGTGGTGACACTTCTACTTGCTGCTCTCTGTTCAACAACCCACTGTTCAAGTTTGTCCTTAAACTGTTGCCTTCTCGCTTTGTTGGCTCGGAAACTCTGGTCTTCTTTACTTGGCACAGGTTATCTTTTTGCTTCCTCCACTTCCGCACCATTGATTAGGTAATGTTGAATTCTCATGCTGCTGCCCTATTCCATTGTTCTACTGCGTGACTAGAGCCTTGAGTTTAAACTCTGCGTCGTATGCGTGTCTCTTGAAAGGTGTCATTTTGGGGTCTTTGTACACAAACAAGTGGTGTGGGACTGCTATTCACCTTTATGGTTTTTACTGCTGCTACTATGGCGACGCGCACATACACACACAAATGGAAATGAAAATGCACGTTTCGCGCAATCATATATCCAGCATGCACCGCACACTACTTCCTCTACAGGAGAAAATGGAGTCGGCACTTGCCTCCCGTAGTTGCAAGACCTCTTATTGATCCATATATATGGCGCACTGGATTATAAGGCCCTCTGTCAGTTTTTGAGAAGATTAAAGGCTTTTAGGTGCGCCTTACAGTGCGGAAAATTCAATAGCCATTCTGTATATGTGAAACCTGTTTCATGTCATATGACTGGATGACTCCCATTTTTCCATATTTATGAGAGTAAAAATGAAATATATATACATACAGTTAGGTGCAAAATATTTTGACAGTGACACAGCTTATTTCATTTTAGCTGTTTACGAAAACATACAGGATACAATTATATAATCCATATGGGCTTAAACTGCAGACTTTCAGCTGAAATTTGAGAGTATTCACATCCAAATTGTAGCAAGGGTTTAGGATTTACGCCTCTTTTAAACATACAGTAGCTTCAACTTTTTCAAGGGACCAAAAGTAATTGGGCAAATAACTCAGAAGGCCACAAAAAATAATAAGTCTGCATCAGCTCTTTCCTTGGTAACCTGTCATCAAGAAAGCAGTTTAAAGGTCTGGAGTTGATTCCAGCTGTGGGGTTTGCATTTGGAAGCGGTTGCTGTAAACACACAATATGCTGTCAAAGGAGATCTCAATGGAGGTCAAACAGACTATCCTGAGGCTGAAATAAAGAAGAAATTCATCAGAGAGATAGCAGAAATGTTAGGAGTGGCCAAATCATTCAGAGAAAAGAAGAGTACACTGATGAGCTTGGCAACACAAAAAAGGCCTGGACGTCCAGGGAAGACAACAGTGGTAGAATGCTTTCGCAGAATCCTTTCCATAGTGAAGAGAAACCCCTTCACAACATCCACTCAAGTGAAGAGCACTCTCCAGGAAGAAGGTGTGTCAATATCTACACTAACCGGCCACTTTACTAGGTACACCATGCTAGTAACTGGTTGGACCCCCTTTTGCCTTCAGAACTGCCTCAATTCTTCGTGGCATAGATTCAACAAGGTGCTGGAATCATTCCTCAGAGAGTTTGGTCCATATTGACATGATGGCATCACACAGTTGGCGCAGATTTGTCGGCTGCACATCCATGATGCAAATCTCCCGTTCCACCACATCCCAAAGATGTTCTATTGGATTGAGATCTGGTGACTGTGGAGGCCATTTGAGAACAGTGAACTAATTTTCATGTTCAAGAAACCAGTCTGAGATGATTCTCGCTTTATGACATGGTGTATTATCCTGCTGAAAGTAGCCATCAGAAGTTGGGTACATTGTGGTCATAAAGGGATGGACATGGTCAGCAACAATACTCAGGTAGGCTGTGGCGTTGCAACGATGCTCAATTGGTACCGGGGGGCCCAAAGAGTGGCAAGAAAATATTCCCCACACCATTACACCACCACCACCAGCCTGAACCGTTGATACAAGGCAGGATAAATCCATGCTTTCATGTTGTTGACGCCAAATTCTGACCCTACCATCCGAATGTCGCAGCAGAAATCGAGACTCATCAGACCAGGCAACGTTTTTCCAATCTTCTATCGTCCAATTTCGATGAGCTTGTGCAAATTTTAGCCTCAGTTTCCTGTTCTTAGCTGAAAGGAGTGGCACTTGGTGTGGTCTTCTGCTGCTGTAGCCCATCTGCCTCAAAGTTCGACGTACTGTGTGTTCGGAGATGCTCTTCTGCCTACCTTGGTTGTATCGGGTGGTTATTTGAGTCACTGTTGCTACTGTTGGCCATTCTCCTCTGACCTCTGGCATCAACAAGGCATTTCTGCCCACAGAACTGCCGCTCACTGGATATTTTTTCTTTTTCGGACCATTCTTTGTAAACCCCAGGGATGGTTGTGCGTGAAAATCCCAGTAGATCAGCAGTTTTTGAAATACTCAGACCAGCCCTTCTGGCACCAACAACCATGCCACGTTCAAAGTCACTCAAATCACCTTTCTTCCCCATACTGATGCTCGGTTTGAACTGCAGGAGATTGTCTTGACCATGTCTACATGCCTAAATGCACTTGTTGCCGCCGTGTGATTGGCTGATTAGAAATTGAGTGTTAACGAGCAGTTGGACAGGTGTACCTAATAAAGCGGCCGGTGAGTGTAAGTCTACCATAAAGATGAGAGTAAATATAAAGGATTCACCACAAGGTGCAAACCATTAATCAGCCTCAAAAATAGAAAAGCCAGAACTGACTTTGCCAAAAAAACACCCAAAGAAGCCAGCCCAGTCCTTGAACAGCATTCTTTGGACAGGTAAGATGAAGATCAACCTGTACCAGAATGATGGGAAGAAGAAAGTTTGGAGAATAATTGGAACAGCTCATGATAATGATTGGATGGTGCTTCACAGTACAGAGGGACAATGATCCAAATTTACTGCCAGAGCCACCCAGGAGTTTTTTAAAGCAAAGAAGTGGAATATGATGCGATGGCGGTGTCAATCACAAGATCTTTGAAACTTAAGGCAGAAAGACCCACAAACAAGCCACAACTGAAGACAGCTGCAATAAGGCCCTGGCAAAGCATCACAAAGGAGGAAACCCAACGTTTGATGACGTCCAAGGGTTCCAGACTTCAGACAATCATTGTCTGCCAAGGAATCTTGACAAAATATTGAAAAGTAACATTTTACTTAGGGTTATGTTTATTCGTCCAATTACCTTTGAGCTCCTGAAATGAGGAGCATTTGTGTTATGGTTATGAGGTACATCTTGTGATGCAGTTTCTTGGACACATCATCAGTGATAGTACCTGAGGTTAAGGGTGGTTTCGGGTCTTTCAACTTCAGACCCCCTCGCCCAGGCAGCTAGGCCGGGAGTGATCAGTTCCCAACCTGTGTCCAAGAAGCGCTCATCCACACTTGTCCCTCTGAATCCAGAGCCATCTGGATGCCTTCTCAGCGGCCTCTGACGTTGAACAGATGGCTCTCCTTTTGCTTGCCCCTGTGATGCCCAGGAGACTATAGGCCCTGCAGAGAGACCTCCCTGCAAAGCCCCTTCCCCTGACCTCAATAGGCAAGCATTGTGCGTGCCACCCCATGTTGCGGCAGTCTTCCACCAGCTCAGCATACTTCTCCCCCTTTCTTCTGCTGGCTTCATCCATTCTCTCCTCCCAGGGCACAGTCAGCTCAACCCTGATGACCTGCTTGGAGGACTCTGCGTGTACGACGATGTCTGGTCTTAGGCAGGTTTCTATGATGTTGTCAGGGAACCTCAGCTGTTTGCAGAGGTCCACCCTTAGCTGCCAGTCCTTCGCAGTTTCCAGAAATCCTGTTTGGGTCTTTGGTTGAGGAGGGGGTTGTTCCCTGGCTCTGATGAATGTCACGCCCTGCCTCTGTGGCTGGAAGTGCCTGCTGTAGTCAATGGCAGAGTGGATGGACTCAGCAGTTGCCTTAAGCACCTAGTCATGGCGCCAACGATAGCAACCTTCTCCAAGTGCTTTCGGACAGCTGCTAAGGATGTGCTCCGGAGTTCCCCTTCCCTGGCACAATGTGCATGATGGCATTTCATTCTTGCCCCAAAGAAAGTGGTTTGACGGGCTGGGCAAGACATCATAGACCGACTGGATGAGGAATTTTATGCTGAGTGGTTCAGCCCTCCACAACTCCGTCCACGAGATCTTCCTGTCCATGGCTTCCTCCCATCTAGTCCATGCACCTTGCTGCCTTGGCCCGACCCACTGGCTCGCACGCTACCCTTCGACACCAGCCCGCACCTCGAGTCGGATCTGGTCCTGCCTTTCCTTGCCCTTGCGCCTACTGAGGTGCATTGTCGGAATAGTTACTAGGCCTGCCAGACCGGTTGCCATGGACCCCACAAGCTTCTTGTGGAAGAACCGAGGTTCTGCCTGGTCCACCGCCTCTTGTGCCTTCCACCTTCTGCCGTGTCCTCACCACAATACCGGCTTGAGCAACCTTTGGGTCCTTTGATTCCCTGTACTGGAGAACCTCCCTTGCCCTGGTGACATGAACTCCTCAGTAAGGCTGTTGATTGGTAGGGTCAGCTTGTTTTTATTGCCATAGAGGGCAATGCTGCTGAGACTCCGGAGAAGCCCCAACCAGCGTCGGAGGTGGCTGCTGACCTTCCGCTCAAACCCTTCCACGGTGGATATAGGAAATTCATAGACAAGCAAGGGCCACAATATCCTGGGCAGAATACCGTGCTGGTACATCCATGCCTTAAACTTCCCCGGGAGACCTGATTTGTCCACTGATGTTAGCCAGCCTTCCATCTGATTGTTGGTAGCCCTGGTAGAGGCTGTATCCACAGGGAGCAGTCAAAGATCTTGCCAAGGTTTCTCCATGACTGATGGGATCTGGGAGCCTCCTAGGGAGAAGCGGAACCGGTCGGTCACCCTTCCACCCTTTAGGACTAGAGACCTGGATTTCTCTGGCTTGAAGTGCATCCGTGCCTAGCTGGTGAGCTTCTCCAAGCCCTGGAAGATCTATCTGCATCCTGGAACTGACACAGTTGTTACCGTCAGGTCGTCCATAAATCCTCTGATGGGGGGCTATCAGATCCTGGACTTGGTTGTGGGCCCTCTGCACTCTGGCTCGGTGGACTTGACTATCATGTTCATAGCCAAGGCAAAGAGTATCACTGAAATGGTACATCCAGTGATGATGCCTTTTTCTCGCCGGTGCCACTCTGATGTGACTGTTCTAGAGGAAAATCTCAGGTGAAAGCTGTTATAGTAGTTCATGATTAAAGCCTTGATGTTACATGGGACATGGTGCTGTTCCAACGACACTTCCATCAGCTTGTGGGGTATGTAGCCATATGCATTAGCTGGGTCAAGCCAAAGCACAGATAGGTTCCCTTTCCCCTCTCGAGCCTCCCTTATCAGCTGTGTCACTACTCCACTGTGTTCCAGGCATCCTGGTACTCCTGGGATCCCACCCTTTTGCACAGAAGGGTCGATGTATTGGTTCTGGAGAAGACTGTCGGACAGCCGACAGGAAAGAATACTGAAAAATATCTTTCCCTCGACATTGAGCAGTGAGATGGTTCGAGCCCCTGAAATGAGGAGCGTTTGTATAAAACTGCTCCAATGCCTACATGTTTAATCATATATTTTTGTTCAAATTCATTGAATTAAACCTTAAAGTCTGTGCTTCAATTCTGTTGTAGTTGTTTCATTTCGAATCCAATGTGGTGGCATGCAGAGCCCAAATCATGAAGATTGTGTCACTGCCCAAATATTCTGGGCCTAACCGTAGTTCTGGGCTGATCCCTCCCCTTCCTCATGATCATTGATGCCCCGTGAGGTGAGAGCTTGCATGGAGCCCCAGACTGGGGGAGACTGACCATCATCTTGAGCTTCTTCCATTTTCCGGTAATTGTGCCAACAATTGTTGCCTTCTCACCAAGCTGCTTGCCTAAAGTCCTGTTGCCCATCCCGGCTTTGTGCAGGTCTACAATTTTTTCATTGATGTCTTTTCACAGCTCTCTGATTTGGGGCATTGTGGAGAGGTTAGAGTTTGTGTGATTGTGGTGTCTTTTATACAGGTACTGTGTTCAAACTGGTGCAATTAATACAGGTAATAAATGGAGAGCTGGAGAGCTTCTTGAGGAAGAACTAATATGTCGACAGAAGCTGTAATTCTTGCTGGTTGGTAAGTGATCAAATACTTAGTCATGCAATAAAAAGCGAATTAATTATTTAAAAATCGTGCAATGTGATTTTCTGGATTTTTTTTTTAGATTTCGTCACTCATGGTTGAGGTAGAGACCTCTACATGCTTTGTATGTGGGAAAAGCTGAAAAATCAGCAGTGTATCAAATACTTGCTCTCTCCACTGTATAAGGGCTGGGAGTAGAATGCACTAATTTAATTGATTGATGTAATAACACATTGAGAAAATTTACGCAATTTAATCAACTTAATGCATTTAACGGAACCACATGTCGGGGCTCAAAATCCAGATCCAACATGTCCACGTTTGAAATATCGACCTCTGATCTTTTGAGCAGAGATCAGAGTAAAGAACTGCCACAAAAGAAAGATGATGTCAGAACAAAGTAAAGCAACCACATTGTAGAGACACGGCCAGCCTGGTGGGAACTAGGCAGGATTCTGATGTTTAAGCTCATGTACATTGAGTCAAATATCAAATATAAATTTCTCTTTGCAACTAATTTCGATTGATTACAAAGTCTCCATTTTTTTAATCAGCTCTCACCCCTTTCATATATATATATGTATATATATGTACTGCTCAAAAAAATAAAGGGAACACTTGAACAACACAATGTAACTCCAGGTCAATCACACTTCTGTGAAATCATAGTGTCCACTCAGGAAGCAACACAGATTCATTTTGACTTGTTTTAAGGACATTACATCAAAGTTGGATCAGCCTGGAGTTTGTTTTTACACTTTAATTTTGAGTGTGATTCCTAATCAGACCTCCATAGGTTGATACAATTGATTTCCATTGATCATTTTTGTGTGATTTTGTTGTCAGCACATTCAACTGTGTAAAGAGCAAAGTATTCCATAAGAATATTTCATTCATTTAGATCTAGGATGTGTTTTTTAAGTGTTCCCTTTATTTTTTTGAGCAGTGTATACATATATATATATATGCATAAGGCCCTGGCTTTGTAGCGTCAAAAAACATCTTCCCTATTAGGTGCTTGGTGAAAAATTTTGGAAGACTGTAAAAAGTCGTATGGTTCGCGTCCAGCCAGATTGTATTTCTGCAACGCAAAATCACAATGCATTTTTTAAAGTAGAGCGGGTCTGGATGAGCACTTGACACAAATTGTCTCTTACTACTGTTACCAGTAGCGCTACTTGTTACATTGGGGTGGACACTAAAGGGCTTGGCCTCTCACCCCACAGGACTATAATGGGGGTCATGTTTTTGCCAGGGCTATATTATCGATCCCGGAAATTCACATAATTGTTGTGGGTGTTTGATGAATAAAGTCATAACTCCCCTTTGGCTCTGCAATCCTTCCTTCTCACACCACATTGTTGACATTCTGGACATGTTTGACTTGGACCAAGTGTGCAACCACACTTCAGCCACATTGCCCCAACTCCCGCAGCCGGCCGTTCTCACTGTGGCTTTGGCCCAGCTTCCTGATTCCAGCACGTTGTGGACGTGCGTGGAATTGTCTCAGACACCAGTTACTTCCTCGTTGTCACTGCACTAGACCAATGGTCCATAAGGTGTGTTTTGCAGCTGTTGCGCGACTCACCGCGACACAGTAAAAATGCTGCCCTCAGACAGCTTTGCTCCGGAGGTACAGTCTATCTGCCATGGAGTCTGCAAACTCGGGTCCCTGTCCAGTTTGAGTAACGGCAGAACTGTGGACTTGATGTTGCTGTTGACATGCTGTTGCTGTGCAGATCGGATGAAGGCGGTCTCCTTTTCCCGCACATCTTCTTGCACCAGTTCCTGCCTTAGCTAACTCCTGGTGTCTGGCCGCTGATAACTACCAGGGTCGAATGGAGGAGGCTGACCGCATCCTGCTAGCTACCAAGTGACCAGCCATCAACAGCGTGATGTCGAAGCCCCCGCACATGCCAGGGAATGTGGATCGTGCTGCGGTGGCCAGAATGACTGTCCAAAGGCGTCTGCTTTTTCCACCAGCAGGTCAGGGGCAGCTTTCTTGGAGATCCAAGAAATCCACACAAGTGGCAACCGTGGACACTGGTGGACACACCGAGCTGCTGTTCATCGGGGACTTGAGGTCTAGAAGACTGGTGGACGATGGCTGAGCGCTGCTAATGGTTCATCAATTGCATCATTTGGCTCGAGGTCTGTGTCCTCGTTTTTTTCAAGGGCACCATTTTGAATGGGATTTTGTGATTGCCTCCATTCACGGTTCCCATCGTCAGCCCGGACCTACTGATGCAAATGGTCTGCTCGTGTATGGAATGAACAGCCATTTGATTTGTTTTGTGTCTTTCACCACTTTACTGTGTGTGACAGGAGGGGCCGGGATACTGGCTCATTCTAACTTTTTAGCATCGGGGGATGTTTTTCAACGTTTGCTATCATAAATCCCATCGCTCAATAAGCCCACCTTTTCCACTGCGTCTACTGAAAACGGTGTAGAAAACTTCATGCCCACTGTGGGATCTCCTGTTTAAGTGCAGGTGTGGCATGTAACGTAACCCAAACCAGAGCCAACCCGAAACCCTAAGTAACCCTAAGCCAAGTTCACTAACCCTGTATATCCAAAAAAGAGCCAAAACATGCAAATGCTAAGCTAGCCTAATGCTTAGCAAATATTAATTCTAGCAATGATATTGATCCAATTATTTACTAATTTTGGGGAGCCCCTGCAAGCAGCCCACACACAACTCCCTGCAACTAAACCACCACAATCCGTTCTGCAAGCCCTTTAAGCAAATAACAAGTGTTGATGACGCTGGTGCTTCAACCAATCAAATTTTGAGTTGGGGACAGCAAAGCCTTCTAGCAGGCACGTCAGGTATTCACACCCTCTGATTGCATAGTCAGAGAGTTGATAAGTGTATTAGCAAGGAGAAGCGTACTGGCAAGCTGCGAACAGAAATATAGTTGTCTTTGTTTAATATCGGTATTGTCAACCCACAATGGCTGCAGGAGGAGACGAAACGGATTCAGTTGCTAATATATTGTCGAAGCTGTTTTCTAGATGGAGTTTTGAAGAAAAGCAGGACATAGGTCGGGTAACTCCTGAACTAGCAAACCTGTCACAACCAGGAAAAGGATTTGTCTGACATTTTCAAGCCATAAACTATGACCGGTACACCAGGCTCACAGGTTCTGAGCTACACTGCAAATTGTGTTGCTGGGAGTGCTTGGAGACGAAGCACATGGATAATCTGTACCACAGAATAATAGAACTCTATTTGAGTAAAGGAAGGAGGATGGATTTTGTCTACAAATGATCAGATTTTGGTGAGTAAAATGCTGCTATTTTCCTTAATAATACTGAGAGTTTATAAGGTTATTATTGTTTTTTTATGTGTCGCAGCTGTTTGCTATAAAGGCATTTATTGTGGACTCTGTCCGTTTTTTGTGGCTCCCGCCAAGGGACTGGACTTTGTCTCAGTGTGTTCAGATTTCATTCAGGGAAAAACGCCCGAGATATCCCGGGCTAAAATGAATCTCACCCAGGAAGGATCGTTCACCCTCTCTGGACACCCGCTGAGACGCGTCCAAGGCGCGGTCATTTCATACCATCGCCTCAACGGTTGGGTTTATTTCCTAATAAGGACTCGTTTTACACACTCTTGGAATTTGGGCACTTGGGGTGCCGGGCCGCGTCCCGGACAAAGCCGCGGAGTGCGCGATCAATTACATGCGGGGGGTGTCAGTGGAAGAGTACACAGCTGGGCATCCCTTTGTCATCACGTGATGCGCTTCCACGGGCAAATTTTAACACTACATGAGTGATGCACCCCTCTTTATACTGCATTTCTGCATAATAAAATGTTTTCTTCATAGCCATAATCTAATTATTGCGGGGTGGATTGATTCGGAGCATCACTGAAGGCCTGGGTGTAAAATGTACGGCCCGCCACTGTGCTCACCCTAACCCTAACCCTGACTTCAGTTTGCTAACGTCACACTAACCTTAGGCCTAACCCTAGCCCTAGCCCTAACGCTAACCCTGACCCTGACTCTGGCCCTTACCCTGACCCTCACCCTTAACCCTTAATTTAACAAACTATTACCTAAATATGTAAAGCTGATCTTTATATAACAAATTGCATAGACCTGAGCATTTTTCAATTTTTGATCAGAACGGGTTTGGGCTTTTTACGGCCCTAAGCCCGTCTTGCCTAATGTGGCCCTTCTCACTCATCCCACACCCACAGCTCCCATAGAGTTCACAACCAATGTATCTGACATTGCCGTCGGGGCCGTGAGAGGTCTGCTCCGCCACCCCATCCAGCCACAGATCCCTTTGCACCCCTCGGCCCTGTTCACCACTGTTTTCCACGGTCCTTTGTGCCTGTGGAGCTCATGTCAGCTCAACTCTAGGGTTAGCGAGCTCACTGCTTGCCTCCTCAAGCCCCGTACGATGGGCCATTCTGGGCTCTTGAAGAAGGCTGTAAGAGTTTCGTGCTGGACGTGGGTGGGCGTAGGTGGTCTGTCACACTGGATTGGTTGAAACCCGCACACAGGATGGCTTGTGAAGTGTTGTCTCCCCTCCAGGTTCCCATCCATTGTCACCTGCCGTACAGGACTCCAGCAGCAGCCAAGGCTCATTAAGCCTCCTGGGACTAGCTGGTCTTCCAGGGTCCCCTCTGGGTTTTCAGAGGAGGGGCTGTGTGGATACTAAGAGGCGTGGCCTCTCACAACACAGTACAAGGGGCTTGGAGGAATGGTCAAGCCTGGGATATATTATCAATCCTGGAAGTTCATGGACTTGTTGTTGGTGTTTGATTAATAAAATTCGAACTCTCCGTTATCCTTCCTGCTCTTACAACATGGTAATAGCAGACATGATACCAAGACAGTTTTAAAATCCATTAAAAAAATAACAACAGTAACAACAGTTGGCAAGATGCTGCAGCAGATCAAGCCACACCCACTGAGAAATTTGAGGGCCCAAGGACTCTGGAAAAATTATGATGCTACTTCCTATGTGGTGCTGACTATAAGCTCTCTCACAAAGGGGAAACACTTAAGCAATTTCAAGAAGTCTTTGGTTTAAAGAATCAGGCGGCATTTCATGGACCATTCAGTTTCATCTATTTTTCTTATTTTCCCCGAATGATCACATTGATTTTTCTCTCTACCAGCGACCAGGACGTCAATACCTGCTTCTTGTGATCCCAAGTTCCTATCCATCCCATTCTAAAATGAAAAGGAATTGATTATCGCAGAGGCACGATTCCACAGTACATCAAATTGAGAGACGACGAAAAGGTTAATATGAGCTATCAGCTGTGTTTCTGAAAACCCCCTGCTTGCCACTCACTCGCTAATTATTGCGATTGTCTGGTTTCCTGCCAGGATGAGATCGGCCGGCTCTGGATCCCAAAAACAGGCTCTTCACTTGCCGCTCCAGGCTTGTTTTTGAGCTCTGGGGTTTTGTTTTTGGACCTGGTTGCAAATTGAATGCGGATGTTTTTTTTAATTTCTTGTTTTGTTTCTTTTCTCGCCAGTGGAACGATGGGGACATGCGGCTCATCTCGCCAAAACTGTTTGTCCGTCTGCTTTGTTTAAAGGGACTGTTTTGGGTTTTGTTTTTTTTCACATTGAAGTCTGATTTGTTAAAGATGGTGAAAGTAATGTTGGGCCAGTGTGTGTATGTGTGTGTGGAGGTTTACTAGAAGGGAAACAGTATAGTGCAGGGGAAAAAAAAAATTATTTCTGTATTTTGTGCAGGACAGTGAAAAGTTAGAAGGTTTTCGGCTGGACTCTATTGGAGGCTTTAACTTCTTATCCGGGTTCTCTCCCTGTTCTCTGTCCCCAAAACAGTCCAAAAAATATAGTTGGTTAATTGAAGACAAAATAGTTTGAAGGAGTGGTTGTGTGTCCCTATTTGTTATTGACAGTCGGCTGGTCCTAGTCAAACCCCACCGCATTAATTGGTGTCTGCTGAGATGTTCTCGGGACTGTCTCTCTTCCCCACCGAGACCCTTATGAGTAGAACAACCGATATCGCCGCCGAAAGAATAAACAGGTCTGTTTTACTATCACTCAGGGTCATCGCTTTATTAGAGCTATAAAATTAATTCATTCATCTTTGTCTAAGGTGCAAATTGCTGCAGTCAGGGGTTGGGTCGGAGGAGTTGCAGCCTTTCTTAACTGTCACTGGGCGAGAGGGGGGGTTCACCCTGGATCGATCACGAGGCCACATATAGAGACATGCAGACATTCAACCTCTCAGTCATGTCATACAGACATGACCCCATTCACCCTCTCCCCCAACCCCTGGTCCCCAGACCGATACCGTGGATCATTTGGTGCCAGTTTGCAAAGAAAATCTTCTTGGTTCAAAGATAGTTTTTTCATTAGACCTTCCAAATCTTATTTTGAAAAATGACTGTTTCCACCTTTGCTGTTTGCGCCTTTGTTACGCCATTTCACACATCAGCTACCACAAGCTAGCCCTTGAAAAAAATGAACCAGAAACAAAGGTCGCTGGAGAGCTTTTTTGGGAGGAAACGAGCAAACGATGAGGCCGCAAAAGCGTCACAGACTGCCAGCAAAAAGATAGGTGGATTCAAAAGAAAATGGCAAGATTCCTTGTATGATTAATAGTATGATTAATAAGCTGTCATTGATGTTATAGAGCAAAATAATTGTAATTGTTGAATTAAGATTAAAAACTGTGAACTGACAAAAGTTTTATTATTTGAACCTCTGCGCCTAAAACCGGTCCACAGGAAAATTTCCATGCATAAAACTGGTAACTGGTACAAAAAAGGTAGGGGACCTCTGGTATAGTCATTCATGTCATATAGACATGAGACCATTAACTCTTTCATTCATACGTCATATTGAGAAATGCAGACATTCGCCCTCTCAGTCATGTCATACAGACATGACCCCATTCACTATGTCATTCACATGTCACACAGAGGCATGAAAAATTCACCTACTCATTTATACATCACACAGAGACAAATTAACATTCCTGACATATTCACAGATCACACAGAGACAAAAAAACATTCATTATCTCACTCAATTTTCATATTGACAAACATCCATTCACCCTCTCATTCTGAAGTTATCAAGAGACATTCACTCAAAGTTATCAAGAGACATTCACTCATTTACACATCTTGGTGGTTTGGGGTTGCCAATGAATTTACTGCATGATATTGGACTGTGTGGAAGGATTTGTGGAAGGACTCCCCAAGAAAGGCCCTCTGTCAGAATCCAACCAGGGACTTTCTTGCCATGAAGCGCTGACCACCAAGGCACCAAGGCACCCTCCAACTATAAGATTAACTGTGATCCTAGTGTGATAGATCTATTTGGCTACAAAAAAAAGAAAAAGATTCATTTTGTTGCTTTAAACTTTGTCGAAGCAACAGCATAATAATGGAGACTCTTCAAAGCAGTAAACTCCTCCACCGTCACGTCCACAGCCACGTTTTTATAATCGACGACTCCTCGAGAAGGAGGTCGGTGGACCGGCGAGCCGCGTCTTCTGTCCCCTCCTGTCGCAAGACGGCAGCAAACAGACGGAACCCACCCCCCAAAAGTCTGCATTTTCCCCCCGTAATCTAAATGCAAATCCAACCTGAGTGTGGCGGTTTCAATCAGCAAGGCCGGGGCGTCATAAAAGGAAGAAGAGAGAAAAAGAAACAAACAATCTCCAGAAATAATGGAATAAGATTGTATGGTGCGGGCGCTCGAGCAGAGAATGTTGTGAGCCGTGTTTCAAGTAACACCAGGAAATATAAATCTGGGCGCAGATGATCTGTATTCACTGTAAAAGTTGCGTGTGATCACAAAGTCCTGCACAACACCAGATCAAATTACCCAAATAACTGTCATATCATTCTATGTGTGAGGAATGCAAGATATGCTAAAGCTGTGTTTGCTTTCGTGATGCAGCAAAGTTTATCCTTTACAAGTGAAAAAAAAAATGAAACAAATGATCTTTGTTAGGTTACCCATTCATTCATTGTCTATGCCAAGTATCCTGCAGTCAGGGCATGGGGGGCTGGAGCCTTTACGAGCTGTCCATGGTCGAGAGGAGGGTTTACCCTGGGTGGACCATGAGGCACCATAAAGAGACAAACAGTCATTCAACCTCACATTAGCATGTACTAGAGAGACATCCACCACCCACTTTCACATGCTATGGAGGGACAAAAAAAAAAAATTCCCCCTCTCATTCACACATCATTTAGAGAAAAAAAAAATCACCCTCAATCAAACACCACATAGAGACATGCAACCACTCACAATGTCATTTACGTCATATAGAGAATGCAACAATTCACCCTCTTATTTACATATCATATAAACATTAAATCATTCATCCTCTTTACAACATCATATAGAGACAAAAAAATTCACCCTCTCATTTACACACCATATCATGATGTACAACCATTCGTTCACTCATGCACATATCATATATGGACAAAGAAATTCAGCCTGTCATTCACACCCCATATAGAAGCAAAAAACATCCACCTTTTCGTTCAGGTTGTTAGAGCGGTTATCCTCGGAACCAAATACTCCTGGTTCAAGTCCAATGCTCCTCCCATCGAAATGTTGTTGAGCAAGACACTGAACCCCCAACTGCTCCTTAGCTGCCTTCTTCTCATGGTATATCAAAGATATGTTAAAGTCGAATTTTGCTGATGTTGTGCTCTATGTATAACTGAATGTGGGAAATAAGACATTTCTTTCACATGTTCCACAGAGGCGTACAACCATTCATTTTCTCATTGGCATGCGACGGAGAGACAAGAAAAAACGTTCAACTTCTCATTTACACATCATATAGAGATGTACAACCATTTATTCACTCATTCACACATCATATAGGGACATTTAAACATCATGTAGAGACAAAAAAAAATTAATCCTGTCATTTGCATGTTATATAGAGACCAGAAGCATTCACCCTCTCATTCACATGTCATATAGAGACATACAGCCTCACACTCTCATTCACACATCTAGGCCTTTTTAAAATATGATTTATTATAATCTATATATTATCCATTACTTAATATTTATTATTATACTGTATCATATTATATCTTATTATATTGTGGATGTATAGAATTCCATGAATTGGCATAAATGTATTACAATTGATACATTTTGCAGAATTACATACGCACACACGCACACACATACAATTTGCACTGAAACAGGCCTGTGTCACACACTTCTCCTTTCTCTCCTTTCGGCTTTTCCCTTCAGGGGTCACCGTAGTGAATCAACCTTCTCCTGTATCCTCCTCTCTCACACCAACTACCTTCATATCCTCTCTCACTATGTCCATAAAACTTATCTTTGGTCTTCCTCTAGACCTCCTGCCTGGCAGCCCCAATTCCAGCATCCGTTTACCAATATATTCACAAGGCCTTTGTCACACACTAATGAGGAAACTTATCTATTTCGTACATTGAATGTATATGATATAATTAATTCAACACTGAAAGACTTAGCGGTGCTGAGAACGTTAGTCCTGCAATTGATATTTGTCGTCCTCTACCCACATTTTGATTCTCCCCATCCCTGAGAGCGCATATGCAGGGTTTGTTTCACTTTGTTTCGCTTTGTTTTGTTTTGTTTTCCTGGAGTCAAAGAATACTTGTCTGCCCGCCGTCGCTAATCTCCTACCAGTAATCTCTGTAATCTCCCAGTCTGCGGATGCCGTTGTTGTTTAGTGGATCAGGTTAGACCCTCACCCTCACCGGCACTCCTCTGTCCCCGTCCTCCCCCCATCCTCTTTCCTCGAATTCATGACCCCATGACCCCATGCCTTCCCCTCGCTGCCTCCATCCTGACGCGAAGGGAGTGCGAGGGGAGTGCAGTGGGTTTGGCGGGAGGAAGAGATTACGGTGCGTGTACGTTGTGAGTAGGTGCTGATGACGTTGATGACATCCTGCTGTATCTCCTTAGAATCATTACTGGTCATAAGTAAATTATTACGTCATTTGGGTACACGGAACATCTTAGACATTTCCGGCCTGGTTTCGAAGCAACGGATCTAAAGTGATTTTATAAGAAGCAAGGAATTGTCAATTGGAAGAAAGTGGGCTTAGGAAAAACAAATCCCCACATGGGGACAGTGAGTTCCTTTATTACACAGACAATGAACAGTGGTAGTTATTTTTGGCCAGAATTTAATTACGTTAAAAGTAATATTATTAGCCTAAGGGAAACAGAGCTTGTCTGTGTCCACATTTGCAAGAGGCTTACAAATAAGCAATTCACAAAAAAAAAGTCTACATGGTAGCCTAGCAGTTAGCGCTCACAGCAAGAAGGTCTCAGGTTCTATTCCAACATGATGCGGGTGGAGTCCCCATCTTCTCCCTCCATGTTTTCTGTCAGAAAAACAGTCTGAAAAACATGCAGGATGTTCAGCAGATACACTCAACTGAATGATTTGGTTGTTTGTCTCAACGGAGGGCGAATGTCTTTATGACTCGTAATGCTGGGCCATATGATTTTCACAATGCAGGGTTAAAACTGAAAATTGGACACAAAATTGGCATCAAGTGTAAAGCGGTAAACTGAGCAGTCTTAGATCAGTGTTTTCCTAGTGCTGGGTTTATGACAATATCAAATGTGTCTTTCAGTCTTTATGGTGACAAAACAACAAAACAGATGAGCTGCAGCACAACCCGAAACCTGACAAATAATCGCGGTATTAGTGGCAGAGATGGTATTTGTTGGTGAAGGACATCCCAATCCCATCCGAAAGATCAGCTGTGGGCCAAGAACAAGCCAGAATAGCCAAGCTTGTACAATGTCGACTGAACGTGGAGGGAAAGAGTGAAATAGCAGAGGCTCAGCAAATACCCACCGTACAAATTGTTGGGAGACTCTGGGGCTAGTCTTGTAAATAGTGACCATGTGAGAGCCAAAGTCTTAAAATCTCATAATAAATCTCATAATAAAATCTCAGTCTGAGACCAAGCTGGTTCGATTCATTTTGAACACACCGGTTTCAGATTCCTATGATGACAAAACCACTGTAGTCATGTTCTTGTTTGACTTGAAATGTCAAGTCAACCGAGGACATGCTCGTATACATTTCCCTTTGCTGCAACCATTCGATTTCATGAATCATATGTATGACTGAACTCTGACTGCTGGCATCTAAGTTGTTTAGCGCCCACTAGTGGCGACAAGCGCAAATGCATGGTTCCACAGGGGATGGGATTGAACTATTCACTCCTTCAGTCCCACTTCATTTATCCCCAATGAATAACATCCAAAATTATATTAATTTTCCGATTAAATTGTTAATCAATTGTGTTTGAAAATGAATTAAAGAATTTAATTTTACCGAAATGAAAAAGCAGGTCGATGTGAAAATTGCATTTCCCCAGTTTATGTTAGCGCTGGTTTGTCCTCTGTGCTGCAGACTTCTCCACCGCCCGTCAATCATCCGTTGTAGTACTTGTCAAAGTGCTTGCATCTTTGTCATTGTGTCTTTGGAAAATTGTGCGTATCAATCTTTCCCCCACCTGCGGTATGGTGGGTAGGTGAAACCGTTAACTGTACTGAAGAATAAACCATTAAACCAATAAATAAAGCAGGCTTTTATGGCGGTGCAAGTGTTAAAAAGGTAAAATCTGATTGTCCTTATCGACAGCTTTTACAACCCGGGTCAGAACTGGGACTTTGTTTCCTTCTCTGGGTTCAAAACATTCAATCTCAGATTGCAGTCATGTGATAATAAGCACTTCTTCAACATTTATTTAAATTACAACAAAAATTGTGATTTGTTTTAAAACACACTCGAGAGGATTCGTTACGATATCTTTGCATTTGTAGAACAAACACCCACAGGTGTTGTACCAGCTCACTAATGATAACTCCAGCCTCCTCATCGTTTTCCTCCTACTCGGATATCCTGTTATCACGTCCATAAGTCCTACCCCACTTGCCTCAACCTGAGCCCTCTCCCATGTTACAACCTCTGTAAAAATGGCCTTCTTTATAAGTGTTACCCCTTTATTTCTCCTTATCGAAGGAGCAGAAAACATCGTCACCACCTGATCATGAATAAATACACACACTTTTGACATTAACATCAGCCTTAAATTCGACTACTACTTAGTCATCTTGACACCCATCACCCTGTGCATGATCAAGTTGAAGTTCGCATCATGATACATATGCGGAGATTCCCACATTAACCAATTCTTCAAGTACCTACTTGTATTTTCACATCACCATTTGATTCACGACGAGGGCATATTAATACGCCGCCGGTCTATAAATACACCCACGCTCTGGTTCCAGAAATACCTCTCATATCGAGGGGGGGTTAAACAGACAAGAGTGACGAACTGACAAACATATACTAAAGATGTAGCCCTTAGGGATTACGCCTATCAACAGCGATAACTCGTGGCAGTGGGGCAGCAGGGCCGGGGATGATGGATGGCGGAGAAAATAATAATCTGGGAACATCTGGACTCACCAGCACAGAGGTAGTTTCTTTATGCTGACAAATGATCACGCATATAAACACACTATCCCTCCGTCTGTCCTCCGTCGACCAATAAATTCACAGTATTGAATCCAGCGCAGTTTTAAGTTTTCCTTGGTTCTCGGGAAAAAAAAGGCAAAAATCAAAAGCAATTTAAAGAAGAAGAACCTTGTTTCTCCGCCCTGAAGTTTTTAAGCATTTAAAGGGAAATGAGAGAGTGCAGCCAGCATCTGACGTTATCTGACAGGGAGACTTGTTGGAGCCATTACTCAAAAATCCGGCCCGTGGCCTTGGTGGTGTTTCGGCACATACTCCTGAGGCTACTGTCAGCGAGGAATCCAATGGAAGATCTACCCCTCCCCACAGCTCGGAGCTCTCAATTTCCAACCCCATCAGTCCACTCTTCCTTGCACTGGGATCCCACAACATGAGCGCCAACAAATGTGGGTGATTTTTGGCCATGCTGGTACTCTGGTGCAATTTTAGTGAAAAATCTCTGCCATCAGGAAACGTAGTTTTGATTGACTACCCCCCTACAAAGATCATCATCCATTTTTGCCTACTAGCATCTGCTATCCATGTATTGCTTACCCGTTATCCTTCTACCAATATTTATTTTTTTGTATTATCTTGCGGATATTGATGTCTTGTTGATGTTTTGAAAATCTTATTAATTATTCTCTAGATTGTAACCATTTTTCAATATTTAAAAAAATATATATATCATTATTTAGTTTTATTTTTTATTATAGAAAATTTTGGGTTCTATTCTTTGATAGCATCTTGAATGAATATTTCAAAAATTTCTCTAAGGTCCTTCTCTAACTGTTCTTACGACAAAACAGACAGAACCACCATGAAATAGCCCAAAAAAGAGGTCCAGTCCAAGCTCTTAAGGCCAAAGATTCCCATCAGGAGGAGGGTAATTCCTAGAACCAAAGTCGAGATAGACAGTTCTTTTGGAAACCGGCTTGAGCGACCCCGTCCAGCCCAGTTGCTGCACAGCAAGTTGCCTGTTATCGTAGCAAACCATTTTAACACAAACCAATCCCCACCCCTCCCATTGGGTCCTAAAAAAGAGCAACCATTGTTACAACATGAAGCTGATTTTTTCCAGCCAACACACAAGCACCAATGGAACTCATAATTAAAGTCGTAAATTTGGTCCTCGACAGGTGAGAATCCAGGGTGTCCTTGCAGGAGATGCTTTTCTTTCATTTATGCTCATTTTCTTCCCTTTTAAATTTTCCACTCCGATTCTCCTGAAATTTACGAGTCCCTTCGGAGCCAAATTTTGCCGAGGTTCGTGAGAGCACTCCTGTGACCGCCCTTCACGGGTGAAGAGCCTACAGAACTCTAGATTAGAATGGAAATCAAACATTTAAAACTGCCAATGTTTCCAGGTGTCCAAGGAGCAGACTGAATGTTCTCCATCAGAATGATGACCACTCAGTCATTCGATAATTAAGATAGAATGATTGAACTCAGAATTCATACCACTTAGCCTTCACTCAGAGTTGTGGGGGGAAAAACCTATCTCAGGTGCCACTAGGCTATCATTATTATTATTATTATTATTATCATCATCATTATTATTGTCATTCTTATTATTATTATGTTGATGTCTTGTTGATGTTTTGCCATTTTTTTTACATTTTATGAATGTTTTATTATTATTATTTGCTTTATATTTCATAGTAATAGATTCTTAAATTCTACTTTTTAGATTATTAGATAACATTTAGGAGGAACATTTGAAAACTTTGTGGAGGGAGGAGGTTACGTATTACTTGTGAATTATCATGAAGTTTTCTTTTATTTTATTTATTTCAAGTTCAAATTGAGTTTTTTTCTGGATTTTTATTGAACAGTTATGCCTAAAATAACTGTACATACTAAAACCTATACTAAATTGCCGTTTGAAAAAAAATGAAAAAAATTTTAAAATGCCAGGGATACACGGCATGGTGGTCCAGTGGTTAGCGCTTGGCCTCACGCACGCAAGGAGCCTGGTTCGATTCCGACAAACAGTTCTCCGGTTTCCTCCTATAGTCCAAAAACATGCAGCGAGTAGATTGGGAAAAAATTGGGGATATTGCCCCAAATTAATAAGTGAGTCAGTGAATGTCTGTCTATATAAGTTGCCTTGCGATTTGACTAGTCATCAGTCCAGGTTGTACCCCACCTCTCACCCGATGGCAGTTGGGATAGACTCCAGCCCCCCCCCCCAACCCTGAGTGCAAGATAAGCGGTAGAAGATGGGTGGATGAATAACATTACAAAAAATTTGCCCTCAAAATGATGCAATGTGATGCATTGATTGATGCATTAGAAGGAAGTTCAAGTACGACTAACATAAGGTCATAGTATTAGGAGGAAAAAGTTTGTTTATTATGATATTAAAAGCATAACAAAAGAAGAAATATTCTACACAGAATGAAAAAGACCTCATACTAGCGCAAAATGAATGCATCAATAAGAAAAATTGTCCAAAAATCAATTATATAACGTTTTGACAAGTTGGCACTTTGGCGAGATTGGCACGGTAATTCAGGTAGACCAAAGTCTGGCTGTGGGATTAAAACGTCACTGTTGAAATGTGGAAAGCACAGTGTCTCTCTCAGACTTTAGCCCGGAGCAAGGAAGTTTGCGCAATCTTCCACCTCGACCGTAGTCTGCTCGACACACCAAGAGTTTACGTCTGTTCCCAGAAACGAGTGAAATAGCATTCGTGCCTTCCGGGCAAGTTCAGGGGTTTCACCTGGCGTGCTTTTTTTCGTTTTTGTTTTTAATCAGTACAAGAACACAGCAGATTAATTCCTTGTACCAATCTTAACAGGTCACATTAGCAACCGTTTCCTCCATCAAAAACCGAATTCACACCAAATATGGGGTGGAGGAGGAGGGCAGAGGGCTTTATTGAAGTTCACACGCTGTGTTATCAAGGCCATATAGATCACAAAAAGTTCTCACCGGAGTGTCAAGTCGTAAAGACAGCTTTCGGTTTTATTGTGATGAGGAATACTTTGACCTCCAGCCTTCAGATATATATATAAAAAAAAAGAGTAAGAGCAAAGTTTACAGAGCCTGTCTGGAGTTGGCGTCCAGATTTTTTTTTTATGTTTTCTTTCTAATTTAAACAATTATCCAGACGGTGTGTGTCCTTGAAAATTTCTTCTCGCCTGCCTTATTTCAACATTGCAGAGGGCCACTTTGTGATTTTAACTTTAGATTAACTCTAGGACCAAAGATGCCAATATATACATATACATATACATATACATATACATATACATATACATATACATATACATATACATATACATATACATATACATATACATATACATATACTTTTTTTTTTTTAGTTCAAAGGCCGTGAAATATCAAGAGTGCTTTAGTACACATGCCGGGCCACTAGGGAGCAATGCGAATTTGCGAGGGAGTAAAAGACGCTCATATTTAGAGACAATTCCTGTCTTGACGCAATAATAAATGAGGGAGTGTAAACATCAACAATGGAGAACAATGGACAAATGATGAGTTGGAGTGCAGTGACCCTGAACTACAAAGCAGCGTAGTAAATCCACACACTGCTGAAAAGGATCTGAAAGATCCAATAGAGTGGAGAGCACAAGTAGAGTACTGGAGTCGTCCATTGTTGTTATGGTCTGGCCTCCCATGCATGCGTAGAAACACTTCCTGTTCAACAGTGAGGAGCATGAGCACTACTAGGGAGTTGGCCATTGTTGTTGTGGTCTTTCCATCCATGCATGCAGAGGGCACTTCTTGTTTAATCCAGTGAGGAGCATGAGCACTACTATGTAGTGAACCATTGTTGTTTTTGTCCACCCACCAGCACATGCTGAGAGACACTTCCTTTTCGACAGAGTGAGGAGCATGAGCACAACTATGGAGTCAGCCAATGTTGTTGTGGTCCAGCCGCCTGCAACTGGGTACAGAAACTTCCTGTAAATCTAGCAGGGTGAACTGACACTACCCTGGAGTCGGCCATCATTGTTGTGATCTTCCTATTCGTGCATCTGTTGAGACACTTCCTGTTCGATAGGGTGAAGATCAGAAGCTGTCACTCTGAAGTCCACCATTGTTGTTGTGGTCCACCAACCCACACATGTTTAGAGATACTTCCTGTTTGATAGAATGAGGAGCATGATACTGACCATGGAGTTAGCCATTGGTTATCGTCCACCCACCTGCGCATAAAAAGGAACACTTCCTTTTCTGTCCATTGAGGAGCATGGACACTGCCATTGTTGTTTTGGTCTACCTATCTGTGCTTGAAAATAGACACATCCTGAGGAACACAAGCACTACTATTGAGTTGGCCATTGTTGTTGTGGTCCACCAACTCACACGTGTCCAGGCACTTCCTGTTCAATCCAGTAAGAAGCATGAGCACTACTATGGAGTCGCCCATTGTTGTTTTGGTCTTGCTTAGAGACACGTCCTGTTCAACAGAGTGAGGAGCATGGATACTGCTATGGAGTCAGCCAATGTCGTTATGGTCTATTCACCATACGTTGGCGATAGACTGCAATCTTAGAGTCGCATTTTCCCTATCCCCATGGAAACAGGGAGAAGGACATGTTCAAGTCTTCCCACTTTGGGCCTCATTTCATACAGTTCTGTTTTCAGGCGCTGCATGGATTACTCCGGTGAAGATGGTCAGCCAAAATCACAAAAACCTTATCAGGTCAACCGATCCTCATTTAGAAAACCCGGAGGCAGCACAGGCCTTCAGCTGTTGTCGACTTCGTCAACTTTTCAGGCAATTCAATTGACTCACCAATGACAGACAAAACAAAACACCTCGGTCTGAAATAATTAGCTGAGTCAACAAAACTGTTGCTGAAAAATTTGTGTGAAATCTCCATTTGCCACCATTTTGTGACTTGATCTGCAAATTCTAAAGAGGATGGATCTTTTTTTTTTCTCAACTGATCACAGATCGCCAATATAGCAACCAATATCGTGTTTTCTTTCCGATCTGGATTCTGGAAATTTCATTTCAATTTGACGTCACGAAGATTTTCATTAGCCACTTTCACACCTTTAGAACTTTGTGCCGTTCCTTGAATCATTTCAAGAACAAGGTTGTTTCTTAGTGCATTTGGAGAGCGCAGGGGCCTCCACTTCAGAGAACCAATTTAGGTCCTACTCCAAGGCAGGGATTTGTACTAGCCAATGTATGAAGTCATTTGACGTAGGTACTTGGTGATTGGTGAACCAATGAGCCATGCACTTTACCAGATCCTTCTTGCAAACTACCAAACACCATTTTACAAAATATTTTTTCTTTTTTTAAACATTTTCTTGCGATAAAACGGACACCATCGAGAGATGAAGAGGTCCAGGTTTCCTAGATCTTGCAATGAAATGTAAACATTTTGCCCAAAACGAGTACAAAGTTGTCTAACAGCGGAGTCCTTCACATAGCAAAGAAGTGCAGACAGAAAATGAAAACACCTCAACCAATTTGATAGTCCATAGTCATTTTTCCCAACACACTGTACATGTGGCAGCTTCTCTGCTCTCCATATTGTGATCTTCCTCTGTTTCACATCACTACTGTGGTCCCTTACTAAAAGACAGGAGGCAGAGCTAGAGGTTGCAGAGATGAAGATGTTGAGGTTCTCTTTGGGAGTGACCCGGATAGATAGGATCAGGAATGAGTCTATCAGAGGAAAGCATATTATATGTTTTGGAGAGAAGGTCAGAGAAGCCAGACTGAGATGGTTGGGTCATGTACAAAGGAGGGATAGAGAATATATTGGTAGACAGATGCTGGAATTGGAGCTGCCAGGCAAGAGGTCTCGAGGAGGACCAAAGAGAAAATTTATGGACGTAGTGAGAGAGGATATGAAGGTAGTTGGTGAGAGAGAGGATACAGAGAATAGGGTAAGATGGAGAAAGTTGATTCGCTGTGGCGACCCCTGAAGGGAAAAGCCGAAAGAAGAAGAAGAAGAAGAAGAAGAAGAAGAAGAAGAAGAAGAAGAAGAAGAAGAAGAAGACTGTGGTTCCTTACTGCCCTTGGGAATGCAAAACTAGAAGGTTCTCCAAGATAAGGGGAGTTCCTGAAATGAAATTCAAGCTGGAACGTTCTTGGAACCACGTTCTTAGAACCTTTCCATCCCATGCAACTGAAATACTGCCTTCAGTAGGCTAAGCTGGGGGAGTGGATTGAAGGAACTTGTGGATTTGTGATCCTCTGCCCAAAAAGATCTCCTGTCCAACACCTGGTAGTAGTGGTGATTTCCTTTCCATGATGGTGTCTCCTCGTCCAAAGGCCAAGAGTCTGTCTCATCTCGGAGTTGTTCAAGCGTGACAATTTCAGCATGTTTTTGTTGCTCTTTGTCAGGCTCTTTGTCAAACAACCTGCTCCTGGTGAGATACCCGCTCCTGATTGGCACATGATGTGTGAAATTCAGAAATTTAAACTCAGCTCCATCTCTGATTGGTAGAGCTAGCTGTAACCCTGCTAACATTTGCTAGCGTCTTGTCTTAGCAACGGCGTGTTTTCCTGAAAAGTTGGGACCTTGGATTTCGAATTGCAGCTCTTCATCTCAATCTCCCCCTCATCCTCACAGTCTTGTAACTTTTGCTTTATTATTGTCATTCTCCCTCTTTTTTTTCCCTTTTTTCAAACCTTTTGTGATTGTGAATCACCCGCCAGCCGCCGCTTGTCTCGGTTCTGTGCTCAAAACTGCTTTCTTTTATTGTCTGAGACACCAGTGGAGAGAAAACGCAGTTTTTTTTTTCACTTTTGCGAGCTGGGAGAAATGACGTGGGTGTCTCTTGGAGCCCCGTAACCTGAATTCGCGCCTTGCGACCATGTGAATCATTGACTGCGGAGCAGTGAAATCGAATCAATTTTTGCACGTGGAGCATTGTGAGAACGCTGCATGTAATTGAACCAAAAAGAATTGACACAGATCTCAACCTCCTCTCTCTCTCCCCAAGAGTTTTTTTTTCCTAGTCCCAGGCCTCTCTCTCTACCACAACAAATGACGGGTTAATGAGTTTGTTCAGTCACGGCCTTGAATGTCTGCTGTGCTCACGTTGGTACACACCCCTTTCACACACACACACACACACGCACTCAGGCTGGCACACACACATATCTAATTGTTTCCCTTTTGAAACAAACAGAATTGTGTTTCAGCTCCATTGCCGAGCAGGGGGAAACAGTTTCGACAGACACAGGGTGAAACAGGGGGCTGCAAGGCTACAAGGAAAATAGCACCTATGTCAAAGTCAGGTGATTGACAGGAGGATGGACTGATCAGGGACGTGGAAGGGGTGGAGGGCTGTGACCCGGAGGCATGAGCTTGACCCCAATAGTTCCTGCAGTGTCAATCTGGTAGCTCAGCTCTTTCTTCTTGCAGCAACGCAGCAGGGTGTGTTTTCTTTTCCTTGGAATAACCAGCAAAATCCACAAATACTTCACAGCTAATGGAAAGGAAACATTCTCACAGAAAAATTATAGAGCTTGCCACGGTTCCAGTTAACTTAGCAGAACGACCGCTGCTGTTCGGATGCAACGGAATCTTGACCGGGGTAATAGCTAAGCAGTCAGTTGAGGCGGGCTTTATGTAGATGGCGCGAAATCACAACCCAGTCTGACGACATTTCCCAAGTGGGTGTGAACCACCACTCTTTGAGATGATGGACATAAACTCCCCTTCTGTTAGCAAGCACTTCACAGCAGCGATAAGGAAACAACTGTCTTGCAGAAACTTTGGAAAGATCCTAGCTCTACGCAGGCTGCCTTGTTTATCGAGCTGCTGGGGTCGAAAGGGAGAGAATGATAATAACCAGCACTGACAGTCACATGGTAACAACATGATACAGTCATACCTTTTAACATTAACGTTAGGCAAACATTAACAATAAACTGTCTCAAGAAAGGAAGGTTTGAAGACAACTCTTAAACAAAGACAGCATGTCCACCCCTTGGATTGATATTGGAAAATGGTGATATTTTGAAGAAACATGCAAAAATCATCAAGCTAACATCATGGACACAAGAAGCATGATAATCTTGAGGGTAATTTGACACATCATTGCAGCCTGTTGAATGCTGGGTTATGTTAGGTGTTAGCCTTTCTCCATCCAGTCATCAATTTCACAACCCGATGCTCCAAAATGCTTTTTTTTTTAATTGTTGGAGTCTCATACTTTGCGTTACCATGAACTATTATGAAATTAACCAGAGGCTGTTGGTTTTGAAGCAAATACAGGCGGAGGTGGTTCCTGACGGATGAGTCTGAAAACATCAGCTTTGACAGCCGTGAGCTCGTCAAAATAAGAAGTTTCCGATTCTTTTTCGCTTTGACAACTAGCAGCCAATCTCGCACCAGATTGGCTGCTAGTTGTCAAAGCAGTCAAAGTAGTCTCTTTAATGACATCATTGTGCTAAGCTAACAGGGATGGAGGGTTGGGGGCTTCTGAAAAGGAAGATATTGAAAAATTAAAAAAAGGAAAATATTGGCATGAAAATAGTTCATAGTTCTCAGATTGCGTCAGAATAAATCTTCCTAGATGGGACCAGTTGTGAAGAATGTGTTTTTCTCCGCAGTCTTTCCCTGGACAGGTTTACTGTATTTACTTAACACCAAAGAAAAAAAAGCCCCCCATCCAACAAAGCCTGAGTAAACACAAAAGGACGAGCTGCCATCAGCCGGCATCCAGGAGTGGTAATATTCGACCGGCCCGCCGAGCAAAGGTTTCAGGTTTCAGCGCCAGGAATAATGCTGACACACCGTCAATCCACAGCGGCTGACTCAGGCCCGTGTCGGGGAACAAAGAGCAAGTGGTGAGGTCACGGGAGTTGTGTTTCCAGTGGTGGAGATGGAGTTGTATCATCAACCCGTGACGTCACTTACCTGAACGTGCGCTGAGGCACTGGTGCCTCCGTGGATACATGACTGGCGGCTCGACAGCCCGCGTGGACCCGCCCCCTGCCTGATCAACGGCAACCTCAATAACCAGATATGGCAAGGTCAAATGAATGGCGACAGAAAAGATAAATAACTTACTAGGTATGATTAAATAAAACAGACTCCATTTGAAACACACTAAAGTGAAAACATCAATAATCAAAGCAAAAAAAAAAGGATAAATAAAAAAGGTATCCAAATGAGTGTTTTTCAAGGTAAAAATGGATGTACAAATTCCAGAAAAAATCAAATAAAATGGGAAAAAAATTTAAAAGGCAGCAGGCGAATGCATAATAAATAAAATTAAAATTAAAAAATTATGATCTGTATAAATCACAAACAACCCCAAGTACAATGGGAAATTAAATTACAAAAATAAAAAAAAATCACAAATGAATATGACTTGCAATAAGAGCAATTTT
Organism: Fistularia commersonii; assembly: GCF_037954325.1. Lineage (NCBI taxonomy): Eukaryota > Metazoa > Chordata > Actinopteri > Syngnathiformes > Fistulariidae > Fistularia > Fistularia commersonii. Next base: position 19,517,230 of record NC_141294.1, on the reverse strand, counting down.
AGTGTCATAATTTTTTATCATACTTAATTTGAAGAATTAAATGGTTATAGCTTGTGAGAATTTGTCAATATTTTCCCTGGATAACGCTCCTCATATGGCAACAGGCCAATCAATACGCGGCATTATTATTTATTCATGTTTATACCCAATGATGTCATCAAGGAGCCCAATTAATGAGGGCATAGGAAAGACAGATCCGTTTCAGCCGAACCCGAATACTGCTTGCAAGTCACAATGCGACCCATGTGATCTCCCGGGTCACGAAAACAGCGTGATTAAGTGTATTGATACAAACCGGAGGAAAGGTTAACAATGCAGCACCATCTTGGTTTAACGTTTCAGCCAAAAACAGGCGGTACCGCCAAGTGACCAATCAGCTGTAGCCGTTGATGTGAGTCACATTCTTGCTTTATCAATTTGTTATTGTATTGTAGCGAGTCACGAATGTTGGGGTTTAAGTTGATGCTTGTTTTCTGTATGATTTTGGGGTAGGTGAGAATTCTGTAGGTGTGGTTTGGGTGCAATGAGTTCTGTTTTTCTTTTTTACCTGGAATTGAGCAGGAGCAGTTGGTTATAGCACAGGCTTGTGTGGCGTAGCTGTGGCCAACAACAGCTATTGCTCATTAAACAGACGTCTTACCGTCACCCGGGTGTTTCCCTGACTAAAAAGCTACAGTATGTTTATCTGCGTAGGGAGTGTTTTTGTTTCTACTCACACACGCTTTTGTTTTATTGTACTTATTGCCGAGGTGACATCTTCCACACCTGCCATGATGTCACTTTTCTTCCTGCACCAAGATACATTTCCTCACATCAGAGCTCAATATTCGGTTCATTGCACTAAACTACAACATTGTTTCCAAAAGGTGCTATTTTCCTTTTTGTCCCATGGTGGCCGTCTAATCACGTGGCAACAAATCCCAGTTAAGAGACTGTTTAATTATATAAAGTATAGAATAAAGTCATGATATCATGAGTGTGAAGTGGGAAGAAGTCATAAAAAGAAAATACCCAAACTGTGGGTGACAGGCTGGCACAGTCGTCAGCAACCAGCGGTTAGCGGGTAGCAATTAGCAGCTAGTGCTTGTGCCACATAGCATGAGGGTCCTTGGTTCAATTTCGTCAAGGAGCCTGGCTCAGTCCAAAAGCATGCAGGAGGTTCATTGGAGACCTTCGATTGCCTCGATGTGTGAATGAAAGGGTAAATGTCATTATGACTCAGACAGTGAATGGCTCTTTGTCTCATTATGACAGAGTGAATGGTTGTTTGACAATATGATGTGCGAATGAGTGAGTGACTGAATGGATGAATGGATGCCTCTATATAATGTGTGAATGAAAGGGGGAATGGTTATTTGTTCCATATGATCTGTGAATGAGAGGGTGAATTGTTGTGTGTCTCTATGATTTGTGAATGAGTGAATGAATGGATTTATGTCTCTAAATAGTGTGTGAATGAAAGGATGAATGGTAGTTTCTCTCTATATGACGGCCGAGACAGATACCAGCCCTGATATTATTTAGTGAATAAGAACAGTAAAAGTAGTGAAGTACAACTTTACCCCTGTCTATTGTCAGTTTATATCAATGATTTTATCCTAATAATATGCTTCATATCTCAAATCAACCCCAGCAGTAATTTGGGTTTGTTGCCACCATTCAGCAATTCATGACTTCATATTTACAGCAGCATTTGTGATATGTGAAATCTGGACAGTACCTTACTCCCTGTATTTATACTGTATGACACCCTCTCTCTCTTTCTCTCTCTCTCTCTCTCTCTATTTATAAATATATATATTTATATAGATAAAACCACAATAGGTGAAATATGGACAATATTTCACAGTGCTTTGCTCTCTGTGCACTCCATTCACTGTGTATATATTTTAGTTTTACGATGTCTATTTAGCTAAATGCATGTGTGTGTGTGTGTGTGCTTCAGACCTTTACAGCAACAATAAAGCTATTGTATACTATTAGAGATAGAATCCAATAATTCAGATTTACTCCCGTAATTGTTTTGCATTTATTGTTATTACAATTGTGGATTATTATTGTATGAGAAGCTGCACTTTTCCAGTGACAGTTAGCATCATGCAAAGATACCTAAGAAGGCGCAGAAGATTAGGCGTCACAGCAGGGGCTGAAATGAAAGAAAAACTTTCATAGATAATCCAGAGAAAAAAGAGACTTGTGTCACGAGTGGTGATCGCTATTCACTATGTGCAGAAAATAATGCAACAGTCGCTGAGTCAATCAGAGCCCGGATCAAACCAGTAAGGAATGGACTAATGAAGAGGTTCACACTCTTCTGGCCTGCAGAGTTTTCAGGGCTCACCAAGGGACATCAACATTTTGGCTAAAATATGTTAGCAGTAAATTAGCTAATATCGGGTATCTGCAGGACAATAAAAACCCCTCTCCATATGATAGTTCGTGTTTCTTATTCCCGTCAGCCAGAACACGAAAGCTATGGCACCTTATGGGATCTCCATATTGTATATGTGCATTGAGGTGGTTTGTTTTTCAGTGCAACGCCAAAAGGTAAACGTCATATTCTCTACTGTGGTCCCTTACCGACTGAGGGAATGTTAAACTAAACAGTTCCTCTTTGGGGTGGGGTAGTCCCTGGAAACCAAATTTAAGCTGGACAGGTCTTAGAACCTCGGTAATGGGTGTGGCCTATGAGTTTTACCAATCACCAAGCACCCATGAGTTCCTTTGTTACATGAAAAAGTGCCCTTATTTGGACAAGGAGCTAAAATGGTTCTCAACAGAGGTCCAGGAAACGGTGAAGTTACTGAAAAGCTTCCAGGAGCAACAAAAAGTTCCTAGATGTCACACACACAAACACACACACACCCTTGATCCAGACTCCGCTTGTCAGCTTTGCACTTTTTTTTTTCTTTAGTCAAATCCCATCCAGCCGAATCAAAACAAAATGTCCGGAGGCTATTGTTGAGTCACAGAGGTTTGCACTTTGCCCCTTACGCTTGTCTGATAAAAGTTTATTTTTATTTTTTTTTTTATTGAGTCACGCCAGCAGGGCGCGGGATACGATCTCTCTCTCTCTCTCTCTCTCTCTCTCTTTCTTTCTCTCTCTCTCTCTATCTCTCTCTTTCTTTCTTTCGCACACTCTCGCTTTCTCCAAATAGTTCCTTATCGTTTCTCAACCTGACCGAAGGCACGTAGGACCGCACTCATGCGACTCCATGGCGACTCACGCGTCAACTCGGTCTTAGCCGTTTAAGAAAAAAAGAAGAGTAAAGAAAGAAAACCTGTGCTGTGTGGAACTGTTCTGCATCCCTTAACAACCCTCCTCCCCACACACACACACACTTCCAGCGGTGTTGCCAAGGTAACCCACATAGACTGGCCACTCTTCATTGCAGTTCTACCTCTCCCTCCCTGCGCTCGTTCTCTCTCCGTCGATCCTTTCATCCCTCCACAACTCCAGGTTTTGACAGGAACGAGGAAAAAAAATCAAAAATTGGCCTCCATTCCGCGCCTCCATGCTTCCTGGTTTCCTTCCTTGTTAGATTTCAGGGATGGGCCTGTCAATTAAACTTAGCCCGTTTTTTCCCAGGTTTTTCAACTGATCCAGCACAGATCATACATGACCCTCCAATCCTGTTTGTAATATTCCCGTCTCTTGACTCGCCGGCAGACGAGTGATAAGGGATTTTGCTTAACTGAGGGTGGGAGCCTTGGTGTGGGGAGTGCAGAAGAACCGACCTAAATAAAGCCCCTGAGCATCTTGGCGCCTTAATTCACGCTGTCAATTTTTTTTCCCCGACAGCTGCGTTTCACACTGCACTAATGGCGTCGGAGTGGGATCTTCCTTAAGCTACAGTAGGTGTCCATACTGTGCGTAAGAAGGGTTTAGCCTACTGGGGAACTACGGTTAGTAGATGTAGGTCACGGCCAGGAGAGGGGGGAGGACTGGACGGGAACTTTTGGCAGGCAGTTGTTTTTGTTTGCGCTTTTGGGATCAGACGGAATCAGCCACAGTGAAAGTTGACACAAATCCCGCCCCCACACCAGGCTGAACTTGTAGACCCCATGACGTGAGAAAACAAACAAACAACCCCCCCCCAAGCTTATGTTCGACACACAAAAACAACCAGGATTGACATCAGGTCATCCGGCACAGACACTCAGTCCGATCTGAGTCCCATGGGGCCATTTGTGGAAGGCTCATGGATGCTATAAGGCAGGTGGAAAAACTTCCAGCAACTGTGACCTCTGTTGGTAGACAGGGTGTCCATCCAATCAGAAAGGATGGCGGTTCAATCCCTGACCCTTCATAATGAAGTTCCCTCGGGCAAGACACGAAACCCTGAATCAGCCATACAAGTTGAAACCATTTTGGCCTTTTTTTTAAATCATACAAGTTGAGAGCCAAATGCAGCCGAACAAGGGCACAAGCCAGAGCCTTTCTCATCCCAGGCCCAGGTAAATGCAAAGGGTTGTGTTAGGAAGGGCATTTAGCCAAAAACTTAAACCGAAAACCAAATGTGCTCATCAAACCTACAACGACGGTGGCATTGCAGAAAAGACAGGATGCAGAGCTCGAGGTAGCAGAGACAGAGATGTTGAGGTTCTCTTTGGGGGTGACCTGGAGCGATTGGATCAGAAATGAGTACATCAGAGGGTATGGCACATGTCAGATGTTTTGGAAATAAAGTCAAAGAAGCCAGACTGAGATTGTTTGGACATGTACAGAGGAGGTGACTAAGTTGGTAGAAGCATGCTGTGGTTGGAACTGCCAAGCAAGAGTTTGAGACCAAGACCAAAAAGAAGACTTGTGGACGCAATAAAAGAAGACATGAAGAAGACTCCTGTGACAGAAGACCCTGCAGAGACCCTCCAGAGAATAGGAATAGATTTTGATTCAGGTAACCCCTGAAGAGAGTAACTGAAAAGAAAAGAGGAAGGAGGTACAAATCAAGAGCTGGCCTAAACTCCTTATTGCACTTATTAATCCTGGAACTAACAAAGCCTATTGATCGTTGCCCATGAAACATCATTAATCATCGAATAAATGATAACAAAGAACAAATGAAAATCATTTGAAAACAAACGAAAATCAGCTGCACTTATTTCTTACTGTTCTTATCTGACAACTTCCCCAGCTTCCCCAGCATTGCAAAACATTTTTCAACAGGAAAACAAATGCCCCAGAAAAATAATTTCCTTCAAAGAAGAGTTGAATGTCCTATAGTAGCAAGAGAAAAAAAAGTGCAAAAATGAAACCACAGTAAAGGCTGTAATTGAGTTTGCTCAGATTGCAATTCAACGTGGCTAACTAGTCATGGCTAGTCATGACTCATTCTTTATACATCCATGGACACAAAGTCTTCCTTTCACCTCTGCTCTAATAGTCCACCTTTGCTTTTTTTGGCCATTTTTTGGGCCATGGGGTAGATGGGTTACCCATGATTGCCATGATGCCAGCTTGCTGGCTTGTAATATTCTGGTGGTGCATGGACCAGCTCTGGTTGTAATTAGATGTTGTCATGTGGGCCAAAGATAATTAATTCCTTGGGTATAACATGTATGCCTTGAGGTGATGGCGGTCATCATGGTCACTTATGAACTATGAGGCTACAACTTACCAATTCTTCAAATCTATTCTTCCAATCTGTTGTTTCCTATTATTTTTGTTTTATTAGGGTGGGAGGGGTCAGTAAAGCTCGTGCTTCAGCCTCGCTTCAAGAAGGTCTTCGGTTCAATTCCGACACGGGGGCCTTCCTGTGCACTTAAAAGTATAATAGATAATGAGTGAACGAATACAGTGGATGGCCCACTACTGCTAACCATCCCGGTATTTACTGTTTTGCCATTTACATGACGAAACAAACTATTTCTGAAAAGGCGGTGAAAACATTTTGTGGCGTCGCTAGTGCTGCCAAGGGCAACAAGGAATTCCTAAATAAAAGAAGGTTTTGCATCACATTAGATCACCGATCGCGTTATCCATATGTCCCCCACTCAGCGATAAGCGCAGGTTATTTGAGTATGCAAATGTGCAATAACGTTTTATTAATGACTTACAAGACATACCCAACATCTGCAAATTCCTTAATGTGAAAAAATGTCATCTGAGTGAGTCATGAATTCATCAGACTCTTCATGGAGTAATTAGTTAAATGAAGTCATTAATAATGGAGGTCATTTATTTGTGCCCCCCTGATGCGGATCTGCATGGAGACACTGAGCTTTTTCCATTGCCCTCCACAAATAAATCGGGGCTTCATCGGGCTGGGTATCAGGTTACTACACCCTCTGCCTTCGCCCGCCCTCTCCTCCTCGCGCCTCTTCCTCTTGTTTTTTCCTTTTCCCTTTCGAATTCCACCTGTCTTTTTAAAAATACATATATATATTTTTATTTATGTCTCCGGAATAATTTTGCCCATTGATTCTACCACTGCTATTTAATTATTTATTTATTTTTAAATCTGTTAATTTCCCAGAGTGGGAGTGGGGGGCAGGGTGGGGGTGCAGGGAAGAAAAAAGGGAAGAATAGAAAGACAGACAGAGAGAGGGAAAGAAAAAAATGGCATGATTACAATCCCGGACCGCTTTAATTGGCTCTTTCCTGCTTCCATTCATAATAACTCAATTTCAAGTTGCGGGGCCCGTCACTGGAGGCATAAGTGTGAAATTAAGTTTGCCTGAATGCCGTTTAAAAAAAAAAAGTGTGAGAGCGTGTGTGTGTTAGTGTGTGTGTGTGTGCGTGTGTGTGTGTGCGCGTGTGTGTGTGTGTGTAGCCAAAGAGGTCTCATTAGCCCATGTCCCCCTAATGAGAGCCACAGGAGGTTTAGCACCTATAGCCCAAGCAGCAGCCATGCCAGACTGAGTCCGGCCCCGGCTGTAATTATTATCGCAGCCAGTCTGTCGCCACGGTAGCCTCCCTCCCTCCCTCTCTTTCTCTTCTTCCTCTTCGTCTCTCCCTTCTTCCCTAACGAGAAAACATCACAGCTGACCTATTGTCTAGATCCAGCGAAAAGTTGTCAGCGGTCGATCGGTCATGGGAGCTGTAGGCTACGCATCGCCGTGACCACTTTCCTTCCCTTGGAGCGAGTGGCGAGGCCTTGAACGCAACGCGGCGACCACAGCGAGCTCGCCATGGCCCGAGGAACTGCAATTTAGGACTTTCTCCAGGAATAGTGAAAACATGACCGCAGCCGCAGGGCGACACCCTTTCAGCATTTCAAAATAAAAAAGTAAAATAATAAAAAATAAATAAATAAAAGAAAAAAATAAAAGAAAAAGTAACAATAATTTTATTTTGATTTGGCAACTTCTGTTGTTTTTTTCATCTCACTCCTAGTCATCAAAGAAAAAGTTCACATTTTTTTTAGTATGGATATGTATATATATATATATATATATATATATATATATATATTCATATCATCCGAACCCATCAGACATCATGAAATCATGAAATAAGAAAAAAAAAGTTAATGTTTCAAGGTTTTAATTTTTACCCCCCCCCCCACACACACACACACAGATCCTGACATGTTTGAAAATATTTATTCCCCGAGATCAACTTAGAACATTATTTTTTTCACCCCCCCCCCCATTGTTTAGACATTTTATATGCACATCCAACCATTCACCCTTTCATTTACACTGGCTGGGTTCTCTCCTGGGTTCCTTCCAGGTTCTCCCTCATCCTCTTGCAGTGCAAAAACAGCCAATTGGTTCACTGTAGACGCCAAATTGTATGAGTGGGGTTCAGATGTCTCTGTATGCGGCCCTGTGATTGACAGGTAACCGGCCCAGGTTAAGCCCCGCCTTGTGTCTCACTGCCAGCTGGGATTGGCTCCAGCCCCAGCGGAATAAGCAGCCCGGAGGAAGAAATGAATGGGTTCAGTGTCTTGTGGTGTCTGTGAAGCAAACGGGAAGGCTAATGTGCACTTCAGGGCCTGGCGTCTAAAACAAAAATATGAAGACTCGGTCCCGTTGTCAAATCACCGCAGCATGCCTGGAGCTTTTTGCAGATCCTTGAACCTTCCAGGAGGTAGACCATTCCTTTGTGTGTTTGAACGGCCATTCTGGTTCCTGCCCTCACTGTCTATCAGAATGGAAAACTAAAACACTACAACCTCGTAGGAGGCCAGATCCTGGAGTGGATCTCCAGTTGGACAGTTCTTAGAATGGCTTTCTTTGCAAAAAAATAGCCGACCAGGAAGCATGGGGAAAAGACTCTGTAAAGACTGAATGGAGCTGAGGTCCTCTGGTTTCTATACTCTCCCGATTGAGAAGAATCTGGCTAATTCCTGGAAATGTCCTAGGCACATCAAAAAGTTTCTGGAGTGGGAAAGTGGTTTGCAAAGGCAAAACAAAGGGCGGACAAAGTTTGTTTTGCTGTCATGACCCCTGAAGGGAAAAGCCGAAAGGAGAAGAAGAAGATCACACCTGAATCTTTTTTTTATTTCAAAGCATACCCAAATCCATCAGACTGTTGTCATCACATTGATCAATCTTCTTCTTCTTCTTCTTCTTCTTCAGACTCTTGTCTGTTCTCTTCAGTCCTCTCAGTGTCCCACCTTTTCTTTGCTAACCGCTTTCTCTGTAATTACTCCTGCACTTCCTCATTCCACCACCAAGTCTTCGTATCTACTTTTCTTCCAGATGACACACCAAGTCCTCTCCTACCTGTCTCCCTGATAGAACTAGCTGTAGTTGTCCACTCATCCGGAAGCTCTCCCTGACCACCCAGAGCCTTTCTCAACCCCTCCCTGAAAACCATACAAACCCCCCCCCATTTCAGCTTCCACCACTTTGTCCTGTCTTTTCTGGAAAAAAGTGTTCACAACAGCCATTTCCATCCTTTTTGCTAAATCTGCCACCATCTGTCCCTCTGTGTTCCTATCCTGTTTACCAAATCTGCCTATCACTTCTTCATCCCCTCTATTTCTTTCACCAACATGCCCATTGAAGTCTGCTCCAATTACCACTTTCTCATCTCCAGGGATATTCTGCGTCACTTCATCTAGCTCATTCCAGAACTTCTCCTTCTCCTACAACTCACATCCCACCTGCGGGGCATAGCCACTAACAACACTGAGCATCTCAACTTCAATTTCCAGTTTCAGACTCATAAGTCTGACATTCTTTTCACCACCAGAACATTCATATCAAACTCCTCCTTCAAGATAACTCCTACTCCATTTCTCTTCTTGTCAGTACCATGAAAGTCCCTACTCTCAGTCCCACACGCTTGCCTTTCCTCTTCTCTCTGCTTCCGAATACGCCTTCCTCCTCTCCTTATTTGACCTACAGTAGCCCAGTTTCCATTGGTTCCCTGGAGGTCATCGGTTCCAATGGCGGTTGTTGTTGACCCAGGCCTCGACCGATCCGGTATGATCTGGATATCATGATTGATTCACATGTTTGGTTTTGGCAAAAGTTTTATGCCAGATGCACTCCCAGACACAACCCTCTGCATTTATCTGGGCTTGGGATCAGCTCAGGGAGACATGGCCTGGGCTGCCTTGAGGCTGCATTATATCACATTGATCAATATCGTTCTTTATTATTTGAATTTTTTTGACATTGATAGATTTTTTTCCCTTTCCAATTTTTATAACATTGATTAATTTTGTGACGATTTGCTTTTCCAAAAGGGTCGGTTGGACCGGGTCGGGGTTTTCATCGGCGGAGTCTGTTGATTATCAGACTCAATGTTTTGGGTAAGCGCATACACACACACACAGACACACACACTCGTGAAAACCCTCAGCCACTGACGTTAACCCTCTGAGATTAAATATCCAATAATGGGATTAGCTCCTTTATTCCATTGACGGGGGATGAGAGGAGTAAAATAACATGAGGGTGGGGGGGTAGGGGTTGGGGGGTGTAGACGGGGGGTCCCACATCCAGACACACACACACACACACCCACATTCAGATGTCTTCTCAGCGATGCTGTTTAAACGCCTCCTCCATCTACCCACCAAGCACAACCGGCGTGGCATCTCGCAATGTAGGCGTAAAGTGGCATACAACCAGCATCCCCCTTCCCCTCCTCCTCCCCTCCTTCCCTCAGCTTACAGCCGAGAACGGTAAGCTCGTTATAACCAGACTTAGCCCGCCCGTCCTTCGCACACTATCCCACTCTCCGTTTGCCGTGTAATGCGATTGGTTTTAATGGAATGAGCATCAGAACAGACTCTGAGGAGCTCGGTAATCCCCAACCGGTGGCGCTCCTCCACCGGGCTTCCTGTTACCCAACAGCCCCCGAAGGGGGGAGCCACCTCAACCTGACCTCCGGTCAGGCACACCGTTGCATGCGACCATGGAAGAACGAGGACAGTGAGGAAGTTGCAAGTCTCTCAGATGATGACAAAAAGCATAACAATGTGATATGAATGTAGTCGGAGGGCGGCATAAGGGTACAAGATCCCTGGTTCAATCTTGACAGGCGGGGACCTGTCTGAGTGGAGTCTCCACGTTCTCCACACAGTGTCTGCCTGCAGTTCCTCCAGGTTGTTCTGTTTCCTCCCACAGTCCTGAAACATTCAGGAGGTTCGTTGGAGACCCCGAATTGCCTAGTTGTGTGAATGAAAGGGTGAATTTTGCATGTTGATATGAGTGGATGACAGGGCAAATGCTGGCTGTGTCTATGTGATATGAATGAGAGAGTGAATGGTTTGAAGTCAATATATAAGGGAGTGAGAGTGAATTGTTGTTTGTCTCTTTGTGACATGTGTTAACTTTGATGAACGATATAAACAGTGCAGAGTAGCGCGCGACTGCAAGTGTTTGTTTGTGCTTTTGTGCACCGAGACTTATTCATGAGTCAAGTTCTACTGTATGTCTCCATATGACATGTGAATGACAGAGTGAATGTTTGAACATCTATATACGTGGCACTGCGATGGACTCACACCCAGTCTGGACCAAAGACAGCCGGGAGAGGCTCCAGCACCCCTGAGTGCAGAATGACTGAGATAGAATATGAATGAATGAAAAACTGTAGTTGGTTCTTCTTAAAGTACTTTGCCCCACATTTGGGCTTGTTTAACTAATTCAGGACCGACGGGCCTTTCATTCAAGCTGAATTAACGCAATTTACTTTTTGCAAGCCCCTGGGGAAAAAAAGAAAAAATTCAGAAATCTCAGCATCTTTTTCTGAGAGCCGAGCTCTCCATGTGTCCCTCGGTTTTGGTTTTACAGTGCCGATCGCATACCGAGACCGTCACAGACATGGTGGGATGGGTCCTTCTGCAGCCAGCGTTGTCAGGAAACAACCCGGATGTAAAACCAGCAGAGTGGCTCCGGTCAGCTCCGACAGCCTGAAGCTCCTAGATCAGGAGAGTTGGAATTCACTGAATCATTCTAAGAAATTGAAAGTTATAATCTGAGCCTTTGGCAAGTTCCTTTAATGAGAGTCTTTCCTTGCAGGAGCCTGAAACTGTTAGCTTCCCGCTAACGCACCGCTGGGTTCCTATTCAAATTTCATTCATTCATTAATTTTCTATAGCCCTTAGCCTCAGAGTTGCTGGCTGCCAGAGCCTGTCATTGGACTGGTCGCCAGTCAATCGCAGGGCCAACTAAAGAGACAAAATGTTCACTCTTTCATTAAGAAATCAAATGGAGACATACAAGCATTCACCCTCTCATTCACTTGTTATATGTAGAATGCAACCATTTATCCTTTAATTCTCATGTCATAAAGAGAAAAACAGTCATCCACCCTCTCATTCATACATCACTTAGAGACAATGAGCAACTCATTCTCATTTACTTGTTATATAGAGAATATAAACATTAACCCCTTCATTCACTCATCTGCCAGAGGCGTACAACCATTCACCTTTTCATTCACTCATCATATTGGGACAAACAACAATTCACTCACTCATCCACATGTCATTCAGATAATCCAACCATTCATCTTATCATTCACAGCATATATAGACATGCAACCATTCACTCGGGGCAAAAACTCAGAAGAGCACAGAGAAAAACTAGCTATATATACATATATATTCCCATAAAAGTGTGTTTGAAACTATTCTTATCATCATAAAAAATATAAGATGTAATAAAAATGATATATTATATATTGTTATAATAATTCAAATATATCCAAATTAATATATATTTTACTTTAAAAAGGTGTGTTTTGTTTTTCAAAAACTATTATCATCATGACCAGTTGAATCATGCCAAAAACACTTGTCAGATTGTGTTTCTAAGGGCTTCGCAAAAGCAGGTCCGGCTTGCCAAACCGCACAAACGACACTAATCCAAACCGAAGATCTCACTTTTGTTCGCATGCATACCTAAAAACATGCGCACACACACACACACACAAATACACTTCTGATTTTGTTGATTTCACTTTCGAGGCCTGTCAAAGCCAATGATGATCACAAGACATGTAGACTGGAAAGTGCATCTGGATGCATCCCATTTATTTCAGAAAAAGGGGCGTCTCGGACGCCAAGGCGACTGAGCAACTGACACATCCGACAGACTCTGCGTCAGAGAAGCAACATTTTCCTTGAATAATGAGGAGGGTCCTCTGGTGAAAAGGTTCATCCAAGAGAAACCTCCCTTTTCATTACAGCCAAATGATGTTAAAAAAAATCAGGAACCTCGAAATGCCTCTCTCCGTCTCGAGTGAGTTTGTTCCTTTTGTCGGAGCTAATCGCAGTGTTCTGTCCCAGCTGTCTGTCAGGGACGCCATCTGTTAACAGTTAAAGGACCCCTGGAGGAGCTCAGCCACGTCTGCGCCCCTGGCTTCCCTGTCCCCCAAGTCTGACCCAACCTCCCCTCAACCTGTTGCCCCAGTGTCATCGCAGCCTCTCAATAAATCACCGGGGTGGCGTTTTGCGGCCCTCTGGCTATCGGGTGTGACGGGGGCAACGGAAAATCCTGGGGTGTTTTTCACATTTCCCTGAATCAACGGTCCAAAACGAGACCCCGAGTAGTGGTAAGAAGCAGCGAGTGCTAATGAGGACATTATAAGGACATCCCGGGTCCCCTACTTCACATAAGAGGGATTATTGTTGTCGCCACAATTGGCCGATTAACCATATTGGTTAATGCTGATTAATGCAATTGCTGTGTTTTTTTCGCTAATCAACTTAAAGCAGCATTATGTAGCAGCTTTGGCTAATGCCAATTGGTAAATTGACAATTAGAGTGGAACAGAGGGAGAAACACGGCCCCAGCATGAGGTGAAAACGCTGCTCTAAAGGCTAATGATGCAATGCTCAGATGCCTGTGGGTGACCTTTGACCACTGCCCTGACATAAAATTTAGGTGGCTAACAGGTTAGCATTACATCAAACAGACCGTTTTCTCCCATCGGCTTGATCCTTAAAGTTTTTTGCTTCTGTCTTCGCACCTGCCAGGAGAAGTCCTGGCTAACTCAGCTTACGTGACATGCTAACATGACATACACATGAAGACTTTGACCTTGACCCCTTAAACCAGGGTCACATTACAGAGTGACAAGCAGTAACAGGTTCTGCACCTCCTCAACAAGTAAATCTTCCTTGTTTTACCCCTATCTCAAAATTAGCTTAGCATGTCATGCTAGCGGCAGGTCTATTTAAGTAATGGAACAGAAAAAGGTGTTACAGTAGGTGCTCAAAAAACACAACACAATCCTCAAAATAATATTTTGATGATTATAATACTACTACTATTGATGATGATGATGATAAAAATCATATTAGTAATAAATCACCTGTTGAGACTATCACTTCCTGTTTTGAGGTAAATCATGATAAATACCCAAACATTGTTCGCTTTGCATTGTCTTCTTAACATCAATAGAATCTAACGAAAAGTGGTATCAATGAAAAATTGTGAGGATTATTATTATTATTGTTCAAAATGATTGATTAGTTACAGCAGTCATTTCAAAATAATTGCATAGACATAAGACTTGGAGCTTCACTGTAACTCAATTCAAAGATTTCACATTTTCAGAAATTATTTCATGGGTCATGTGTTTGTTCACCCGAAGGACAATTGCCCCGGTCACCAACTGATACTATTTAGAGGATCTCTGAGATCAGGAAATGGATCAAAATCACTTCCTTTCAAAATCAGATCACTTTTCATGATTGTTTCTCATTTTTTTTCTTTGGAATCAAAACCTTAAGAGCATTCAAATTGAGAAAAAAAAACAGCAAAATAGAAATAGTATAAAATCTTGCACAATAACCATAGGTGTGCATCTGAGAGGTCGAATGTGGGCGGCTCTGGAGACGTTGTTGCTGCTTTGTAATTTACAACTACTAACACTTTACTGGTGGCATGCTGGTAGAACACCGAACCTCAACTCGGAGATTGAAGAAATAACAAAATTTATACCCTGCCGATACTGCCAGACCGAGTGCTCTGGATATGTTAGCCATTATGCAACTAGCATGACCCTGTCGATGCTAGACAATGAAGAGGAACAGAATGTGAGAGACGGAACAGGAGGCCCAGGGAACTCCAGTGTTGGACAAATTCCCGACTGGGTGAGAAAAGTAAATCGGACAAAAACTACATTGAAAGTGAAAATATTTGCTAACTTCTGCTGTTCCGATAAGGCTAACAAGACTTTTGTTTTCTTTTTGGGTCAGTGCGCTCTGCAAGCCCAAAATGCAGTAAACTATTTTGAGAAGGGGTCGAGTAATGTGCGCATGTATCCGAAGAATGCTAATGTATCCATGACACATGTGCATGATCTCTGCCCTCGCACCTGTAACGCTGTAACTTTAGCAGTTTGTGTGTGTGTGAGTGTGTGTGTGTGTGTGTGTGTGTGTGTGTGTGTGTGTGTGTGTGTGTGTGTGTGTGTGTGTGTGTGTGTGTGTGTCTGTGTGTGTGTGTGTGTGTGTGTGTGTGTGTGTGTGTGTGTGTGTGTGTGTGAGCGACCTGAAGCCGTTGGGGTTTTCTCGACGTGTCAATCCTTCAGGCCTATCCATAGAAACATTTAGCGTAGCTTGCATATTTGCGGTTACTGCACCAATAGTGTTGCCGATGTATTTAATATGCTAATGCTAACATGCACTGTGTACTCGATCAACCAAAAGTATTTTGACACCCAATCATGAACAAAGCAATTTCACCTTGAATAACAGTTGACCAGCTTGACCGTGAGGTCACCACCGTACCAAACATTGAAACTATTTCTTTTTGTCAGGTGTGTGTTTTGGCGATTGTCTTGCTAAGGTCAGAAACATTATATTGCTTAACCTCCGGGGACCCCGGCTGTTTGTTTATGTAATTTGAATTATGCCCAGGCTGTTTGGGGTCAGGAGGACCTTAATAAGGATTAAACATTACTGTATGTGTTGTCTTATAACATAAGGGAGTTTGATATAATGAAAAAAAAAATTGTAATAAAAGTTGTCCTCATAGGACATTGGGATTATTTTTCATACAAGTCATATTGAATGTGATTGACATAAAATCTTTTTCAGGGCACAGGTTCATATCTATACAGTCCATATAAATAGATTTTTCATTAAACTGAGATAAGATGAAATTAGTCTGTCATCAGTTTTATTGTTATTTTTCCAATAGACTAAGATATGTAATTCAGAGTGAGTAGTCTGGCTAGATCGCATCCCAACACCCTCTGGGTGTCCAGACCTTGCTATAATTTTCAGTTGTATCCCAACAGTTGTATTCCCACGTAATTCCAAACACTGAATGAATTTAGAAAAGGAGGAAAAGGGTCTTGGGGGGTCTCAAATCTCTATCAGTTTCAACATCCAGATCTGCTGCTGACTGTTTTGCGGTTGTTTTCACAGGGATTCGATGTTGCTGCAGCATGTGAATGAAAAAAAACAACAACCCTCAAAGTCTCTGCATATATTAAGACGAGTCAAAGTAAGGTTTGCAAGGGAAATAACAGACTGGCAGGAACCATTTGTCCGCCAAACGTCCGATCCATAAAAGATTAACTGGAGCGCTGGCCCATGCATTCATCTCCGCCCGGCGTGCACGCATTCGTCAGATGGCTAACTTAGTCATGACTGACAGCAGTTTTAATCATTAGCTCATCTAGACGGCGTGTTGGCGAGGCTGAATGATTCATTTTCGATGTGTGTTTGCCCTTTTTTTTAAACCCTTTTTTTCTGTGACCTCATCAGCCATGTAAGACGTGACTCTTCTCAGCTTGATGAAAGAAAATTTTCCCCCACAAAGCTAAATTACACTGAAGGGGATAATGCTTTATAATAATTATAATAGATATAAAAAGTAAATTATATTTAAGGTGCCTCACTTGATACTCAAGGACACTATTCAGACATATAAACAAAATACATATTTAAAAGAAACAATAGAAATAACAACCATAAAAGTAACAAAGTGGTTACAAATAAAATAAAATTTAGAAAAAAAATAATTTACAATCCAAAAATTACCTGAAGGGACCACTAAATCCAAATTTGCCCCAGCTGCCAACTGGTACCGTTTAGGTAGATCTCTCAGTTCGGCAAAGTTACCAAAAAATCTCTGACTCCTTTTTGCGTTTTTTTTTCTTTGAAATAAAAAGCTCAAGCGCTCTCAAAAACCCGAAATCGGGGAAAAACAAACAAACAAAACAAATATTTAAAATCTCATTTAGCAGGTGGGGGCCTGGGGAGGTTTGTTTTTTATTTTTAGTATTTGTCACACTCAATGTATCCAGTTATATGTGTTCGCCCCCCCCCCCCCCTCTCTTTTTTGGATACGTTTATGGTGTTATGATCTGTTATTAGAGATTTAAAAAATCAATGTGACAAATCCACTCTTGGTCTACAAGGTCATGTTTTCTCAGAATTAATCGGCATAATTAAACTGGAGGCTGAAAACATTTTTTGCTAATCTGCATTTGCTACATTGAGTAATGTGCAAAATGCGCACAACTTAACGGTCCGGATTTGAAATATGGACATGGATTTAACAAAATGTGGCTAATTGTCGCATTTGAACCTTTGGGGCCACAATGGATCAAATCGTTTAGCAGGGGCAAGAAAAAACAATCGCTTGCTTCCTTTAGCAAAACACCAGCACATGTAAACTTGGGGCACATATGTACGCAATGCAACGAACACTGGACGGGCGAGCGTGCCACACAACACAAACACGACCGCCCACACGCACACCCTTGTACAAAGCCACTCACACTTCGCCCCCATACAGTACATGTCGGTCCATCTGGGATCATTAGCGCCGCGGTAATGAATATAGGGCCAGGGCCAGGAGCATGTGATGAGCCGAGGAGCAACGTAGAGATGAATAGAGGGAGACCGAGGAGGATAATGGATTCTCAACTAACAAATTCACTGCCAAGGGTAGCTTTGTTTGTTTGTTTTTGGGGGGGGTGGCTGAGAAACGAATCGCATAGAGCTACAGCAGTCTGCTCCGCGTCCTCGGCCGAGCTCGGGTTCATTTAATCCCAGTATCCTCACGAGTACTTCCTAACTGGCCAACTTACGATCACCTATGTTACATTTCAGTGTAAGTTCAGTGTTGTGCGTCGGAACAACTCCAAACACTGTCTGTGCTGACCCCGTGCTCTTATCTGATCCGAGATGTTTATATGCCTGTGGCGCCACGGGTGTGTTGACACATAATTACACAGACGAAACACTAGTTGGCACTGGGATTTAAAGCGTTGTTCTTAGCTTCATCAATCCGCCACATTGCCATGGCTGTCTCTGTTACGGACAATAACCAAAGGCCCCTTTTGGAAATCGAGCTAGAGTTCGATTTCCGGTCTGTGTAAGGGCTCCATGCTCTTCCCATGTCTGTGTAGGTGTCCTCCCACTGAACATAAAAAGGCAGGAGCTTCATTGGAGGCCCTGAATTGACCGGACGTGTGAATGAGAGGGTGAGAGGGTGAGTGGTGATACAGTCGAACCTCAGCTTACGAATTTCAATTTAATTTGTTATTTGACTCAATACTGAAATGTTCACGAGCCAAATCAATGTTTCCCTTTGGGATCAACATCCCAACAATCGGGTCTCCAGACCCAAAATACATACTGTGCACTTTCATTAACATAGTCACCCCTTTACCTACATCAGCCTTCTTTAGTACATTTTGTTCTTCAGTATTAGGGTACAAGTACAAGGACTTAGGGTACAAGATCCCTGCCTCAAATCTGACAGACAGGGGCCTGTCCGGGTGGAGTTTCCATATTCTCCTCCCAGAGTCTGCATGGGGTTCCACCGCGTTCTCCGGGTTCCTCCCACAATCCTTAAACAAGAATTTTTTTTATGTCAATATGATGTGTGAATGACAGAGTCAATGCTGGATGTCTCTATGTGACATGCGAATGGTTACATTCCATTTATGAATGAGGGAATTGTTGTTTCTCTCTTTGTAACATGTGAAGGTGAATGGTTGCACAGTAGAACCACAACTCACGAATTTGATTTGTTCTTTGATGAATTCTAATACTAGTACTATCTAATACTCGGCCAACAGAGCTAACATTTGGCTAACAGGGCTAACACCCAGTTAACTATTTCTAGTTTGTTATGAATATCTACTCTCGTGTCTTGAAATAAAAACATTTTTATTTTTATTATACGATGTGTGAATCGACCCAACTCAACTAGCGACCTGTCCATGGTGAACCGTGCCAAACATCACGGTCAGCGGCCAGTCCTGCATTTATGTTATGTGCCTTTCACTGGTTGCACTTGATTACCAGCACTTGAACACGCATTCAAGGCTAGCACGTGTGAATAATGGCATAGCCATTTCCGATTAAACACTGGCCAGTGGGCGTCCAACCCTAATGTTGCCAATTCGGTCTGGACTTACAAAGGACGGTGAAGCTAACATCAAATGAAGGGAATGACAGCGGCAGCGACTGACAGGAAGCACAGGGAGTACGTGTGAGGAGAAAACGTGAAAGCGAAGCAATCAGGGAGAAAATGTTGTCAGAATGTTCCGTCCGAAGGGCTGACGAGGGGATCCGAGGAAAATAGCTGAACAGACGAACAGAGGGACGGAGGGAAGTGAAGGCGAGACAGCAGAGACAACAGATGAGCCGAGAGAACCGGGAGGGGGGAGGGAGATGAGAGCAGCGGCGACACGCGGCACGAGGCCGGTTAAATATTTCACCAATTTTTTTGTTTTATTTTTTATTTTTGGTTTGTGCTTTTTGTGCACACAAAGCGGGGAGGGAGTGTATCTGTTGACCGGCTGAGTTAATGATTCCCGTGGGCTGAATGGGGGAACCGGGGGAGGCTCATTTACCCCCTGTCGCTACACACATGCCACAGCTTTCTTTTGTCGTCTTTGGTTTGTTTGTTTGTCGAAATCCACACTCACACACACACACACACACACACACACACATACACACTCATCCATCGCCATGTGAATCGTGTGATTGACGCCCCCCTGCTCCCGATGCCGCCGCCACCGACACCCCCAGAGCTAAATCCGGTCACATGACAGAAGCGTGCATGCAAATGAAGGACCACCTGTATGCAGATAAACCGGGGGGGGCTTGTCGAAGTGTGCCGTAATGAAGGGGGTTGAGGGGGGGGTCAGGTATATAGTGACCCGACCGGGGGGGGGGAGCACAAGCTGTGCCTCGGCAGATGAGACAATGCCGGAGCGCTAACAAGCCCTAAACTGGTTAATGGAGTTGGGGGGGCACGAACAAAAGGCAATGCAAAACATATTCAACTCATTTACCCCCTCCCCATTCCCTTCATACCCCCAGATGATATTGGAAGGTCAGGATCAGGACACATGCCTAAGGAGCCAGGAAAAAGAAAAACATGTTTGGGCTGGGTTGTGTGTGTGTGTTTGCGTGTGCATATGTGTTTGTGTGTGTGTGCGTGAGACGCTGAACAACAAACACACCCCTGCCAGAGTCTGACTTCTTTTACAAGAACTGCTGCACGTTTGTTTTTCCTCCAAGTTCAGTAGATTCCGAAATTAGAATTATTTTTTATTTTCAAGAAAATCATGAATAATAATAATCAAAAAATTCTAATCAATTATGTATAAATTTAGATTTTAGTCAACACATTATAGATATTCAAAAATAGCAAAGGATTTGTGTAAAAATAGCTATAAATTATCCAAAATTCTAATAGGAAACTACCAAGAAATCAGATGAATAATTCAAATAATTATAATCATATTCATAATAATTACAAATAATTATAATAATAATAATAATAATAATAATTATTATTATTATTATTATTAAATAATAGGCAGAAAGGGAAATTGGTGAAATATATTATATTATATTATCCATAAAACAGGGAATGATATTAAAGATGATAAAAATCTATTTATTTGTGAGATGATTTAATATAGATGACTGTCTGTGTGTGAAAAAAGAAAATCTATGGAGATAATTCATAAAATCATATTCATCCATCCATCCATCTTCTGTCATTTATCCATCACTCTGGGTCCCGGGGGATGCTGGAGCCTATCCCAGCTGTCATCGGACGAGAGACAAGGTTCACCCTGGACTGGTCACCGGTCAATCACAGGGCCACGTACATAGAAAAACAACCATTCACTCATTCAATCATTCAGGGCAATTTTTCAATTTTTTTCCTATAACCTGCATGTTTTTGGAATGTGGGTGGAAACTGGAGAACTTGGAAGAAACCCCTAAGTCAACGACCTTAAATCAAGGTTCCCCTGACTCCAAATCAAGGTTCCGCTGACTTCAATCTTTGGACACAAAAAAATAACGTTCTTTAGTTTTAGTCAAGGTTCTTCTGACCTTAAATCAATATAGATATAAAATATAATAGAAAGGAAAATTGCTTTTTTTCAGTGTGCTCATATATTGTCATCCGTGTGCTTGTCTGTGTGTGCATGTATTTAGGTGTGTATTTGTGTGTGTGTGGGTGTGTGTCGGTCTCCACCCAATCTCTGCCTCAGGCTGACGACACAAGACACAAGAGGCAGGGAAAATATAATGTTTTTTTTTTTTTTTTTTCTGGAACCCCTTTCAGGTCCTCTGCAGCCGAGCAACACAAACAGCATCACATGACTGGCCCAGTGGTAAACATGCGTGTCAGCTCGCCGCTGCGCACCTTTATTAGCAACATTAAGGGATTAATTTGGAGGGTGTGGTTCTTTAATCCCTCAAAGGCTCTGAGCCACGGTTCAAAAATCCAGTAATGAGGTGAAAAAATTATCTGAGAACGTAATCGATAAAAACAACAAAACCAACCACCAAAAAATTAACAAAGGCCAGGTTGTCGGTTCAATTCCCGGCTCCTCTTGTCAGCAATGGACACAGACACTCATTCATCCACATATATTGCGCTCGGGGTACTGACGGAGCCTGTCATTGAGCAGGAGGTGGGGTTCACTTCAGGTCAACAGTAAATCTCATGGACACATATAGAGACATATAACCGTTCACCCTCATTGACAGAGTATACAGACCATTCACTCTTTTATATAGACCTCTCACAGAGATCATCCTCTAATATCATCAAGCATAATAAAGTCAAGCATAATGAAGAAATGCTCACCCCTTCACCCTCTCATTCACATCATATGGAGTCATGCAACCATCCATCTTCTCCTTCACAGGGTCATTTATGCATTACGCAAAAATAGATAAATAGAGCCATTCACCCTCATTCATTTTACATGTGAACCATTCACATAGAAACCATTCAATCTTTTATATAGATATCATATACAGTTATACATCCATTCACATATGCGGAATACAGAGACATACAACAATTCACCCTCCCGTTCATGCACAATATGGAAACCTTCGCCCATTCACCCTCTCATTCACTTGTCATATAGACCAGTGGTCCCCAACCTTTTTCTCGACGCGGACCAGTCAACGCTTGACAATTTTAATTTTTCACAGAGTACAATAATAAACGTGGATCCATCTTTTCCCCTACAAAAAGAAACTTTCCGTCTGACGTCTGTTTTTTTCTCATTTTGCCAGCTTGTGGGTTACAGTTTTGGTGCTGAAGTGACCGAGATGTAAGCGAGACATTCGGTAATTTTTCAACATAAAAGATTTTTCAAAATAAAGATTGTTCAGACTCAGATAATAAAACCAATGGAAATAATTGATTATTTCTTGTGCAGCCAGGTACCAATTGATCCACGGAACGGTCCCGTTCTGCCGCCCGGAGGTTGGGGACCACTGAAATAGACCATTCACTATTTCATATTGATACCATATACAGACATACACCTATTCACTCTGTCCTCTATGCATAATATAGAAACATTAACCCCCTCATTCACACATCGTATAAGTCTGCTCTCAATAGACTTCTTTCATTCATTCATTCATTCATTCACCCAGACACTCACATGTGTTGCTGCTGTAAGCTTCCACTTTTGCTATTTTGATCATATATTGTTAATACTCTTTCTTTTCATGTCATGTTTGTTGATTTTTATTTTCTTTTTTCATATTTATTTTCTATTTTTCTTTTTTTTCTGATATTTATGTAGCTTAGCAATTGCACATTATTAGCTGCTTCTGCTGCTCTATCCACTTTCAGGGCTGTGTGAATAGAGTGAGATGATTAAAGGGATATTGTCTTCTATTATATTCTAGAATATCTCCTGCATGTTTTTGGACCGTTTGAGGATACCGGTTATCAGTGCTGTTGGAATTCAACACGCCACCGCAGATGCGCCTTGTATAATTCCTAATTGCCTAATGGTGCGTTATGTAATTACGGGATTTCCATTGCGTCGAACAGCTCCCTCGAGGTAAGTCAACGAGCCCTCTGAAAGCTCGGCCAGGACTTCCCACGAGCCCCTCGCCTTGATCCAATCTTTGAGCCACCACAACTTCCATCACCTCAGATGTGTTTCTTACCCCCCAAAAAATGTTTTCTATCTGTCATCCTCTCATCACGCCCCACTGTCATTCACAGAAACCATCTATTCGTGTCCCTCCCTATGTGTTTGCATGGACTGTTGGAGATTTCCGAGGCGTCGCGAATGGCAACAAAACCATCGCCGGAGTTGATGATGCGCGTGTATTTTCTCTTTCTTTTCTACTCCCCCCCCTACACACACATGCAGGGAAGTCCCGTTGGCAGCTAAGGGATGTTTTCTTTTTTTTTTCGACAGTTACACCCACCGTAGTGTTGTGTCTGGCTGAGGAGCCGGAGGGCTGGAACCCAGTGAATCACGCGACTGGCGCTGAACAGCACTTTTCCCCCCTCTACCCTGCTGGGAAATCAATCGCGGCGATTCAGAATCAGATGTCTTCCACCTGTCAGCAATAAAAAATATAAATAAATGTGAAACATTGGCGGAACTGTTAAAAAAACTTGCAAGGGGGGCAGCGGGTTGTGTGGACTAAGCAGAAGGCCCCTAATCTCAGCTGTCATTGGCCAGGAGGTGGGGTTTAACCTGGACCGATAAGCTGCAGTCACGTAAAGACATCCAACAGGTCCAATCTCAACCGGGTTGTCCGATGACGCTTTCCATCTATGTAGAGCTCAACGTAGGCAGCCCTCTTCCTCGACCGGTTGCGGTAGAAAGGGAGAGACCGGGAGAGATAGCAGAAGCACTAACAGTTGCATGATAATGGCTGACATGATTCAATAATAGCAGAAAATAAATAACGGCGGATGCTTTGTAATGTGAGTGCAGACATGATAGGAAGGGTGTGAGAAATGAGAGAGGGTGCATGATGAGATATTCCTCCGCAGACTTAGCCTATAGCAACACAGAGAGAACCCACCAACCTTCTTGCTGCTAACTGAGTATGAATGTGGATTGGAATTATGGGACATTGGTTTATCCTAACATAAAATAGTTCATTCATTCATCCATTATTTATACCGCTTATCCTGCACTCAGGGCCATGTGGGAGCTGAGACCTATGCCGGCTGTCAGTGGCCAAGAAATGGGCTTCACCCTGGACCACCCACCAGTCCATCACAGGGACACATTTAAGAACATGGGACCATTCATGTTCTCATTTAGACTTCATATTGAAAAATACAACCATTCACCCTGTCATTCACACATCACATGGACAAGCAACTATAGACTTTCGTGTAAATGCCATTTAGACATACAACCATTCACCCTCTCATTCACACTTCATATAGACGGAAAAATAATTCCTCTTCTCCTTGCCAGAGTGGGGGATAATTAACCCCGCCCCATCTGCTGTGTCTCTGTGTGATCCCCTGAAGAAGCAGCCGGGCAAGTGTGTTCTTGCCCCAGCTGAGCCTGGGGGACAGTCAAGACACCCAGCTCCTCTGCACACGTGCACACACACACACACACACACACACACACAGACACAACCCTGTTTCTCTGGATAGGGTTAAACTCCATCCCTGGCCCAGAGGGGGAAGGGCTCCCCCGCTGGGGGGCCCTTATCCAAGCCCATCTGTTTTCCGGGGTTACCTGTCTGGAGACCGCCAGATCACGTCGGTGATAGGAGCGAAATAATATCTCTGCTATCTTAGCAAGTGGGGAGGCGATTGGGTTGGCGTGCCTGGACGAGATCAGTGACGCGGGCCGCTCTTCACCCGTGTCGGTTGGGATGGCCCGTAACGCGCCAAAAAAACAGGCATCTTGATGTTTTCACGCAGCGACTCAAACGATGCAGAAAAAATTGAGCACACCACGCATTGGCGGCATGTTGAGACACAAACAAGATAACGATGCACAACAACAGATTGTTACAAAACGGGATGTATTTAAAAAAAAACTGATGCCGTGAATCATCATTATCAGTTGCATTCACTAAATCAAAACCCACGAATTTTGGGAAAATAATGACTGTTCCCTGTTGGTGCAGGCGCATCCTTGGTTTATTTTCTTGTCATTGATCAAAATTCATCTGTTTTTTTCGAATTGAGAGGTGGGAATGGCAGTGGGGATACTAACAGTGCATACCCCCCCCCCCCTTCACTGATAACTTCTCCTTTTGGGGGGCACATTTGTACGGAACATTAAGGTACCAGGTTTTTGTCCATCCTGACCTTTTTATGACAGACTTGTTAACTTGCTTTTGTCTTTCTCTTGTGGGGGGGTTGGCCTTCAGATCGCCTCGTCCTCTAATTGGCTGCTGTGTCATGGGGGGCGGGGCTTCGACTCCACAAAGTACACAAGGCTTCTGAGGGGGAAACCAGTTAAATCGTCGCCGCGGACGAGCAGAGATACTTCAACTGACTCTCCTGCCGGAGGAAAACCGACAATAACACCCGATTCGATCGACCCTCAGATCTGCTTCACGTGCGTCTTCGAGCCCAGATCGATCAACGATCAAAACGTGATCAGATGGATTTAGTGCGTGTGTTGTGTTTGGCACTGAGCGTCGGCGGATGGTTCGCCTCAGCGGAGAGACACAGCGTCTACTGGAACAGCTCCAACCCATAGTAAGTGACGTCCGTGTATGTGTGCCTGAATGTCCACTGTTACTATCTACCAACACACACGCGCGCGCGCACTATCCACAACTGTGTTTTGGGAACACTTTGCGCAAGTGCGCGTAAACGCCGGGAATTACGCACGGATGCCCAGACAGACACACACACCTCTATATTTAACCGCAGCGTAGACGTCCGCTGTAACTTTCTACCAACACACACACACACTCCAGCGGTAATAAATAGACAGGGGTAGGCTGGTGTCGCGCTGCAGATCCCCGTGCTTGCATCCGGATGCGTCGCGCAAAGTTCGTCTTTTTTTATTTTTGTGCAGAAAAGTACGTGGTGCGTTCAGGTGTTCGAATAAAAAAACAGGAAACGCCCTCGTCTTACGCGAGCGCACGCCTTGCACGCTTTTGTTAGGCGTTCCGATCACTTAAAAAAAAATCAGTCAGTGAACCCAAAGCCGAGAGATTCCGAGTCGAGCCGAAGATGAGGGGGAGTCAGTGGATGAAGCGTCCAAAGTGGAAAAGTTCAGTCGCCGTGCGTAATGGAACCGTCATGGCGGTGAGTCAGCGCACACCTGAGCACCTGACTCACCTTACTACAGGTAGACGGTGGAGGCTATATATAGGGAAAGCCAGTGAATATTGGATTATTCCATGCAGACAAAACAAAAGGGTCCCCTGATCTGACCCCGCGGGTATTTGCGAGAGGGATAGGGCGTTGCGTAACATCAAGAATAATAGTAAAAATGTTTTGTTTTTTTTAAATAGATAAAAATACAAAATCTTAACTGATCCCTGGGGTGCAAAGGCAGATGTTGGATCTGACATCTGGATCAATAAAATGCAAACGGATCAGCATGCAAAAATTCACATTTTCACCACTTCAACCTGTCCATACACACACACATTCACATCTCCAGTGATCAATCAGTGGGCTGTGGATAATTGATTGGAAGCAAAGCGATCTATGGTGGTGGAAGGACAGTGACCAGATGGCCTTCACTCGGAGGGTTGAAGATTTAGACTGGTGTGTATGTGTATTCACCGTACACACACTTTCATGCAAATAATTTGCCCCTTAATAGTAATTGCCTCCTATGGATACTGCTTTGTGTGTGTGTGTGTTTGTCCCACATGACAGGTGGTGAGCCGTGTTTTTCTCTCTCGGGTCCGGTCTTGTTTTCTACGCTGCCTGTCTGAGCCTGTGCGGACTTTTATTGATGTGTTTGTGTGTGTGTGTGTGTGTGTGTGTGTGTGTGTGTGTGTGTGTGTTTGGGTAGGAGAGAGTTTGAACTTGCATTAGCCTTTACCAACTCCTAACTGGAAGAATTTTTTTTTATTTTTGTTGTGGACTCGGGGTGATGGTGTATGCGCGTGTCTGTGTGTCGGTGTAGGAGTGGCAGCCTTAGCAGACATGATAAATATGTGACTCATATTTACACTCGTTGGGGGGCAAGAGGGAGAATTTTGAATGTTAATATTAGCCACAGTCATCATTCCTCCCCTCTTGTTACTAACCTCAACTCCGTCAGTGTGTATATAAGTGTGCACGCGCGTATGTGCATGAAACCAAGTGACATAACCGCCGTACTCGTTGCTTACAGTGCTTCTAACATCCTTGCACAGCTTGATAACATTTTATTGCTCGCGTTCCCTTCCAACTATCTCTTATCAGTGTGTTTTTTATCTGCACTGATTTTTTTTTTTTATTCGCCTGTGCTGGTATTAAAGTGGCCAGGAGGCCTGCCTCGGCACGTACGCACACACACACACACACACACACACACACACACACACACACACACACACACACACACACACACACACACACACACACACACACACACAGCCCCGGATAATGAGATAGAGGTGAAGGTGCAGGTCCAGCCCCCCAGAGCCCCCCTAGTACATGCCATGCATTTTGCTGGGTCTTCTCCTTTTCCACTCCTTCGCCTGCCCCCCCTCCCACCGTCTGCTGTTCGAAGAGTTTTAATCCTGGGGCGGAACGACGTAGATTACGGGCAGCTCGTAATCTGACCATCTGACCCATCGACACAAAACCCCCGTCCGTCTGGCCTCATTCTATATATATACATATAGATATTTTTTTCACATATTTACTGATCTAGTGATGTAACCCGCCCCCATGGTTTAGTGTGTCAATCCATGGCTCAATCCCACAATAATAATAATAATCTCTCAGTTGTATTTTTTTTTCAAACCAATAAATCTGTTGTTAACTAAAGCACTCACAGTAAAAAATGGCGGAATTAGCTGCTTCTCCCTCACTTCCTTATCTCCATCCCAGACTTCCTCCATGTGTGTCTTCGTCTCATGCGCATACACACATCCCAGCGATCTGTCCCACAGGCCTTCCTCTGTTTCCCCCCCACACACAGTAGTTTTCCACCAGGAGACAAAAGCATCACTAGATTCACAACTGCGCTAACATTTCTGCTGTAGCACGTATGTGTGTGTATGTGTGTGTGTGTCAGTGTCCGTGCTCATTCACTGTTTTACATCAGCAGCCACTTGCAACCAACTGTCGCCTCCTAAAGGGCTTAAAAAGTACTGCTCCCAGCTCCGGCTTGGCTTCCTCCCCTTCCCTCTTTGGTGTTTATTAATCGAAACCTCTTTCTTTTGTTTAAATCCCCGAGATATTTTTCCAGGACTTACTGGACTAACTGCCCCCTCACAGGAACGGTGGAGGGGGCCAAATGGGGTCCGTGTAGGGGAAAGTGAGGGTCATCTTTTTTTTTTGATGAAGAGCTTGCCAGTGTATTAGGGTGGTGCCGAAGAGAAGGGGAATTGGAAAAAGGAGAAAGGAGGAGGCGGAGTCGGGCATGGGGGGGTAAAGGAGTGGCAGACGGAGGGAGGAGAGTAGGGACAGTGATGGATGAGGGGGAGGGTATGAGATTTTTAAGTGAATAAGTGAGATTCAGTAAAACACCCCTTCATTCTGCAGCAGATTTGCAGTGTTTTCACACTCACATTTATCTTTATATCTACCTGTGAAAAAAAAAAATTAAATATGAAAAAATATATTTGGGGAAAAAATTGAAATTTGAGCCAGAATTTCCGGATTATAAATGTGTGTGTGAGGAAGGGCCGATATAAGACCCCTTATTAGATCAAATTTAAATTCCCCCGCGTGTTTAGAATGCGTCTCGTCGCAGCACCGCTAAATTAATCAGGTATAAAGTGTGAGCGTGACCTACACCTACACCTCCGCCAGTCGTGACATTCCATCGTCTGCATAGTTATCAATGATTACCTGTGGAGCAAATTGCTTGGGGGGGTGTCTGTGTGTGTGTGTGGGGGGGGGAGTTGCTGCATCTGTTCAGCATTTGGCCAGCACACTGACGTGGATGGCAGAGGCAATGGCAGCGACCCTGAACTCTTGACCTCGCCCGTTACTGGGCAACCCTTGATGCCAGGTTGGAAACGAGATGTGCGTTTTGGTGGGGCGTTCAGGTTCAGGTTGCAGTTTATTCTGCAGACATGGGGGTCCGCAGAATAAGGAAAAGGCGGCAGGAGGTTGTGGGGCTTCAAAGCGGCAGTGGGATGTTGATGGTGTCATGGCTGTTTTACTAGTTTATTCTGTTTTACAAAAAAACGCACAAGGCTGCTGACGCAGATGCTGTAGTCACTAGACGGTGAGAAGTGACCCTGAAGGAAGATCTGCAGACACACACGCACACACTTTACACAGAGGCTGCAGCAGGCCTTGATAAACAGATGTGTCGGTGAGCTTGAGGCGTTCGATGACCTGAATGAGGTTCTTCAGAGAACTCCCATTCCCATGAAACACACACATGCAGGTTTGCGACACACACGCATACAAACACACATACACACCTGGCCCTCCCGATCATCTCACGTACAGCCCAGCTGCCGCGTGAATGCGACTTTCGCCTTCCCAGCGAGAAGTGTCAGTCAGGGACGGGGGGAGGGCGGGGACATGTTGGAGCCTTTTGACGACAAGGCCGAGACTTGGAGGCTGGAGAAGGGGGAAGGGAGGAAAAGGGGGTTGACAACAAAAACAAGGTCCCGCAAAAAAACAGAGATGGGGGCCCTATATGTTACACGCAGTAACAGATGCAGAGCAACCGGGGGCAGCATTAAACGCATCACAGGGGGAGGCTACAAGGGGGTCAAAGGCGGCGGATGGGGCTTAGCTGCAGGCGCTCTTGTCTTTGGGGAGGGGGGTATAATTACTCTCCGGCACCAAGCATTGCCCTGCAGACCCCTGAACAGCTTTTAATTAGCTGGGCTGACGGAAGAGGACAAAAGAAGCGTTTTCCTAATGACCATGAATGAGATTAGCCGCATTAGCGGAAGCTAGTTTTTGTTTTTGTTTTTGTTTTTTCCCCTTCTCCTCCTGCTGGTGCAAGGTCAACGGGGCTGATGATTAAGAGGAGGAGGGCGCTGTGCGGGGAACCAGGGGCCCTGAGTGGAGCCCGTCTTTATCTCGGAGGTCAGGGGGCAGGACGAGTTAAGAGTTATTTAGCCAGTTAGCTTGAAACACACACACAGATACACAAAGGTGCTTTTATTTATTTATTTTTCCTTTTAGCGATCCGCCTATTACCCCCCCCCCCCCCCCCCTCCCAACAAGAGCAGAGTTTGCTAACAAAGCGTGTTTTGACAGGTAGCACTAACACACACACACATACACATACACACACCGACAAGGGGGTGGTGTGTGTGCAGAGGCCCATGGTTTGGAGCCAGTGTGTCTGTGACTCGGCCAGTTTGGGGGGTGGGAAGTAGGAGGAGGGGGGGCACGTCCTGCGCTTTGATGCCCGGGACAGGACACACACTCGAATACAACCCATAAACAATACACACACACACACACACGCACAGAGACAGCCACTTTCACTCCCCGCAGCAAAAAAGTGCAAGCGAGATTGACAGATTAGCGGCTGCTACCTACTGAAGAGTTAAAAGTGTGATACAATCATGTTTTTTCTCTTCCTCTTCTTCAGGAGCAAAAAATGTATAACTCCAGCCAGACGCATACCGGTTCACATTTACCCATGGCTGGAGAGTGAAGAAGAATTAGCTAAATTCAGTAATTCTTTCCCGGTTGTTTTATTTTTTAGCTTTTTGGGGGGATTGACGCCCATATCGGACTGCAAATCTGTTAACCAGTTTAAAGCCTTAAAAAAGTTGAGGTTTTTGCTTTTTTTTTTTGTAACCGGAGTTGTTTCACCCCCCCAGGTCATTTTGGAAACAAAAAAAAAAGTACAGGGTCAAAGGGTTTAAATCTGCAATTAAGTCAGGAAAAGGAGTGGGTTGACTGGATATAATAAAAAATAAAATCTCAAGTTGCTAAATTAGCTTAATTTGTTTTTTATTTTTTTATCTTTTTTTTTTAAAGGCACAACAAATCGTCACAATGCTTTGATGCTATACTAACAGACAAAAGGACGGCAGTTTGTCCCATCTGGTCCTCCGTACACTTTATAAATGTGTGTGTGTGTGTGTGTGTGTGTGTGTGTGTGTGTGTGTGTGTGTGTGTGTGTGTGTGTGTGTGTGTGTGCCTCTCAAGGGTTCTGTGCAACTGTTAAAGTTACATTTATACATATAAAAATCACTATAAATGATCAATAAATCCATCTGAAATGATAGAAAATCTGGTTTGTAATATTTCCTGAAAATGAAAAGCTAAAATTGATTGAATATAAGAAATAAAAAGATAGTTGAGAATTTTATTAAATAAGTTCTTCCACTAAAAGTCTGCAACAAAATTCTGGCCTCTTCTAAAAAAAAATAAAAATTGTAATGTTTGTAATGTTTCCTGAAAATAAAATGAAAATGAAAAATAGAATTGTCTGAAAATCAGAAATAAAAAGATATTTTGGATTGAGGAGGAAATCTTCTCTCAAAAAGTCTGCATCTAAATTCTGGTCTTTTAAAATTAATCAAAAATCACCATACATGGTTTATAAATCCATCTGAAATGATAAAAAAAAAAAAAATAGGGTTGTAAAATTATTTGGAAAACAAAAAAAATAAAAATAAATCTAATCCAAAATAAGAAATAACTGTTGTTAAAATGAGGAATAAATCTCAAAAAATAATTCTGACTGAATTTGAGCCTTTTCAGCTCAAGAAAAAACACCATAAATGATAAAAAGTAACAAATTTGGTTTGTAACCCATTCTGAAAATAAAAAAAAAATATAACAGAAGAAATAAAGGTCTATAGAAACAAGGTTTAAAATGTCCTGTCCACTTCCTTCACAGCTTCCTGTGGGATGACTATGCTGTTGAGGTGCGCATCAATGACTACCTGGACATCATTTGCCCACACTATGCGCACGGCGAGGTGCCGCCACACGCCGCAGAGCGCTACGTCCTGTACATGGTGGAGAAGGAGGACTACGAGGTGTGCAAGCCGCATTCCTTTGACCAACTGCGGTGGGAGTGCTCCCGTCCCTTTGCCCCACACGTCCCAGAGAAGTTCTCGGAGAAGTTCCAGAGGTTCACGCCCTTCACCCTGGGCAAGGAGTTTCGGCAGGGGGAGAGCTACTACTACATCTGTAAGTATATCATATTATCGTGACTTAATTTAATCTCAATTGATTTTTTTTTTAATTTCTTGGGGGTCCACTATCATAGACTACCAGATTTCCTCGTAAAGTTATATTTCTATTCATTGATAGAATCTCATTAAGGAGTAGTATGGTAAATACTCTCAATTTATTTATAGGGAACTCATTATGATTAATAATAATAATTATAATAATACATTATTTTTCAGTATCAATCTTTATTCATAAATGGAATGTATTAATGAATATTTTGGTGAATTATCAATGAAATTAAGCTGAAAGTAATGATAGAAATGATGATTTTTATCATGACACGGA
Source organism: Fistularia commersonii (assembly GCF_037954325.1). Lineage (NCBI taxonomy): Eukaryota > Metazoa > Chordata > Actinopteri > Syngnathiformes > Fistulariidae > Fistularia > Fistularia commersonii. The sequence goes on along the minus strand of NC_141294.1, from coordinate 19,484,980 downwards.
ATATGTCATGAAACAACTCTGACGTGATTTGGACCTGTACTGATAAAATAAGTCATTCCAATATAAAGATTTAAATGATAAACAACATGATATTGTGTAGAAAATATTATAAAAGCATCCGTGAAATACAACATAATACAAAAATGTTAATGATAATAACAATAACGCTTTTTTCTATTATTCAATATTATATTTCAAATAATTTATATAAAGGCCAATGAATACTTTGGTAAATGGTCTCTACCTGTTTATCGGGGAACTTATTATGTTGTGGTGTAAAAACAAGTAAAAATGACTGAAAATAAGAATAGTTTTGAAAATGACGAAGAAATCTTCTCCCAAAAAAATCTAAGAATAAATTCAAGCTTAAAGGAATCACCATAAATGATAAAAATAAACAAAAATAAATAAAAGTTGAGAAAATCAGGAAGAAATATCTTCCCAAAAAGTAATAGTAAACCTTGTGGTCCTTATCTGATGACTCCATTATTATTGCTTTGTCGTCCTGACTACCTTTTATTTACGCTGTATTCCGACCTCACCTTCGTAAAGTTCTAACCTTCTGTTGTCTTCCTCCTCACAGCCAAGCCGATGCACCACCACGGCCAGGAGTGTCTGCGGCTTAAAGTGGATGTGATGGAGCAGAAAGGCGAAGCCAAAGTGGACAAAACCAAATCAGAGGGGGCGGGGGGGAAGGCCAAATTCCACGCCACCGGCGGCGTCCACAACCCCTCCAACCACCTCCCTGCAGGTTAGCCTTTGACAAAAAAAACAGACAAACCCATTTGGTTTCATTTAACCAAAATTGACTCCCCTTTTTTCCTTCTCCTTCCTCCTCAGATGACCCTGCCGCCATGGAGCCAAACGTCCAGCGGAGCATTGGCAGCTCAGGGTTGCGGCTGGCACCCCTCTCGCTCATACTCACAATCATCCCTGTCTTGTTAGCACTGATGCTACATTGAGTTCACCCTGGAATAGACAAACGCAAAAGAAAAAAAAAACACACCCATTGCTGGTCAGTGGGGTCGAGAACTCTCCCTTTTTGATACAGACTTTTTTTACATAAGCGAGTGTGTGTGTGCATGTGTGTGTGTGTGTATGTGAATGTGGGACGTTGATCGTACCAAACCTGTTAAAGAGGTTGACCTCAAAGATATTTTGTTTGTTTCAAACGACGAGGACAAGGGATCTCGAGTTCCACCGCTGGACGTGCACTGCATATCTTCACGCCATCCCATGGTCGTGTGTGTGCGTGCATGTGCACGTGTGTGACAAAATGTTGGCGGCTAACTGTCCTAAAGTGCTCTGTAGGCTCTCTCACCCCTCACCCACCCACTCCTCGCCCCGTGGCATTGTGTAGCAGCTCGGCTCCCCAACTCTTGTGACTTTACGCGGGGGCTAACCCATGTCGAGGTACTGGGGTTTCCGTGGAAACCGCAGCAAAATAATCCAGCATCTGTAAGTTCAGGCGACAGTTAAGCCTCATTGCTGTTTTGTGTTATGGGTTTTTTTCTTTGAAATCGTAGGTAGTCACTGGCATCGACTCTCAGCCTCCACATCTTCCCTTCCTGGAATTAGATGAAACAGGAGGTGATGTCACTTCCTGTTTGACCAAAAGATATGACTTGGTCCTGATAAAACTGAAATTTTAAGTTTTGGAAATGACAGAAAGGGCGTCGATTGGGACTCAAGATTCAAGTCTCTGGGTGAAAAAGTGACTTGGATCCACCTTCTGAAGACCTGCGGATTTGAATCAGCAACCCGCAAAATGATTTGCCAATCACAAGTTCCGTTCTTTGAAGGCTGAGAGTCTTGTGACCCAACTTGCACAAAAATCCAACCTCAAACCGAAGGGACATTTTTTTTGTTTGTTTATTCTCAAAAAACCCACTCGTGTCATTTTGTAAATGTAGAAAAATTGTAAATTTGTACAAAGAGAAAACTATATGAACATTTGTTTTAAGATGTGAAATAAAAATAAATGTGACGTAATTTTTGTCTTTTTGTTTCCCTTCTTTTCGCAGTGAAGAAGGTTCTCGTTGATGTGATAGAAATACAAAATACATTATTTTCGATGAATGTCTGGATGAGACGGTGAATGGTTGTTTCTTATAGTTGTATCTGTATATGGTGTGTGAATTATCGTCTGTGTCTAGATAACGTACAAATAGGAGAGTCAAAACGTGTTCTCTATTCTTTGCTCATGCATGCGAGAATAAGTTTTTTTGTGTTTGATGTCATATTGATCATCTTTTCTTTTTGGAGCACTTTTGGTTTGCGGATTGTTTCAAAACTCTACATATGACTTTAGATTACATGCAAATGAGTGAGTGAATGGTTGTATGTTTATATGATATGAATGAGAGAGTGAATTTTCATCTGTCTCCAGATGACATGTTTATGACAGTTTTTTGTCTGTATATATATGATATATGACATCTGAATGGGAGAGTGAATGGTTGTATATCTATATGACGTCAATGAGGAGGAGAATTATATATTGCTTCTGACATGTGAAATTGAGTAAATTGTCATCTGTTTCTAGATGACGTGCTAATGAATGAGTTTTTGTTTGCTTCCCTTTGACGTGTGAATGAGAGGATGAATGATTGTTTATATAATACGAATGAGAGGGTGAATGGTCGTATGTCTCTTCTGTGTGGCCCTGCCATCAAGCAGCAAGTGGACCAGGGTGAGCTATAGATACAAGATACCTCCTCCCAAGATATAGCGGTATAGATAATGAATGAATGAATGAATTAGCAAGATGCTCCCTACAGGTAGCTAACTTTAGCAAGTCTGGAGGGAACTAACGAGGGAACAAATAACCAGATGATGAACAAAAGCTTTGCTTTGAAAAGGCTAGAGTGACAATTCTGTGTCAGAAGCATCCATCTGTTTTTTTTGATCACCCCTCCATCCCTCTTTCATTTCCATCCCCGAGCCTTTCCCACTGTCCACCCCTCGCACGTCATTTTATCTGCCGAGGCCTCTGTTTGCGTCGGGCTTCACTTGGCAGGTCGTGAAAAGCAAACAGCCGAGGAGGAGAGACGGGGGAGGATGAAGGGAGTGAGAGAAAGGGAAAGAGAGGGAGAGAAAACCCACAAACGCACTAACAACCGGGTGTGAAGGTATCACTCTCGCCTCTTCTTTTGCCCCTCCCCCCCTTTTTTTCCTGTTTATTTTAACCCTTTTCTCTTTTTAGCTGCCAGCCGCTCCTCTGTTGGGGCCCCTGTAAACCCCAGGGGCCCCTCGGACCTCAGAAATGACTGAAAACTGTCAAAAATCACTATCCTCTGCAAAAAACAGCCGTTGCGCACCTTCAAAACCAAGAAAGAAAACACACACATACACACACATATCAGGTTGGTTTGTTTTTCGATGATCGATTCCCTAGTGCCTTTTAACCGGTAACATCACGTCAGCCGCGGTTCGAAGTGATGTCATGTGACATCACATGACATATTTCTTGATTCATGATGCTCCAAAGCACATTTGTTTCTGTTTTTAAAAAGTGACAAATAATCAAAGTACCAGAAATTAGAGAAACAAAGACATATATTTAGAAATAAATGCCAAAAAATCTGGAAAAAAATCTAAACTGAAATTCAGCAATTAAGCAAGTTAAGTAATAATCAGCGAGATTTCCCATGCATTTACAAGAAAAAAATGAAAGATCAGTTTTAAATCTTTGAAAAAACATGAATGGATGGATGATGGATGAATAAATGGTTTGATGGATACGTATGTATAAAGGTAGGTTGGTTGGAGTTAGATAGACAGATAGATAGATAGATAGATAGATAGATAGATAGATAGATAGATAGATAGATAGATAGATAGATAGATAGATAGATAGATAGATAGATAGATAGATAGCAGCATTCTTTACAAATACAAACTGTAGCATAGAAAAAAAACATTATTATCTCTTACTCATAAATGAAGTCCATGCGCCCCTCCTTCTGAAGAAAAGCATCGAAAACTTGCTTGTAGAAGTCTTCCTTATCTTTCTTCCGTTATAAAAGTTTCTCTGTCTCAATGGAAATCACTGCCAGTCAAGACAGTCATCCTTTGATTCTTATCAGTGCCGAGAATGACCACTCCATCAATGTTGTCATAGCTTGAGCAGTGACCACTAGCCGGAGCACCTTTCTCGCCTCAGGAACAGTTTGGATGAGATCCTTCTGGGCCAAAAGGTGAGAAGCTGCCCAGGAGATTTAAATTCATCCCTCACCATTTGTGAGCTATACAGCCCGATGAGATTGGGAAAAAATAACTGGATGGCTGCACTTGACTTGTAACTGTTTACTGTAGCTTGCTATTGCTAATTATACTATTCTGTGTAAGTAGTAAGAAGGATCTCTGGGATCATCAGTGCCCCCTACCACGAGGCACCGTTACTGCGTGCCTCACTTAATGTCTATTCGCAGTCATTTTATGATTACAAGAAACACGTTACAGTTGTCGCCGAAAAACATTATACTCATCAGCTAAACTATGGAAATTTAGTTCAAATATTAAAAGTTTTTGAAAATTTTAATAGTGACATACACGAAGACAACAATATGGTCTTAGTGCATAGCATGCCAGCACAGTTAGCATAATAATTGTGCAATCCATAGTGGGCTCAGCTGCACCGCACGGCTCTTCTTCATATTTGAACAGTAAATGAGAACTTTTATTCAGCGATTCTGAAAAAAAACAACTAAAAATGGTGTAGTCAAGTGGAAAATAACTTGATAGTACATATCACTGAATAAATATAACCATTTAATTTATTTTTTCATTTTACATTTGTTTCTTTCCATGATGACAGGTAAGGCCCGGCTTCCCCTGCCTGTACTGACTGCACGTCACTGACACACACACACACATACATCTATAAATATATATACATACACATATATATAATGCAGCCTCAGGGTGGCACTGGCCGGTGTCTCCCCGAGCTGGTTTTGGTGGGGCATGGGGCAGTGTCTCCCTGAGCCGGTCCCAAGCCCGGATAAATGCAGGGGGTTGCGTCAGGAAGGGCATCCGGCGTAAAACTTTTACCAAGACCAAACATGCAAATTAATCAAAATATCCAGATCATACAAGATTGATCAAGGCCCGGATTAACAATGACCGCCATTGGTACCTACAGGGAACCAATGGAAACAGGGCAACTGTAGGTCAAAGAAGGAGAGGAGGAAGGCGTGTTCGGAAGCAGACAGAGAAGAGGAAAGCCAAGAGTCTGGGACTGATCTGTTGTGTAGGACTAGGTGTTGGTATCCCTTGATGAAATCATGCCTAAGGCACCGAAGAAGAAACTCTGTGGGGTTTCAAGTGAGCGATGGCCTCCTTCAGGTTGTCAAGTGAGCGCCCTCCTTCATTGATGTTTCGCTGATTGGCCCACGACATCTCCAGAGGGTTCAGCAGTGAATCCCAGCGTCCCAGGTTCACTCCCTAGATGCCATCAGCTCACCTGAAAGCCCACGTTGGATCTCTTCTCTTCAGCCACAGCCACTGGCTCCCATTTTCAGCAGCCCCGGAGAGGTCCTTGACTGCCCGTCTGTGGGCACGTCCTTTAACTCCAATCTCCCTGAGTAGCCTCGCTGTTGATGTGGCTATGAAGCCTCTGCAGCCTACTTCCACTGGACGAACCTTCGCTTTCCAGCCTTGTCGCTGAGCATCTGTGACCAGTTCAGCATATCTCAGCTTCTTTCGTTCATAGGCCTCCTCCACTGCACCCTCCCAGGGCACCGTGAGCTCTATGATGTAGACGAGCCTGAGAGAGGATGACCACAGAACGAGGTCTGGTCGCAGGTTGGTGGATGCGATCTCAGCTGGGAAGCAAAGTCTCTTGTCCAGGTCCGCTAGCAGCTTCCAGTCCCGTGCACTGGCCAGTGGCCCAAGGTCAGTTCTCGTGGGGGGGAGGTTGGCTTGCCCCTCCCGCACGAATGGAGTTGTGTGCCAACGGGATGACGGAGGAGGAAGGGTGTTTACGCTCGTCCGGCGAGTTTCCAGCACCACTGCAAGACATCTTAATACCTGGTTGTGTCGCCAGGTATAACGGCCTTGGGAGAGGCTGGTCTTGCATCCCACTAAGATGTGCTTCAGTGTCACTGGGCTAGAGCATAGAGGGCATGTAGGGTCTTCGCCATACCACTGGTTTAGATTAGCAGGAGAAGGCAGGACATCATAGGCTGCCCTGATGGTAAAGCTCGCCCTGAAGGCCTCCATCTCCCACAGATCTTTCCAGGAGATCTTCCGCTTCTCGACTCCCTCCCATGTCATCCACTGCCCCTGCTTCGCCTGTGACACAGCTTGTGCACGCCTTCCTGCTACCTCCTCCCGGCGAACTTCCTGGACCACCAGCTTGCGTCTCTGGGCTGGATTGGCCTTGCTCCAGGCTAGTGTACTGGCCCCAAGCCCAAGTCCACTCCTCCCCTCCTGAACCCGGCCCACAATGTCCCTGTGTCTGAGGGCTGCCTTTGCCTGTTCAGTTGCAGCCAGCGGGGTCCACTTCCTCCCAGTTGCCAGGATGGGGGGTGCTTGGGCTATGAATGGGTCGCTTGAACCCAATAGCATCATCTCCAATCTGACTTTGGCACACTTGTACTCCTCTGCCAGACTGGAGATGGGCAGGTGTAGCATCCCTTTGCTGTAGAGCCCAATCCTGCTGAAGCACCTGGGAAGGCCAAGCCACTTCCTTGCATATGAGCTGACCATTCTCTCCAGCTTTTCCACCTTTGAGAGTGGAACCTCATAGAGGGTTAGTGGCCACAGGAGCCGTGGGAGTAGGCCATACTGCAAGCACCAGAGCTTTAGCTTGCCCGGAAGCAGGGTTCTGTCAATGTTCTCCAGGCCGCTGGCAACCTCCCTCCTGAGCTGCTCTATTTGCTCTTTGTCCTTGAGGGAGGCGTCATACCAGCGACCTAGGCTCTTCACAGGCTTCTCCGAAACCATTGGAATTGGTTCCTCGCCAATGTAGAAGCGGTGGTCTAACAGTTTCCCCTTCACAATGGAAATGCTTCTGGACTTGCTCGGCTTGATCTTCATGCGAGCCAGCTTGATGTTGTCTTGGAGCTTGCTTATAAGCCGTACTGTGCAGGCCTTGGTTGAGGTGAGTGTTGTGAGGTCATCCATGTAGGCTCTGACTGGTGGCAGCCTTAGTCCGGGTCTTATTCGCTGACCGCCAACCACCCATCGTGAAGCCCAGATGATGACCTCCATGGCCAAGGTGAAGGCAAAGGGGGAGATGGTGCAGCCGGCCATGATCCCCACCTCTAGCTGCTGCCATGCGGTGGTGTACTCTGCGGTTGTCACGCAGAGCTGAATGTCTTGGAAGTAAGCCTTGATAAGGCTTGTGAGAGCTGGTGGGACGCTGAAGTAATCGAAGGCTGTCCACAGGAGGTTGTGAGGGACTGAGCCAAAGGCGTTTGCAAGATCCAGGAACACCACATGAAGATCTGTTCCTTCTTTCTTGGCAGCGTGGATCTGATGCCAGATGACGCTAGCATGTTCCACACAGCCGGAGAAGCCGGAGATGCCTGCTTTCTGAATTGATGTATCAATCAGGTTGTTTTCTTTCAGGAATCCTGCCAGTCTTTGAGCGACCACGCTGAAGAAGATTTTCCCCTCCACATTTAGAAGGCTGATCTGGCGAAACTGGCTGATTTTTGATGAATCCTTCTCCTTGGGGATAAGGATCCCTCCAGCCCTCCGCCAGGATGTCGGTATTTCCTTCTTTTGCCACACCACTCTCATCAGCCTCCAGAGAAATCGCAGGACATCTGGTGCGTTTTTATAGAGCCTGTATGGTATTCCGTTGGGGCCTGGGGCCGACGCGGCTCTTGCTCTACGCACAATTTTGTCCACCTAACTCCATCTGGGTGGGCTAATGTCTAGCTCGTACTGTGGTGGGTTAACTGATGGCATGTCAGTTGGAAGGGGAACCTCTTCATGGCGACGGTCATCTGTGCAGGTCTTTTCCAGATGTTTTTCCAGGTCAGCCTTTGACACTGAGAGACTTCCACTCTTCTCCTTTGTGAAGAGAGTCTTCACAAAGTGGAAGGGGTCTTTGTAGAAGCGTGATCTTGTTTGCTCCTTCCTCCTGCACTTTTTGCGGAGGTTTTCAGCTCTCCTCAGTGTTGTAAGCCTACTCTGGATTTCCTCCTGCAGCAGGTTTATTCCCTCCTTCTCCTCCTCTGTGGCTTTCCGCCATTGCTTCTTCAGCTGCCTCCTCTCCTTGACTAGGCGGTCTATTTCTGTTTGCCTTCTGGACTTGGTGGGAACCGCTGTGCTCGATCACTTGCTTTCGACCACACCAAACCGTTCTGCTCCATAGGCATAGATCAGCCCGCCCATTCTCTCCAACTTCTTCATGGTGGTGCTTTTGATCCCCTCTAGGATGTTGCAGAGATCAGTGTTGATTTCAATCCACAGCGACTTGTCGCAGGACTTTGGCCACTTGACTAATGGCCTTCGCCCCGGGAGTTTCTTCTCTGCTGATGGACGTGCTGTGTTGGATTCCGGTTCCTCTCTTGTGCCTAGCTCTTCCTCCTCTGAGACAGGGGCATTGATGTCCTGCAGACTGTGGTGTGTGTCCTGCTGCTGGACTTCAGTCGACTGACTCGGCCTGCTTCTCAAAAAGTAGCTGTCGATGCGACATCCCTGTTGACCCTTCTTTAGGCACCCTTTCTTGCCCTGGTGTATCTTCAGGCCGAGGGTGGAGGTAACCTTTGTCCAACCACATACGCAGTTCTGGAGCCTGTGTCCTGCTGTAGCTGGCGGAGCCTCTGGCATGCTGATCATCAAACTCGTAGTCTGTTCCGTTCCTGTGTCCGTTACCGTGTTATCTGCCGATGAGCCATCTTCCGCCCCCGCTCTCGCAGGCTCAGGGGGTATTTTCTTCGTATTACTTTTCATAGCCAGTTATGGGTGGGACCCATACACCAGTTGTGCTGGGTCCCGCCAACCACGGGTAGCTAGCCCATGATGGCCCCGTTGGGGTCTGTTCCCTCCTGTCAGCTGTCTTTCCATGCTGTCGCAAGGTCTTTCCCTTGCTGTCAGCTGCACTTTCACAGCAGTCACTGGTTAACCAGATGATCAGATCTGTTGTGTAGGACTAGGTGTTGGTATCCCTTGATGAAATCATGAGTAGGGACTTTGAATATTGGGACTATGACAGGAAAAGGCAGAGTTGTTCAACATGATGCAGAGAAGAAAGGTGGATATACTGTGTGTCCAGGAGACCAGGTTGAAAGGTAGTAAGGCTAGAAGCTAAGGAGCAGGCTTTAAGTTCTATTATCATGGTACTGGCAAGAAGAGAAATGGGGTAGGAGCTATGTTGAAGGAGGAGTTTCTTAGGAGCGTTCTGGAGGTGAAATGAATGTCAGATAGACTTATGAGCCTGACATTGGAAACTGAAGGTCTGATGCTCTATGTGGCTATAGAGTGGCTATGCCCCGCAGGTGGGATGTGAATTTGAGAAGGAGAAGTTCTGGAATGAGTTAGATGAAGTGATGCAGAATATCCCCAGAGATGAGAGAGTGGTAATTGGTGCAGACTTCAATGGGCATGTTGGTGAAGACAATAGAGGGGGTGAAGAAGTGATGGGCAGATTTGGTATACTGGATAGGAATGCAGAGAGACAGATGGTGGTAGATTTTGCAAAAAGGATGGAAATGGCTGCAGTCAACACTTTTCCTGAAAAGACAGGAGCATTGGGTAACTTATAAGAGTGGATGTTGGAGCACGCAGGTAGACTACATCTTGTATAGATGAGGTAACCTGAAAGAGGTCAGTGACTGCAAAGTAGTTGTAGGTGAGAGTGTAGCCAGACTTGTGGGTGAGAGTATAGCCAGACAGCGTAGAATGATGGTTTGTAGGATGACTGGTGACAAGGAAAATCAAGAGGACAAAAGCAGAGCAGAGGACAAAATGGTGAAAGCTGAAAAGGGAGGAGTGTTGTATGTTTTTTCAGGGAGGAGTAGAGAAAGGCACTGGGCGGTCAGGGAGAGTTTCCAGATGATTTGACAACAACAGCCAGTGTTATCAGGGAGACAGGTAGGAAAGAACTTGGTGTGTCATCTGGAAGGAAAGTAGATAAGGAGACTTGGGGGTGGAATGAGGAAGTGCAGGAGTATATACACAGAACCAAAGTGGTTACCAAAGAAGAAGTGGGACACTGAGAGGAGTGAAGAGAATATACTGGAGTACCTGAAGAGACAACATAATGGAAAGATAGAGGTACCAAAGGCAAAACAAAGGTCGCACGATAACCTGTATGCTCAGTTGGACAGTAAGGAGGAAGAGAATGATCTATACAGGTTGGCAAAACAGAGAGCCAAAGATGGAAAGGATGTACAACAGGTTTGGGTGGTTAAGGATAGAGAGGGGAATGTATTGACAGATGCTTGAAGAGTGATGGGAAAATGCAAAGAGTACTTTGAAGCGATGATCCCTCTAAGCTGCGCAGCTGCACAATTGCGGACTGCACGCACACTCTCAGCGCACAAGAAAACCTATCCAGTGCAGTGACACACTGCAAATGAATTAGATATATTGCATTATATTATTTTTCTGTAAAATTTTGCCTGGAACTAAGAGAGTTGCAGGTGTCCAGCCAATCATATGATATGATGCAATTACGCTACGCTGTCAATCACGGCATTGACAGTACTTGCGCACATGCTCTGCCCATACACGCTATATAACAATAATAACAGTGAGGCAGAGTTAAGTGACGCTAATGCTAACATGCTAACCCCTTATCATGGTGAAACGAATGGGCAATGAATGTGATGCGTCCACTCATTAAACCAAAGTAAAAAAGAAATGCGGTTCTTTTAAGTTGTAATGGAGTACGTGCAAATAGAAGAACAAGTGCTTAAACTGGGTGAGATTTTTTTCTTTTTCGAGTGAGAGAGGTCTGGTCTTGAAAACATGCAGCCTAGCCAAAGTAGTAAGCGAGTTTTCTGATGGAAAAATATGGACTAAATGGAAGCTGTGCTGTGAAGCAAAACATTCAGCAGAAAAGTCATATGAATACTGTTGGAATTATAAGAAGACTCAAAATGGGGAAAGGGATTGGTACATTAGTGCGGGAGAGCGCAAATGACTGGGAGAAAAAGAACGAGCTGTCACACAAAAAAAAAATCTGACCCTGAGCAAGTTAAAGGTCTCATTGACAATATTTTACTTGCCATCAAATGAATGCATTGATGCTGTCAATTGGCCAAATGAGTGGAATAACCCTAATGGAATTGCTGTTGAAATTGCTGTTGAAATTGACTCATAATAAGCCATGAAACTATCTTATACGCTGTAGGCACAACATGCACATCTAATGTTGCTCACAGTGGTCCTCAGTGTGCTCAGGGAGGTTGTCTGTATGCCCAGACATATGAAAAATTAGAGGGAACATTGCTTTGAAGAGCCGATTAATGTTGATAATGAAAGAGAGGCAAGGGTAGAGTAGGTGACTATTGTAGACCACAAAGTAACAGAGATTGGTAAAGGGAAGTGAGGAAGGCATTGAAGAGGATGAAGAGTAGAAAGGCAGGTCCTGAATATATACCTGTGGAGTTCTGGAAGTGTCTAGGAGAGGCAGCAGTAGAGTTTTTAACTCTAGTATTCAACAGGAATTAAGAGAGTGAGAAGATGCCTGAAAAATGAAGACGAAGTGAGATGGTGCCTATTTTTAAGAATAAGAGGGATAAGCAGAATTGTGGCAACTATAGAGGGATAAAGTTTATGAGCCATACGGTGAAGTTATGGGAAAGAGTAGAGGAAAATTGACTGAGAGCGGAAATTAGCATTTGTGAACAGCAGTATGGCTTCATGCCTTGAAGGAGCACTACGGATGCAGTATTGGCTTTAAGAAGTACAGATAAGGCCAGAGGGAGCTGCATTGTGTTTTTTTAGACCTAGAAAAAGCATATACCAAGAGAGGAACTCTGGAATTGTATGAGGAAGTCTGGAGTGGGAGAGAAGTATGTTAGACTGGTGCAGGACATGTATGCTAGCTGTGAGAGTGGTGCAGTGTGCTGTAGGGGTAACAGAGAAGTTCAAGATGGAGGTGGGATTCCATCAGGGATCAGCTCTGAGCCCCTTCTTGTTTGCAGTAGTGATGGACAGGGTGACAAATGAGGTTAGACAGGAATCTCCATGGACCATGATGTTTGCAGATGACATTATGATCTGTAGTGAGAGCAGAGAACAGGTTACAGAAAATCAAGAGAGGTGAAGGTATGCACTGGAAAGAAGAGGAATGAAGGTTAGTCCCAGCAAGACAGAGTATATGTGTGTGAATGAAAGGGACTCAGGTGGAATGTTGAGGCTCCAGGGAGTGGAGATAAGGAAGTTGGAGGATTTCAGGTACTTGGGATCAACAGTCCAGAGCAACAGAGACTGTGGAAAAGAGGTAAAGAGACGGGTTCAAGTAGGTTGGAATGGGTGCAGAAAAGTATCAGGGATACAATGTGATAGAAGACTATCGGCCAGAATGTTAGGAAAGGTTGCAAGACAGTGGTGAGACCAGCGATGCTGTATGGACTAGAAACAGTTACAATGACAAAAAGACAGGAGGCAGAGCTAGAGGTCGTATAGATGAAGATGCTAAGGTTCTCTTTGGGAGTGACCAGAATGGATAGGATCAGGACTGAGTCTATCAGAGAAACAGCACATATTAGATGTTTTGGAGAGAAGGTCAGAGAAGACAGATTCAGATGGTTCGGTCATGTACAGAGGAGGTTATAGAGAATATATAGGTAGGCGGATGTTGGAATTGGAGCTGCCAGGCAGGAGGTCTTGAGGAAGATCAAAGAGAAGATTTATGGACGTAGTGAGAGAGGATATGAAGGTAGTTGGTGTGAGAGAGGAGGATACAGAGAATAGGGTTAGATGGAGAAGGTTGATTCACTGTGACAACTCCCAAGGGGAAAAGCCGAAAGGAGAAGAAGATATGTATTGTGTCTGTGTGTGTGTGTGTGTGTGTATAAAAATATATACAAGACTATAAATGCATAGAAGGCTAAAACGATAATAGATAAAAACACAATCTTTGACATCAAATAGATGAAAATAAGAGATTAAGTTATTAAATAAAATATTATTCAGATCTGAAACTCTTGGATAATCAGGCCGGAAGTCCATTAATCTTGACCACCATGATGGAAATGTCACCCGGGAATGTTGAGGGAAAAGTCCCTTTCAAATTAAATAAAATGTCTAATGGGCAAACAGATAGAAAAGGGGGGAGAAAAAATGTGAAAATATAAAGCAGATTTTTTGATTAAGGTTATAGTTAGGTTAAAGTTTTATATTGGTTTCGTCTTGATCATTTTGTCCAATCTTACCAAATGGGAGGAAACGGTAATATAATAAAAAAATCATCAAATATACATGTAAATAAAAATTCATATTTATTTTATATAATTTCATAAAAAATTGTATAAAAAAATTATAATATATATATATATATATATAATTTTTCTTATGTTAATAAAATGACTGTTTTTGGACAGAAAAAGTTTGGGGAACTTATAAAAAAACATGTATATACATACTGTATATACACACATACACATGCACATAGACACCTTAACACTGCATATCTCCCCACTGTGGGACTAGCAAAGGATTATCATATCTCATCTTATCCTATCTTATTTTAGTTTTTTAATGTATTTCGTTCATTCTGTTTTTCGCCAAAAAAGACGATTTTACAGTCAAGAACTGAATTCACTCGTCCATCCATTTATGTAATGCATCCATAATAGCACAAAATCAATATTGTAAGGCAGGCAACAATTACATCGTTTTATTTACATAAAAAAAATTATAAACCAACAAGAAATATAATAAATGCAGATTTTAAAACGAACATTTATATTTACAGGTAACTTTGACAAGTGCATTGTTATGATATAAAAAAAAAGGACAAACAGATGTAATTGTGTTGAATAACTTCTTCTTCTGTCGGCTTTTCCCTGACGGGAAAAGCCGATTTATTTGGCCGATTTATTTTAAATAAAAATAGATACAAGCCGATTTGAATAAAAGATTTAAATAAAAGCCGATTTATTTTAATTTGTATCCCTGATACAAATTAAATTGTGTTGAATAACTAACCGGGCTATAAACATTCAGACATTATTTGAAAAAATGTGAAAACATTTATATACTGGAATTACATATATCATATATTTACATTGCATCATTTTATTCATTATGTATGTGTGTATCGATTTATTCTCTCCCTCTCTTTCTGATACCAAGCGCTCCTCGTTGGATGGTGTCCGGTCCGCAAATCCTGGCGCCTCATTGGGCCGAGCCCGTGCCGCCCGCGCTGACGCTCAGCCAATCAGGAACCCCGAGGTCGCTGCTTGCAAACACGGAAATGCCTCCGTCACCAGCAGCAGCTAGCAGATCCCGTTGTTTACGACCGTTACATAGTCGTAGTTTTAAAGTGGAAACTAACTAAACAGGGGCCATTTAAATATTTTACCGCCGTTTTATGGATTTGCTGCATCTGCTGTCATGGGCCTGCATCGTGTTTACAGTCGGCATGTTCTCGACTGGATTGTAAGTTGACTCTGAACGCCTCTTACCTGACTGAGGAAGACTGCAGTTTCACATGGCTAGTAGTAGAACCACAAGTTTTGTTGACTTTATGGTCGAAGTATTCCTTTGTTTATTTTTTTCCTTTTCCTTTTCATAGATAAAGTGAAAAAAGTCCAGATCCACTGCTGATATCCATCAGGACCTGGTCGGGGGGGGGGGGGGTTAGAATTGCATGACCATTTCTATTATATAGAACAAAAATTGCACAAATCTTGAACTGTATTTTAAACACAAACACAAATACACACATAAGTATCCTTTACATCCAGCGCACCTCAGTGAGGAGGGGAGAAAATAAAAGAATGATTCTCATAATATTGGCAAACATTTTGCACCTCATCCATTTCCATAAATCAGCTCCAAAGAAGGTTGTTGTTGTAGATAAATGTTTAAAAATGTGCTGATATCATTAGATTTGTTTATTCTGTCATGATTAACATAACCAGAATGTCCCATTGATTGTCCTCTGATTTCGGTGTGTGTGTGTGTGTGTGTGTGTGTGTGTGTGCGCGCGCGGGCGTTTTCAGGACCGACCTGAAGAAGATGCAAGTGTCCAAGAGCACTGACAACATCCAGTTCCTCCCTTTCCTCACCACATGTCTTAAGTGAGTGTACTGCTTTTGTGTTGGCTACTCCACCAACGCCAACGTTTTTTACACCCGTCCTGTGTCCGTAGTAACCTGGGATGGCTATACTACGGGATCCTGAAGCGGGACCAGACGATTGTCCTGGTCAACGTGATCGGGGCCCTGCTTCAGACACTCTACATCCTCATGTTCCTCCACTACTCTCATCACAAGGTCAGTGTGGACACCTTACTAATGGAGAGCTGATCAATATAAAGATCAGGTATCCTATTTTCAATGCACAAAAAAATATATATACATTTTGCTACCATTTTGCAACCTGCGTCCAAATGCAAGTAACTGGTTTCAAACCAAAGTCTTGACTGACAATATGAGAGAAAGTAGCCATGATTTTGAGAGATAATACCAACATATTGATTTCATATAAATAAACGAAAAGCAAAGCAAAATGAACATTGAATTAGACCTAAGTCTTTGATATTCGTTTGAATCGTGCTGTAAACCAGCTAAAGATGAGCGAGAACCCTTCCCGGCAGCAATCTAAAATTGCCAAAAAAAATTAAAAAACATTTCCGAGTAGTGTGTCATCAAAAATGAATAAACAGAAAAGGAAGACAATTATGCAAGTAGTTGTTGAAGTTATAAATTTGACGATTGAAATAAAAATATTTGACTGTTTGCCTATTAGCGTGATTCTCTGCTGCATGGTGCCACCCTGTTGGCAGGTGTGATTTCATGCATCTCACACACACACATCCTCCCTTTCCCCCGTGTTGCACAGCGACAGGTGGTGTTACAAACAACGGCGGCGGTGGTGGTGCTGACTTGTGGCTTCCTGTACTTCACTGCCATCCTGCCGCCGGGAGATGCTCAGCTTAACCAGCTGGGCCTCACCTGCAGCGTCATCACCGTCAGCATGTACCTGTCCCCGCTCGCCGACCTGGTAACTCGTCTTACCACTCAGACTTCTCAATGTGTGTGTGTTTGTGCGATACTGTAGTATAGATAGCATTTACACACACACACTATGATGGCGGCATAGCTATCCACACTAACCAGGCCATTGGGAGCAACTGGGGCTTTGGCGCCTTGGTCAAGGAAACTCATGGGCATACCAACAGGAGGAAGGCCGGGGTCGAACTGCCAAACGTACAGTCAGAGGGGCGCCAGCTGCACCAGCTGAGCCACATCTCAGCTGAGCCACCAGCTGAGCCACATCTCAGACGACCAAGACCGTGAGGGAGCAAAATTAAGGAGAGGGGAACCTGCTTTGGGGAGACTTGGGTTTTAATGGTTTGGGTGTAATGGGCCGGTGTTTCTGTAGCGGAAAAGATGTGATGATCAAACTAGATGTGATCACTAAAGTCGCAACAGTGACTCAATATCTTGCAGGTTTCAGAAGAAATTTCTTCCCTCTTTCTGGATTTATTTTTTGGTGCACTTATGAAAAAATTATTTTGGAAAATCTTAAAATCACGTAGTTTAATTGATGAATTATCAGTATTTTTTTTTTTTTTTTTTCATGAATTCATTGAATTCATTCATTCAAGGTTTGGTGATTTTTCTTTGTGAAAAACGATTTTCACTTTTCCTTCCTTCCTTCCTTTTTTATTTATTATTATTTATCTATTTCGCATTTTTGCAAACAATGCTATGAAAGCTACACCTGGCGCAATAGTTAATAACAATCCTCACTGAAAAAAAGCAATATCTAGATGGAAGTGATTCTCCATGACACTTTCTGACACGTACACACACACACACACACACACACACACACACACACACACACTCACACTCAAACACTGTGGCTCCTCCTGCCTGCAAGCTGAAGTGCTCTTGGGCAAGTTGCTTCCGATGGCCCAGTTAAGACCTTGAGTGGCAGCTCTGCCCTCATCGTTTTGTGTGTGTGTTGTATAATGTGTGACTATTTACCATTTTCCATTTATGTTTTTATATATGTATATATATATATATATATAATTTTTTTTTTTTTTTTTTTTTTTTTACCTCTGATGATCAAAAAAAAAATCCATGAGAAATCGTTGAGAAAACAAGATTCAATCACAAAAGCAGTATGAAAATCAGGCAAAGTGAACTATCTGGAATAAAAAAACAATGACAAGAAATATCTGGAAAAGTTGGCTCTTAATGAAAACCAAAAAATTATTTATTTATAACAATTATTCGTTTATAAATAAAAAAAGAAATAAGGAGCATTCCAAACATTCCAGAGATTTGCAGAGCTCAGCATATTGACCTTCACTGATAAGGTGGTCATGACTGAATGAATTAACAGGAAATAACTCGAGAAGTAAAACACACCAAAAATCAGACAGAACATCCCCCAGAACTGATTAGAGGGGAGAGGAGGGGGTGGAGTCAGACATAGTGTCAACATGGCCACCTCGCAGGCCCTGGGGTCACTGCAATGTCCCAAAATCTGTGAGCAGATCACCATGGCAATGGGGCTGTCGCGCTTCCTTTAGCTTCTGCTGTCCTTTTCTTCATCATCCCCCAGTGGCTGGATCATCCCCCTCATCCTCCTGGGTGAATCCCTCGGTTTCCTCCTCCTTCTGCTGCTGCACGTGTCTCTTCAAACCTCTATCCTGTTTGTCTCCTTCCATCCATCCATCCATCCGTCCATCCGCCGCTCGGCTCCATCCCCCTCACCTTCCTGTGTTTCTTTGCCTGCCCAACGCTTCCTGTTTTTACCGCTGGCCTGGTGTCTCACGGCGCCTCCCGGAGATGCTCTGTTTGTCTGATTACTGTCATCACAATAGAGAAGCTGCCAAAGGGCTAGACCTGGGCGAGAGTTTGGAGGGGGGGGGGTCAGAAATCAGATGTGGAAGAGAATGGCACCTCAAAATAAACGCAGACATCTCCTGAAAATGGGAGCATTAAAGAAGAGAATATCTTAAATTCAGCAGAAATATTTCAGAATGAAAAAAGGGACCTTAATTTGCAGAGGAAAAAAAACGTCTGAGAATTCACAGGAAATTATTAATTAATGACTCATTTCAGTAGATTGCCTTAAAATAGAATTAAAAATCACAAAATAAAATAAGAGGTTCAGAAAATGTGATCAATGACAGAGAATTGAAACGGCGAAAGGAAAGGAAGAAGCGCTCTCGGGACACTGACTGATCAGAATTGTTAATTTTTACAAGCTCTGCCCCCAAAACTCTACCACTACACTCAATTACTGCTTCACTTTGTATCATAGTTAACAAACTTGGCTGACGTCCCTGTCGGTTCAGAAGGGAAAAGGCAGACATCTTTAAAAAAACAAAATAAAGCGAGGTCAAAGGTCACAGCAGTCAGAATGGAAAGAACCAAAACTAGGGGGCTTAAAAAATAATAATAATAATAATAAAGCAACCAATGGCTTGCTCTTTGTCATCCCCCTTCAGGTGGGAATCGTGCAGAGTGGAAACATCCAGTGTCTGTCTTTCCCGCTGACCGTGGCCACCTTCTTTACCTCCACCTCCTGGGTTCTTTACGGCTTGCAGCTGAAGGACAACTACATCGTGGTACGACTGCTCTGTTGCAAAGAAATTAAACCCCCGAGGAAACCCATCTCATCGCAGGTGTGCGTGTTTTTCTGTCCCAGGTTCCAAACACGCCGGGAATCCTCACCAGCCTCCTGCGGTTCCTCCTGTTCTGGCAGTTCTCACCTGTCGGCCCGTCCCATTCCCATAAGCTCGTCCAGATCTGAGGACGTTCTGCGGAGAACCGAGGATGAGAGAAAAAGGGAAGGCAGCAACTTTAGGGGGCCGCCACTCAACCTGTCGTTTGCCTTTTTTTATTTCCTTTTTTATTCTTTTTGTTTTTTATTCTCTTATTTTATCCTATTCTTATATTCGTTTTTTTTTTAACCTGTGTGTCTTAACCGTCTGACAAAGTGCCTTCCATTAGATCAGTGTAGGACACCGTTTTAACCCTTCAATGTCATGCCCGACCTCAAAAGACCCCCAAAAAGACGGAACAAAGTTATATGAGGTAATAAGTAATTAGTAACCTGTAAAATTAAGAAAATAATCTGGGAGTATCAAATGCAAAAAAAGAGAAGAGGAATTCTGTCATAACAATTATACTTAATCATATTATAATATATGATAAATTATATATTATTATATTATGATAAATTATAATGTAATAATAATAATAGTAAATTATTGCTATTATTATTGTACTTTGTTTATCTCCAAGGACTTTCTTAAGCTTTTCGCCATTTCAACCAGGTTGTGACATTTCAGTTTATGTGTATTTATATTTCTATTTAATAGATAAATACAACAACAAACATGGCAGCAGGGTAACAGATCATGCCTCCACCTCTGGGGAACAAGGTCCATGACAATGGAGATCGGGGTGCGGGCTCTCTGTGTGCAATATTTGCCTCTCACAATCCAAAACATGCAGGAGGTTCATTGGAGACACTAAATTGCTCTGGCATGTCAATGAAAGGGTGAATAGTTGTATGTCTATCTGGTGTCCGAACGAGAGTGAATGGGTGAATATCTCTGTATATCGTGCGGATGACAGAGTGAACGGTATGGCGATATGGCGTGTGAATGAGAGGGTAAATAGTCTTATGTCTCATGCAAACGAAAGGGTGAATGGTTGTATGTCTATAATGTATGAGTGAGAGTGAATGGTTGTATTTCTATATTTCATGTGAATGAGAGGGTGAATAGTTGTATGTCACTTATGTGAATAAAGGATGAATGGTTGTACGTCACGTTATATGTCATGTTATATGTCATGAAAGAGGGGGAAAAGGTTGAATGTCTCTTACGTGTATGAACAAGTGAGTGAATACTTTTATGTGTCTGTCATGGAAATGAAAGGGTGAATGATTGTATGTCCCTATTAAGTCATGCGAATGAAAGGGAGATTAGTTGTATATCTATATGACCTGTGAATGAGAGGGTGAATGGTTGTCTAATGTATTAATTGGGTGAATGCCTGTAGGTAGATGTCATGTTAATTAAAAGATGAACAGTTGTTTGTCTCTGACATGTGAATGAGAGGGTGAATAGTTGTTTGTCTCTAATGTTTGGGAATGGGAGGGAGAATAGTTGTAGCTCTATAATGGTGTGTGAATGAGTGTGACTGGGTGTGTGTCTCCTGTTGTGAATAATGGATTGAATGGTACGTCTATATGATGTTGGAGAGGGTGAATGATTGATGTCGCTGTCATGTGAATAAAAGGGTGAATGGTTGTCTATAATGTATGAATGAGTGTGAATGGTTGTTGTCAGTATATTTCATGTGAACGAGAGGGTGAATAGTTTTATGTCTAAATGGTGTATGAATGAGGGTGAATTGTTTTATTTCTGTTTTGTGAATGATAGAGTGAAGGGTTTGTCTGTATGACATGTGAATGACAGGGTGAATGGCTGAATGTCTATAAATTCGTATAAATGAAAGGGTGAATGGCTGTATGTCTGTCGTGTGAATGAGAGGATGAATAGTTGCATGTCTATATGGTGTATGAATGAGAGTGAATGGTTGTATTACTCTATATGTCATATGAATGAGTTGTTGTATGTCTCTACCAGTGGCCTTGGGATCCCCTTGCGGCCTGTCCAGATCAAACCCCTTGTCTCGCCCAGTGGCAGGTGGGATGGGCTCCAGCAACCCTGCAGGATAAGCGTTTTAGATGACTAATGAATGAGTAATTGATAAACATCAGCATGTGTTGAAGCTTTATTCAGGGTATGATGTAGAAAAAAAATGCAACCATAAAATGGACATAAAGGGGTTAAAACTAGTTGGCTTTTTTTTTTTTTTTTATTTGTTATTTTTTTCCTCTCAACTCTCTCAGCCCATTTCTCAATCGTGTGTTCTCAATCCGTGACTCGGACCCAAAGACTCTGGCTGCTATTAGAGTATCTTTCTCAGTGGAGACTCTTGCCAACGGTACTAGAGCGTTTTTTACATATTTTTTAAAATCCCCTGCTCTGTATCTCTGTGCCTTCACCCCCCCTGCTCTGTTGTTGTCACTCAGTTATTACAATGTAGTAACTGATATTTACGCGTTATGGGGTCCACAAACATTTCAAGTCGAATGTTTTCAATGAGAATTTTTATTTTATTTTAATCATTTCTCAATGGTTTACGTCCTGGAGTATTTTTTTATGTGCTCTTGTAAACAGGATTGAAAATAAAAGGGCAATGAAATCAATGCAGTTGTTTTTTCATTTATTTTATGCTCAGCTGAAACAAGGGGGCCTCACTCAAGATTTGTGTCGCTCGTAAGAATTTTTTGTTTTTGTTTTTTTCAGTCACAGTGATGAGATTATGCACAGATCTGCGGAGATAAGTATGTGTTCCTGTGTCTGTATATGTGTCGCTGCACTGCTTATGCGAGAGGAGACAAAAGCCCGTTTGATGGTGAGGCTTGTTTGTAGGAGTCTGTTGATATAGAGGGCAGTGGTGGGAAAGGCCATGCAAGAGATTCTCATCCCTCTGCCGTGTGTGTATGTGTGCTGTATGCGTCTCTTCCTGGCCCCTGACAGAACACACAGACTCAACAGCGTATTGTGTGCTGGACTGGAGTGTTTTGCTGGGAGGAGATAAGAGTGGAGGACTGGAGGTGGCAGATAAATGAGCCGCTGAACGAGAGAACGGGAAAAAGGGCAAAATGACAGGTTTAAGCGAGGAGGCGATGTCAAGGACCACAAGGAAAGAAAGGGATGGGGGGTGGAGGGGCTGGACGGGAGGGAAACACACTCAATCACTGCTTCACTTTGTGCCATAATCAATTTCCCAAGCAAGAATGCAATTGAAAAAAAGTCACAATTTCACATAAAGAACATCTGTGAATTATCGCTTTGGTTTTCATTTCAGTTAGGTTTTGCATTAATTTTCCAAACAAAACTCCATTCAAAAAAGTGTCAATTTGTCACATTGAAGCTTATCAGAGGATCGCTTGGTGAAAAGGTCATTCGGTGACTGTTGGTTTAGGTAAAGTCAAGGACAGCGCAGTAAACCAGTTGTTCCAGGTTTGTTTAGGCTGAAAGGAATTTGGTCTGCTCACATTTTATAGATTTTCTGGTGACACCTGATTGATTTTCTTTTGCTAAAAAAGGCGACCTCTGCCCCATTTTTTTCTTTCAGATTTTTTTAACTATAATCATACCAAAAGCCCCCCCAAAAATTGGGAATTTTGTCAGCCAGATAGCTTGAAGGCAACCTTTAAATTCTTAGTTTTAATTAATTTAAGGAATGTGAAATTTTGGTCACAAATCCCTTCGGAGGGCAAAGACAGCAGAGCAACTGGAAACTGAGGGCACGTTAACTCTTGTTTTCTCAGTCACCATGTGACTTGAAGCAGGAAGTAAACACAGGTGTGTGTGATTAGTCTCTAAAGAGCACCTTCATTGGTTTCCACTCGAAGCACCTGTGTTTACTTCCTGATGAAAAAAAAAATGGCCGCCACTGTTGTTGACCTTCCCGAACAGATCTGCACATCCGGGCTGCCGGAACAGCCCCCCGCACCAAAACAAACATGGTGGCGGAGTCTCAAAGTCAGTGTGTATGCTGCGTATTTGAGCATCTTTAGCCGTTAGCTTAGCATGACGGGCATGTGTACTTGTGAGGTGCTCCTTAAACATAGTACAGGGAACATAATGGTTTATTTTGTGATTAAAAAAAAAAAAAAGTTTATCAAATTCTGCTGGCCTATAAAGTGAGCCTTAGCGTGAAATAACATTATAAAATAATAATAATTAGCAAGAGTTATTTTTTAATTTTTTTATTCTTTAATGGCAAGCAGTTGCTTGAAAGTCAAATTAAAATTAGCCAAACAATGTATAAAAAAATCAATCAACAGTGGGAACATAATTTTTTTTATGATTTAATAAAAATGTTTATTATGTTCTTTTGGGTCATAAGATGAGCCTTAGAATAGCTAGCAAATATGTATTTTTTTAATGGCAAGTAGTTGCTTGAAAGTCGAATTAAAATTCCTTTAAAATTAGCCAAAAACAAGTTTAAAAATCATGAAAAATTAAATGGTTTGGCCCCCCAAGAAATAAATTAAATTACAAATAAATTACCAAAAAGTAGACAAGAAGTTGGCTTCAGCTGAAATTACCCAGAAGTAAAATGAAATAGTGGGAGGGTCTGAGTCTCTGCAATCTTGTGTTTTATTCACACGCACATGCTGATACATGTGCGTGCATGTGTGTGTGCAAACAGGGAAGGCCCTGTGTTGCTGACTCGCCCTTATATTGTGAAAAGCTAACGTGCTACAGCAGATAAGTAAAAAGCTCATCTCCTGTATCGTGACGGTCCAAAGCCGAGTACTCACCTGGACCCAGTGTTTAGTGGTGTGTGTGTGTGTGTGTGTGTGTGTGTGTGTGCGCACATGCGCGCGCACAAGTGGGGGAGGGTTAATCAGCTAAACAATGAGTTGGACACACAAACAGGATCCCTCTGTTTCCTGGAGTAAGATCCGCCTCCTTGAACACATGCGTGCTGATTTCTGCTCTTTAACACACTCTGCAAATCCCAGGACATATTGTGTGTGTGTGTGTGTGTGTGTGTGTGTGTGTTGCCGCCTACTACCAACACTACTACAAACCCCCCTTGAAAAGCCATGTGTGCATCTATTTTTGTCATTACAGGCAAATTCTTTGAGTAGGTTTTTTTTTTTTGTGTTTTGTTTTTTCTGTATAATTACACAGCACAGCATCCCTGCTAATGCGCACTCTGCAGGCCCGGCGTGCACACAAAGTATGCACATGCAGGCGCATGCACACAGGGGGGAGGTGGCCGTCACTAAAGCGCACCTGTCCCAGCTGCTGTTTTGAAGAGGACAAGAGGGAGTGGAGGAATGCGCTTCCCTCAGCCTTCCTGTCGGCCCTTCACCCGCTGGTCCAGCGCCATCCCAGAATAATCTGCACTACATCAGCATTTATTCTTTCAGTTAGTTTTTTCTTCTTTTAAAGGTTACTTTTTTGCTTTAATTTGCCTTTTTTAGCAATATTTTTGTAAAAGGGACCAATTTCCAATAGATCACCAATAAATATACAAATCAGTGAAATCAAATTTCATAGAAACAAATAATACCATTTTGCATGTTAGTACATTTTTAAAAATTATGTAAACAACAGCACAGATTGATGATAATAATAATAATAATGATAATTGCTGATTAAGATTTAAGGTCAATAACCTTAAGATTCATTTTATCATATATACTGTGTATATATATATATATTATACATTCGGGAGAACAAGTATTTGATATACTGCTGATTTTTCAGCTTTACCCACTTTCAAAGCATGTACTGTAGAGGTCTGGCTCCAGATCCTTCAGGTTTCGGGGCATACACTGCGCAATATGGACTTCCAGCTCTCGCCAAAGATTTTCTATTGGGTTCAGGTCTGGACACTTGCTAGGCCACTCCAGGACCTTGAGATGCTCCTTACGGAGCCACTCCTTAGCACCCTGGCTGTGTGTTTGGAGTCATTGTCATGCCAGAAGACCCGGCCACGACCCATCTTCAAGGCTCTGACTGAGGCAAGGAGGTAGTTGGCCAAGATCTTGCAATACAGGCCCCATCCATCCTCCCTTCAATACGGTGCAGTCGTCCTGTCCCCTTTCCAGAAAAGCATCCCCAAAGAATGATGTTTCCACCTCCATGCTTGACGCTTGGGATGTTGTTCTTAGGGTCGTACTCATCCCTCTTCTTCATCCAAACAAGGGGGAGTGAAGTTTAGACCAAAAAGCTCTATTTTTGTTTCATCAGACCACATGACTTTCTTACATTCCTCTTCTGGATCATCCAGATGGTCATTGGCAAACTTGAGACAGGCCTGGACATGTGCTGGCTGAGCAAGGGGATCTTGCGTGCGATTGACTGTCATCTTGAACTTTTTCCATTTTCTGATCAGTCTGCCAACAATTGTAGCCTTCTCTCCAAGCTGCTTGCCTGTTGTCATGTAGCCCATCCCAGCCTTGTACAGGTCTACAATTGCATCCCTGATGTCCCTCCAAACCTCTGGTCTTGACCATTGTGGAGAGGTTGGAGTTTGTTTGATTGAGCGTGTGGACAGGTGTCTTTTCTACAGGCACCGAGTTCAAACTAGTGCAGTTAATCCAGCTAATGATTGGAAAACAGGAGGGCTTCATGAAGAAGAACTAATAAGTCTGTGAGAGCCGCAATTCTTATTGGTTGGTTGGTGATCATTTACTTATGTCATGCAATAAAAAGCAAATTAAATATTTAAAAATTATACAATGTGATTTTTTTGGGGATTTTTTTTTTTTTAGATTCTGTCACTCACAGTTGAAGAGTACCTATGATAAAAAATATAGACCTCTACATGCTTTGTAGGCGGGAAAAGCTGAAAAATCAGCAGTGGATCAAATACTCGTTCTCCCCGCTGTACATATGTATATATTTACAGTATATTACTAACGCCTGACATAGGAAATGATTATATGTGTGTATTAATATGCAGACGTGATTGTTAATAAACATGTATAAGACAATATTACTCGGAAGAAACAATAAAAAATTCTTTAAAATATTAAAAACATGACTTCCTGTCTGCATGGACATAAATATAATACATCTCTTTGAAAATTCCTGTATTTTATTTTTTGTTTGTAGCAACTGGAGCTCAGTCCATTCCGACTGCATTCCACCTCTGGGTGTCATGTAATGTATCCGATTACATCTCAGGAGTAATTTGTTTACAAACAAACTAACAAAAAAAGAGGTTGAGTTCTCATGATTGACGGGACGCACACATCTTTAATAATTTTTATTGGGTTATGGTTTGGCTTAGCGTGAGCCACTGATGCCAACAGCGACGCCAACGTTGCCGCCACCACTTGTATTTATGGTCAGAAAGTACTAAGTGTCTTTTCTGTTCCCGGTCTCCCATTTTCTTTATTTTTTTTTATGTCGCACGCAGGAACTTTTCATGACCCAGAGTCGTCATGTCAAGGATGCCGCTTGGATTGAACCTGAATGTGAGGCATTGTATTGAACCTGAATAAATCATATTGAAATAGAGGGGAAGCGAAATTACCATATCGGAAATACCGTATTTTTCAGACTATATGTCGCTCCGGATTATAAGTCACACCAGCCAAAAATGCATAATAAAGAATGAAAAAACACATAAATAAGTTGCACTGGAGTATAAGTCACATTTTTGGGGAGAAATTTATTTGATAAAATCACACACCAAGAATAGATTTTTCATCTTGAAAGGCAATTTAAAATAAAAATAGAATAGAGAACAACAGGCTGAATTAGTATAGCCTATATGACAACAAACTGAGAACGTGCCTGGTGGGCAATGTTAACGTAACATATTATGGTAAGAGTCACTCAAATAACTATAGCATATAGCACATGCTACAACCAAACAATCAGTGTCACTCTTAATTACTAAATCCAACGAAATCTTCTTCTTCGTCGTCACCTCTGAACAAATCCGCCAACTCCGAAGGCAGACAATGCGCCAGTTCCGCTTCTACCAGTACGTCGCTTACGTCACAGACATAGTCAGTTGCAGTTCCAATTATTCCAGCCTTTCTGAACCCCGACAGGATGGCATCCTTGCTCGTATAGAGAGGTGATTTCGTTGCATAAAGCGGTAACACCAGGAAGGTCCTCCTGGAAAGTCATTTATATTAATTTCCTTGGCAACTACCTGGGTGTGAAGACGCAACTGTACAGTTGACAAGCCTCTCCCGGCAGCACGTTGTTCAAGCACCCATGTGTGAACTCGTTCCCCTAGCTGTGGCCACCTAGCTTTTAGCCCGCGATTAGCTTTTTTAGTTTTCTTCATTTCAACAAGAGTAACCTTCGCTTTTCGCCAGTCCCTTACAAGTTTCTCCCTAATTTCAAACTTTCTTTCTGCTGCTCGATTGCCGTTTTCGGCTGAATATTTCACTACTTCCTGCTTGTAACCTGCAGAATATTTTCTTTTCTGTGCCATTTTTGTCCAACCCTTCTCAGTTGGTTTTATAAGTTAGTGCGAATGCTGAAATGATCAATTTTCATAGGTACAGAAGTCGCTGAATTTTGATTGGTTGGCGTGTGTGTGTGTGATGATCGCTGCTATATTAAAGACACACACGCAGACACAGACATACACACATCAGAGCAAGAGAGCTTAATGATTTCACACATAAGTTGCTCCAGAGTATAAGTCGCACCCCCAGCCAAACAATGAAAAAAACTGCGACTTATAGTCCGAAAAATAGGGTAAGTGATATGGTTGTTTGCTAAAACTCGTAAAATTTTATAAAAATTATCTATAGCAGAAAGGCTGTTTTTCATTTGAAATAAACCACTTTAAAATGTAAATAAAGTTTTAGCTCCACTTTTTCCTTTTAATTTATCACATGCGGACAAATGAGCGCCCTCTACTTGCAGTAATCAGACAACATCAGACACACTGATTCCATTCTAATTTATAAAAATAAGTTATTTATTCAATTTCTTGTTTATATTGATTTATTTAACTATTTGTTTAATTGTTTGTATGTTGTGTCTATTGATTTAACCCTATTTTTCTTTTTGTATATCCAGTTCAAAGGAATTATTTTCACCTTTTATTTCTTTTTTAACAAGAAAAGAACTCATAAACCTATTAACATTTATGTTTTTTCCAGTTAATTATTAACCTGTAGTTTACGACATCGGGGAAAAACAAGCAACAAACTTTGAAACCAATTAGGAAGTTGGTAGACGTCGAATCTTGGCGAACTTGACAGGTCAAAGTAGCAGTTTTACACTTTTATACACACTAATTAACATTTTATATATTTTATTTTGTAACTGTGGCTGGCTCAAGGTGCTTTCTTACTAGCAAGGTTATTACCACGTTGCTGATTTTGTTTTGGAGTAGCATGAAGGAACTTTTTTTTTTAAAGAAATAGGGGTTTCATTACAAAGCCTGTTGTAACATATCATCTTCAAACTCGTGGGGGTGTCTCTCAGCAGGTGTATGTGTGTGTGTATGTGTGTGTATATACACACGTCATCTACTCCCTATTCCACATCAGCAGGCCCTCATCAAGCGGCAAAACGGATTAGCATCATCTATCGCAAAATTGCTTTGGGAAAAAAAAAACCCTCAAGGAGGGGGTTATCCTGAGTTTTTCACCCGCAGTGCCTTCAGTGACACGCAATGGGTCTGAAAAAAAACCAAACTTCCAAGCTTTCGACGTGGATCGTTACGCTTTTGTAACCCCGATTACCCGCCATTACTGTTGACGGGGGTTGGATAAATGGCTAACCCCTCCCGGGTGACACCGCAAAGGCCCCGTTGGGAGCGAAATAAACACTTGGACAGCTCCACATAACTATTACTCTGCAAATTAAAGGCGTCGTCCCCGTACAAGGACATCTTCTCCTGCCAAACTGCATGTCGTGAGGGTGAAAACTTAAAAACAAACACATGACCCATCTCAGGAGGTGCGTTTGATTTATCCATCTTGACATTTTTAAAACCCCTGACGTGTTCTTTCTCTTTTCTTTTTTTTTTTTTTTTTTTGTGAAATGAGCAACCGGTTCTTGCGAAGAACCCGTTTGAACCGGGACGGGTACCAAATGGATAAGCACTTTTTTGTCTCGAGGGTGACCTAATGTTTTTCAAGTTTAAAAACAAATTAAAAAAAGATGAAAAAGGAGGGGACACACGGTTTCTAGTCATGTCTTAGCTCGCTGGCTCAGGCATGCGTCCAAAATGCAGATTGCTGTGCATGTGTGTGTGTGTGTGTGTGTGTGGGTGTGTGTGTGTGTGTGTGTGTGCGTGTCTGCACGATGATCCCACCATCAACCGGGCAGGGTGGATTTGTGTGTGATTGCAGGGGTGTGCACGCGCGGGACATGCTGCACTGACAGCCAGAAATGTTTTCTGATGATGTTCACAAACCTCGGGCCTGTAATGGAGATCCATTTGGTTTGACAGCTTTACAGATATGTGTGTGTGTGTGTGTGTGTGTGTGTGTGTGTGTGTGTGTGTGTATGTGTGCGCGTGCTGCAGCTTCACTAAGTGAGAGTCTGGTGAGGAAAGACAGGAGAAACAGCTGTTCGCACCCGCAGCCCGCAGCTTCTTGCACTGTTTGCATGTTTCTGCGTATTCCCTTGTTTTCCCCGATGCTTGAACTTTAAGACACAAGGATATATTGCTGTTTAAAAAAACAAAACAAACAGAAGAAAAGCAACTCCGCTAATTGTCACGCCAGCCAGTTTTGGAACCGATCCTGAAAACTTCATGCAGTCATAAAGGTGTATTAAGTAATTATAATAATGTGAATATAACAGGTTTTTTTTGGCAGATATTAATAGAAAAAAAGGCTTGTTCAGTTCTGGGTTCTTGATTCTGGAATCTCCTTGGGAAGCATTTTAATGCTGTGTTTTTCTTAGGGGTATTTTTTTTAATGGTTTCCTTTGAGACTTCCTTTTCTTTTAAGCCCGTGAACTTTTTAAGAGCACATATTCTTAATCTAATTCTCAAATCGCATGTTAATATCACCTGCTTTTTTTGTTTTTCTAAAGTTTTTGGATCATTTGCACCAGCTCCTCCCCTCTTTTCTCCCTCCCAATGTTTTTTTTTTTTTTTTTTTCGTTTTTAGCATTTTCAAGTGTTTCCTCAAGCTTACCCTACAGGCCACCTAACGCCCTTTGTTATGTAACCTTCAGGAGCTGAATATTATCTACCAGCGCCTGTTTGCTCTGGTGTTTACTCGGGCTTCGCCTCCTCCAAACTCACCCCGCAGGAGAGGGACAAGAATCACAACAACGTCATCTAGTGGCCACCGATGCAACGGGAGCCACATCAAGTCAAATCTTAAAGCAGCAGCAATGTCGTTATCTAGTGGTGAGATGTGGAACAGGCGGACATCTGCAGACAGAACCATGTAAACACGCGAGTGGTGTTTACCTGATTGCCATGGTTACCAGGCGACCGGTCCGACCCGCTCAGGGAGGTGGGCGTTTACCGTCTGGGATGGTTATACATGCGTGCTAATTAACAGAACACACACACGCAAGCAAACAATCGTAAAAACATCAGTTTTGAGACGCAGACAAAGACAGTCTGACTTTTACAGTTGTTTTGTTCCACACCTGTCAATCAAAAGGTGAAAAGCGTTACGGCGGAGACTGCCGACGATGAGTCAAAGGTGTGTTTTCAAACTTTCCGATCGCGTCGAGGGAGCGCGGGCGGGCGTGTGTGCGCCTGAGCGCACTTCGTGGGATAGAAAGATCAGCACTCGAACAATTTCCATCTCATCTTGAATCCACCCTTGACGACTTTCATGAATAGTAATTTTTTAATTATCTAATTTATTTAACTATTTAACTTTTTCTTTCTGTTGAATTTACCCCCAGATACACAAATTAATAAGAATGAATCAACCAATTAAAAAATTAGTTAAATAATTAATACTAATTACAATAATATTATAAAAATAACAACAACGAAAAATAATTATTCCTCATTATAATAATAATGATAATTATTCATCATCATTATTATTATTATGTGTTTCCATCGGGATACCAGTAGCTCTTTCGGCTTTGCCTTTCAGGGGTCGCCACAGCCAATTATCTACTTCCGTCGAACCCGCTCTTGTTCTCCCCAATTCATGAAGCCCTCTGCCCTCATTTCTTCACAATCCCTCCTCTGTCCATGTCCAAACCATTTCAGTCTGACTTTATCTCTATCTGATGTCACTCTGATGGATTCATCTCTGATCCTATCAATCCTCCTCATTAGATGGAGGCGGGTGATTGGTCATATCGACCCCTGAAGGGAACCATCTGCTTCCTCCAATAGTCCACAAACTATGGACTTCCTCGAAGGAGAAGAAGGAAATGTTATAGTATGTCGTATGATGATGTTTTATTCATTGCCCAAATGTACGTCTGTCATTCCGAGGTCCTCAGAACTGACACTTCATCCTACTCAACCGCTCATAACTTCATTTTGTGCCTCTCAGTGGTGAAACTGTAGATTGCACCCAAGTGAGAGTGAAACTTTGTGCAACAGATCTTGATACTTCAATTGATGAAGCACAAAAAAATGTTGTGAAATTCTCATGTAACCCTGCTGATACTTGGGGGTAACTTTTCTTAATTATATATTTTGAAAATACTACGACAAGTTTTTGTCATAGTCATGTGACATTCCGTTTTTTTAGTTTTACCGGTGTTATGTAATCAGTTGTGGTCACAGTCATGTGCAATCAGCTAAGGTGCATTACCTTAATACCCGTTTCAAGACGTCGTGAGAAAATTGTTAACTAAATCGTCCACCGAGTGGAGCCAGAGCGACAATTCCCTTAGTAATTTAGTATAACTTACAGAGACAAAACTGTCCCACTGTCCTCATATGAGGACATGCATTTTATGTTTTGTTTTTTATTCTTTTATTTCTTTCGATTTATTTCAGACAGGCGTAAAATAAAGAGATGACTGACAGACCTTGAAAAGGAAAAAACATATAATACTTGAGTACAACATTCTTCGTATAGTACAATCTACTGGCCCAATAGAAGCCCTTTTCACAACTGTTACAGTGCTAAACAATGTTGGAAAGACTCGAGTTTGCTCTTACGAGGACTCAATAGGTTGAACCAGCTAAAACCCGCCTGAACACATCATGAGAGCAACTGTTAAAGGGTAAACAAATCTGGCTGACAAATGGCTAGCGGATAAACAAACATGGCGGACAAACAGCTTGTTGTTGAATGTTGTCAGTGCAGTTATCCACTCTTTCCTCCATTGCTATAATCCAGTTTTGCTTCATCGGCCCTTGCTCCTTGGGCGCCATCATCGTTTGTACTTCCTGTGGCCCCGCCGCCTTTTTCATTGGCCAGTGATTACAAGGTTGGCGCGCTCTACACGATCAGGTTTCATTGACAGTGGCTGAGATCCAGTCAGATATGTTCCTCTCACATGCTAACACGTTACCCTCCAAACTAGCCTCACTCCTTGTCACCAACTAGCGCCAAGCATCGCCAGCTACCCCCAACTGTGAATCCTGGGTGAAATATTGCAGCTTTAAATGTATTTAAAAAAAATAAAGAATTAAAAAGAAAATTGCAAACAGGGTACCATCTCTGTCACAAGATGAATGTAAAGGGAGGATTAAGTTTTTTGTCCCAAACAGTGAAATTAAGTTGACTGGTTGGTTCCCCCAGTTTTTTGGAGTTTCTGAACAGTTGAAGCAACGTCGCATGAAAAAAAAGGAAGAAAAAATGTGACAAACAAACGCAGAGGAGGCAGCGGCCAGATTTAGTGTAATATAAACAAATCAGGCCTGGGGGGTTGAAAATGGGGCGAAGAAAAAAGGCTCTTCCTTGTGCATAGAAGTTAGCAACACTCCACCTCGCGTCCTCCACTACATGCTAATGCCACTGTTGTCGTTCGGCCCCATCAGATCGGTTTAATCACCGTGGTGATGTTTCACAGAAATATCTGAAGGTGCTTGTTTAGGATCCACATGCCACATGGTTGGGGGGGTGCATTTGATTTACCCGCCAGTGCAACCTAGCGCAATATCGACACGCAACACTTTTTCCACGTCACCAAAAAATGTATTACGCGGTATAACTGTATTTGTGGTATATCCAGGAGGTTTCACATGTTTGACGCAGTTGCCTCCCACAGGTGTCGTCCCCACTACTTGCTAAGAGTCGTCGCCCGGGGCTGGATGGTGACCCGGCGAGGCGGGGGCTCCTCAATGCTCCGATTGGCCACAAGGTCCTGCAGCTGCAGGGCCCCGCCCCCGATGAAACAGAATGCCGGGCAGACAGGCAAGGAGCAGTCGACATGCGCGTCCCAGAGCACACGCAGTGAGTGGGCGTCGTAGAAGGTGACACGACCCGCATCGCAGTCCAGGCACAGCCCAAGGCGGGGGGGGAGGGGGGAGGTGTGTGGGTGAGCTGGGTGGGCCCCACTGTGGGAGTGGGAATGGGAGTGGGAGTGGGAGTGGGAGTGGGAGTTGGTCATGCCCTTAGGCAGCAGGATCTTCCCCATCCCCATGGTGAGGAAGAAGAAAGGGGGCGGGTCCTGGCCGTCCTCTCCGCCGCTGTCATGGCCACTGTCCGGGTCGCAACTACAAGGGTGGGACACAGAAAGAGACAGATTTTTCAGAATAGATCGGTTGTAAGAAATCGTTCCGGGCAACAGGTTCCTCACCGAGGGCTGGCCACCTCCTCTGGCAGTTGGAACCATTCCTGTAGTTTTGCTTCCTGTCCAACTCCGACCTGTGGGAGCAAACGCAAAGCCGTGACAACCCGCACATGTAGCGTCACCACAGCGACTGACCACACACACGTGCACACACACCTTGACCAGGTAGGAGCCTGGCTCCACCGAGCACGCCCAGTAGTGCCGGCCCTGACTGACGGCTACGTCCGCCACCAAGAGGTCGGAGGTCAGGCTGCAGGAGGTGAGCAGGCGGTCGGCGGCCTGTAGCAGGGAAAGGCCTGGGACACTGCGGGCATAGGTCTGGCCCCGGCCCAGAGCCAGACGGTCAGCATGGAGACCACAGCCCGAATCCAGGGAGAAGCTCAGCACTGGGAAGAGGAGGAGGTAAGGTCGAGGGGACAAACTGTGTCTGGCAATAGGTATTTTTGAGGGGTATTTTTTTCATTTGCACCTTCCTTCTTCTTCTACTACAACTACTGCTATCACTACTCCTACTACTGGTGGTAACAATTATAATATAATGTTCTCTTTCTGCGTATCAAGCATTTTTTGCAAGATTTATGTAGTTTTTTGCTATATTGTTCATTTGCATCTTTTGTTCCTCCTCCTACTTGTACTTCTATTTGTAATAACCCCACTACTGCAACCGTCTACTGCCACTACTACTGCTACCAGTATTAATCTGCTCTCCTTCCACTCATCAAGTAATTCTATCTAGATTTAATAATTTGTGCGTTTTTTTATTATTATTTTCAAGTTTTCTTCCCGCCCCTACCACTACTAGCAGTATTTTTTATATTTGTTAGTTAGTACTTTTTTGTTTTGTTTTGTTTTGTTTTTCCCAGACAAACTTTCAGGTAAACATTACTTTGTCCTGGAATTGCATTTCCCTCTGCAATTAACCTTTTAGTTATTCCTTGTCGGTATTTTTTTGTTGTTGAAGTTTGTAGTTCAGTATTCCTGCAAACCCAAAATGAAGTGTAAGAAGCTGTAAATGAGAAAGAACCTGTGTGAGGACCGACAGTCCCTCTAATGCATGCAGTATTACTCTGGTGCCTCTAGCCGGCTGCGTAACGTCCCTGTATGAGGACGTTTTCCATAAATTTCTTTTTTCTTTTTGTTTTTTTCTCCCTTACCAGGTGCAGGAGGCGTGTGCAGGTACACTTCCTCGCTGTACTCCCCAAAGCCGGCCTTGTTGCACCCACGTACTCGGAGGACATAGACACTGTCCGTGTGCACCTGCTCCACCACGGCGCTGGTTCCTCTCACCTCGTCGAGACGCTGCCACGCCACCGCCACCATGTTGGGGGACCGTGAGCCCCCCCACGCTGCCCCAGCTCCCCCCGCCCGCTGTTGGTACTCGACAGAGAAGTGCCAGGCAGGGGCTGAGTCCTGGGGGAGGCGCCAGCACAGGAAGAGCTGGTCGTACGCCAGCGTCTTCTGAGTGTCAATGACGGGAGCCAGAGGAGCTACATGGATGGATGGATGGATGGATGGATGGATGGATGGATGGATGGATGGGTGGGTGGTTTGAGAGAGAAACAGAGAGAGAGGCTTTATTTATTTTATCATAAGAGATTAGCCAAAGATTCATTTGATGTTTCCAGGCACTATTATTTCAAAGCCTAGCTTTGCTGCATGATAGGGTTTTGCATTATTTTAGTCTAATTTGACTGTGTCAAATATCCCTCCTCAGTTTCACATGATATAGTCCTCCTATTGGTCTTCCTATATGATTCTCAAACTCACACATGCACACACACGCACCCTCCCTCACCCTGGATAAAATCTAGGCGTTGGACAATCTGCACCTCCCTCTGTGAGTCGAGGTGGAAGAGTGTGAAGGAGGGTTCGGCGGAGGGCAAGAAGGAGTGCAGGCTCTGGACGGCCTTCGCCAGCCTGGAGACGACGACATAACAGCAACAAAGTTACATGATACAGTATTTTACAAAAAAAATTACAATACTGATTATATAAGTAGTATTGATATCAGATCTGATATCAAATTAAATCTATAATCATTATTTACATAGTATATATATGTATGTATATATATATATATATCATATAATAATAATAATAATAATAATAATAATAATAATAATGATGATAATAATAACAACAATAATAATAATAATTATTACGTCATTGCTATTTCCAGGAACTACGACTACTACTACTGCGGCTACTCTGACTACTACTACTACTACTACTGCCACTACTGCAACTA
Source organism: Fistularia commersonii (assembly GCF_037954325.1). Lineage (NCBI taxonomy): Eukaryota > Metazoa > Chordata > Actinopteri > Syngnathiformes > Fistulariidae > Fistularia > Fistularia commersonii. The sequence goes on along the minus strand of NC_141294.1, from coordinate 19,449,344 downwards.
CTACTACTACAACTACCACTACTGCTACTACTACTACTACTACTACTACTGCTACTACTACTACTACTGCTACTACTACGATGATGTTATCTCACTGCGTATCAAATACTTTGAAGGTATTTTCAGTATTAAGTTGATATGCATTTTTTCTCCTGCTTCTACCACTACTAATACTTTTACTATTACTAGAACTACGTTATCTAACTGCGTATCAAGTATTTTATGCTCTAGTAGTTTTATTGTTTGTTTATTTGTTTGTTGGAAGTATATTGGTGATATACATCTCTTCCTCTTGCTTCTTCCACTTATATTGCTACTACAACTATGTTCCCTTTCGGCTTATTGAATTAAGTATTTTTTGCTAGATTAGGTATTTTGGGGGTATTTTTAGTATTTAGTTAATGACTCCTCTTCCTGTTCTTCCATGCACAATTTTCCTCTTTCCCCGCACCTGTTGTGGGTGATCCTTGCCGCCTGGACAAATGCCGGTGGATCGGTCTCCTTCAGGAGCTCCTCGGCGAAGGCCAACAGACCCCCGTGCTCCAGGAGGTCCCGTCTCCGGGACACCTGGGCAACCAGCGCCTCCTGCCTCCTGCTGCGGGCCCCTTCCAGGGATGCAGCCAGGATCCCCTGACGCTCCACCACGGCGGCCCCCAGCTCCCGCACACACTGGGTGAGGTGGCGGAGAGCTACGGCACTGTTGGCCTGCAGGGGCAGAATGGGGGAAGCTACTTTCAATGACTTTCCAAGACTTTTACAGCTTTGTCTACCTTTTTCTCTGGCCATTTTTAGCTGATTTGAAACTCCTTTCAGTAATTTAACCCAAATTTTAACCACCTATTCCCTGGTGTTCTAGTGGTTAGGATTCGCTTCTCTTGCCTCTGCAGCCCAAGCTTGATACCCAATCAGGGAACACTTTTTGGGGCAGCGTGGCGCAGCGGGTAGAACCACTATCTTTAGAACCAAACATTTTGGTTCAATTCCTGGCTCCTCCTGATGTGTCAAAGTGTTGTTGAGCAAGACACTGAACCCCTGCATGCTCCCCTGGCACAGATAGACAGCAGCCAACTGATCATGGTTCATCCATGATGGGTTCAATGCATAGAAGGAATTTCACCACGAGGGATTAGTACAATATTATTATCATTAATGCTATAACTACTGTAGCAATCTTCTCTAACTGCGTATCATGTATTTTACACAATATAGTGATTATTTGTTTATTTGTTTGTTCGTCTTTTTGTTTCTGTATTTAGTCCTACTACAACCATTACCACTTCTATCACTATTGCTGCTTTGGCCACTAACACTAATACTAATTCTATTACTACTACTACAGTAATCTTCTGCTCATCGAGTATTTTTTGCTAGATTTTGTATTTTCTGTTGGTTTGTTTGTTACTACTACCACTGCTTCTCCTACAACTACTCAAACAAAGTTCACTTTCTGCTTATCAATCATTTTTTGGCTACATTTACATGTTGTAGTTCTTTTAGTATTTAGTTATATGTGTCTTTTCCTCATGCTTCTACCACTACTACTATCCCTATTACTATTTTTACAAATATTATGAATATTTTGGAGGTATTCTGGATATTTTGTCAATATGCATATTTTCCTGCTGCTTCTACACATCACTACTATTCCTACTTCTCGCAATGACAGGTAGTGGCTACTAGGGGGCAGAGGAAAAAAAAAAAACTTCCTCGCTTCAATCTCAAGAATCAAATGTATTAATTACTAATTCCCTCCGCAACAACAGTCTACAATTGTTTTCTCCAATAAACGGCAGCAAATTTAAAATAAATCATCTTTTTCATTGATAAAATCCTTTCTTGACAATAATATTGATTGATCAGGTAATTACAGGTCGGTATCCTGGTAGTTTGCAGGCTGTTTCCAGGTTGCTTCTCAATACAGACGTGCATGTGACATTTAAAAGACAGAGACAAATGGGCCGGCGTGCACGGCGGAGCAGGGAGACGGAGCACCTCCATCTGCCGGATGGCGGCTTCCAGCTGTGCAATCTGGCTCTGTATTGTCTCCTGGTTGGACAGGATGTAGTTTGCCTCCTCTGTGACCTTGTCCTGTGAGGAAAAAAAGCGAGAGATGGTCGGTGGCAGGAAAAAAAAACCCACAAGGGGTTTTGACCGTTACTGGGGTGAGCGGTGGGGGCGCCGAACCTTCAGTGCCTGGTAAGCCTGAGCCACCGGCAGCACTTTGTGTCCGTGGTGGACGCGGCGCAGCTTACAGAGCTGGCAGAGCAGCCGCTGGCACGTCCTGCAGAACCAGTGAAACCTCTCCTGCTCGTGCTCCGTGCACGTCAGCACCTGCAGGAGCAAAGGGCACCACGTCACTGTGGTAATACAAACGTAAAAATGCCACCCTAGTAAAAATTGACAATGAGGGTTGACTGGCACCCTCTGGGATCAGCAATTTTTTTTTTTAGGGTCGCCTTTTTCCAGAAGTAACTGTCCATCATCTCTGTGGCATTTTCACGGATTTTTGTTACCATGGTTACTTGAAACGTCAAGAAAGGTCGCGCAAAGGCTGTGAGGTCATGCGAAACTGCGGGAATTCACCCCTCCATTTGTTTCAATGGGGGTTTTATCAATAATGCTATTACTGGCTGTTGGCCATTGTTGTCGCCATGGCTACACAGATACATCACTAAAACATAGCCTCACACTGAACCCCAACCAGTTACGGGACTTTATTACGCAAACACAGCAAAGCTGTGGGAGCGGACACGCAGATCATCTCATCCATCCCTATCAAATTTCTCTTTGCATGTTTTTTTTTTTTTGAGAGAGACAACCGGTGAGTCATTACATGCCCGAGCAAACGGGCGGCGCCGACCTTGGGACGGAAGCTGTTGGTGGGCAGGACGTGCTCGTGCTGCGCACGAGGCGTCCCCCAGGGATGGTAGAGCTTGAAGCACTCATTGCAGAAGTTGGACTTGCAGTCAGCGCAGCCCTTAGTAGCCTCCAGGGCCTGGGGGGGTTTACAGAAGCCGCACAGGATGGCAATGCTCCCCAGGCTAAGGGTGTGCCTGTACCTGGGAGGGAGGTGAGGGAGAGGATGGTCACACTGAAGAAGATCTGCTGCAGAGAAATTACATCAGCTCTTTCAAGATCTGGCCCACCGCATTTATTTTGCTAATTTTTTTGCTGATTTTTAGGCCAATTTTCTCATGTTTATTTTTCATTATTGTTTTTTTTACTTTTTGTAGTCCATTTCTAGGTAACTTTCCTTTTTAATTCATTTTTAATTTTCCATGTTTGTAAAACTTTTTTTAAACCAATTTCCAAGACTATTTATGTAACAATTTTTACATGTATTAATTATTATCAATAAGAATAAGAATAAGAATAAGAATAAGAATAAGAATAAGAATAAGAATAAGAATAAGAATAAGAATAAGAATAAGAATAAGAACAACTTCATTCATCCTGAAGGAAATTGTTGTGCAAGAGTTTCAAGTAAAAACATATCAATAATAAATAATAGTAGGAAATTGTAAAAAACAGTAAAAAAAAAGGGGGAGAATAAGAAATACAAATAAAACTATAAAGTGTCAAAGCCAAGGCTATTAAGTGTTTTAAGGTCTTAAGTACAAAGATTTGAAGATTCCCTGGGGCTGAGGGAAGATGAATTAAAAAAGAAGTGTGTCTGTTATTTTGTTAAATATGAAAAAATATATATGCAGGTGAGTTTCTGAATCAACTCCTCAGCAGCTACACCTCAAGCAGTCCCGAGGCTATTCATTTTATTATTATTTATTTTTAGGTCTTCTCCGACCTGGATACATCAGGTGATTTCGGCTGGTTTAAAAAAAAAATAGTGAACTTCCCTCATATATCCGAGATACGGTTACAGACGAGGAGGCAAAAACTTCTTCCTGTCTCCTTGCCAGGCCATTTCTTGACGAGTGTTCTCTCTGGTTTATCCCTTTTATCTTGATAGCATTTTGTTTTCCCTGAAGTTGTCTACAACCGCATCACGTGTGCACTCACCTCTCAACGATGCGCTCCAGGGTGAGGTTCCGCGGGCATCCTGTCAGGCCCCGATCGTTGAGCTCCACGTCCTGCCGGCAGGACGGGCAGGGGAAGAGCACAGGGGTCATGGTCGGGTCCTTCCGCCGCCGCCCCGGGTATGTCCCGCACACTGAGGGAGGAGGAAACAGCTAATGTTAAAAATGTCTTTCACACAAAAAAAACTCACATTCTTAGAGTCAAATGTCACGAAATATTTTGTTTTTCATTGGGAAATGAAAAAAAGAGATTTTCCAAACATATTTATTTCACCCTTTTATTCAATATCACTTTGTGTGATGTCTACATTACTTTCAGCAGTGTTCACAACGTCTCCTAAAAGGATAGTTAATAAGCTTGGAATAAATAAGCTATTAGCGGTCAGTGGGAAGACAGACTTCACATCAAACACACACTTCCACCTGTTCTGAGGACCCGCTCCAGGCGGTCAGGGGTGCGGGGTGGAGGTCTGCGAGCCTGCCGCGGGGAGCGGGTGTTGGGGGTGGAGGCGGGTGAGTGAGGCTCCGGGGGGAGGTCGGGGGGAGGGTAGCCTCGCTGCACCAGAACGTCGGCGGCGCACAGCAGACACACGCTGTGCAGACACGGAAGCAGGACGGGCTGCCGCGCCATGTTATCACACACCGGGCAGCGGAGCTCCTGCTCCATGTTCTTCATGCTGGACTAATTGGGTTGGGGGGTGCGAAAGGTGGGGGTGAGGGAGGAGGGGTAAGAAGAGAAACACAGCCCAAGAGGGTGGCCTCAGTGGAAACAAAAAAAAAACGGCACAGAATTTCAAGAAAAAAAGATGGAAGGAACAAAACCCAGAATTATATATATACACACACACACATATATACATATATATATATATATATATATGTGTGTGTGTGTGTGTGTGTACGTATACACACACGCACACACACACACACACGAACACATATACACATGCATACACATGCATACAGTATATATACACACACAAACAAATATATGTACACACATACATATGTGTGTGATGTGGCAAAAGAATCTGCCTCTGTTCATGATAAATAGTTACTGTAAAATTGTTATATATCTATATCTGTGGAGGCTCTCAGTCATCCAGGTCATGGTGAATTCTTGTCTTGTCTTGTCGATGATTCACAGTGTTGTTGAAGGTAACACAGTATATTTTTAAACACCAGAGTGTGTGTTGGTGTGTATGTGTGTGTGAGCGCTTGGTTTGCTCCACGAGCTTCCAGAGCAAGTCCACAGCTCAAGGGAATAAAAAATAAATTAAATTAAATTAAATTAAATCAAATTAAAATAAAATAAAATAAAATAAAATAATTCGTTAGTTAAAATGAAACATATTGAAAAGAAATTCCACCGAAATTGGACACGATTTTCCTGAAACAGATTTACATTTTTGGACATAATAAGGACATTTAGTTATACATCCATAGATGTATATGTGTATGTATGTGTGTGTGTGTGTATATATAAATTTATATACGCAATACATATACGCATCTGTTGTGCATATTATATATGCATATTATAAAAATATATATATACTACTCTATTCTCTATATCCTCCTCTCTCACACAGACTACCTTCATACCCTCTCTCACTACATCCATAAATCTACTCTTTGGTCTTCCTTTAGACCTCCTGCCTGGCAGTTCCAATTCCAGCATCCATCTACCAATATATTCTCTATAACCTCCTCTGTACATGACCGAACCATCTGAGTCAGTCTTTTCTGACCTTCTCTCCAAAACATCTAATATGTGCTGTTTCTCTGATAGACTCATTCCTGATCCTATCCATCCTGGTCACTCCCAAAGAGAACCTAACATCTCACGACTGTCTTGTACACCTTTCCTTTTATTCAGGCCAATAGTCTTCTATTGCGTTGTTACCCCGACACGTTTCTCCACCCATTCCAACCTAATTGAACCCGTCTCTTCACCTCGTTTCCACACTCTCCGTTGCTCTGGACGGTTGACCCCAAGTACCTGGAATCCTCCAACTTCTTGATCTCCACTCCCTGTAGCCTCACGGCTCCACTCAAGCTCTTTTCATTCACACACATATATTCTGTCTTGCTGCGACTAACTTTCATTCCTTTCTTTTCTAGTGCATACTTCCACATCTCGAGATTTTCCTCAACCTGTTCTCTGCTCTCACTACAGATCACAATGTCATCTGCAAACATCATAGTCCTGGAGATTCCTGACTAATCTCATCCGTCAGCCTGTCAATCACCACTGCAAACAAGAAGGGGCTCAGAGGGAATCCCTGATGCAGTCCCTCCTCCACCTTGAACTTCTCTGGTACCCCTACAGCACACTGCACCACTGTCTCACAGCTTGCATACATGTCCGCCACCAGTCTAATATACTTCTCTGCCACTCCAGATTTCCTCATACAATACCAGAGCTCCACTCTTGACACGCTGTCATATGCTTTTTCTAGGTCTACAAAAACACAACTCAGCTCCCTGTGACCTCCTCTGTACTTCTCTATTACCATTCTCAAAGCAAATACTGCATCTGTAGTACTCTTTTCTCAAAGCAAATACTGTATCTGTAGTGCTCTTTTGAGGCATGAACCCATACTGCTGTTAACAACTGCTGATTTCTGCTCTCAGTATAGTTTCCACTACTCTTCCCCATAACTTAATTGTATGGCTCATCAACTTTGTCCCTCCATAGTTGCTGCATTTCTGTAAATACCACTTATTTTTAAAAATGGGCACCATCACACTTTGTCTCCATTCTTCAGGCATCATCTCACTAAGATCCTGTTGAATAATAGAGTCAGAACCCCTTCCGCTGCCTCTCCTAGACACTTCCACACCTCCACTGGTATATCATTAGGACCAACTGCCTTTCCACTCGTCATCCTCTTCAGTACCTTCCTCACTTCACTTTTACTAATCTCTACTACTTTGTAGTCTACAACAGTCACCACTTCTACCCTTGCCTCTCTTTCATTTTCCACATTCATCAGCTCTTTAGGTACTCTTCCCATCTTCCCATTACACTTCTAGCCTCTGTCAATACATTTCCCTCTCTATCCTTAATCACCTTAACCTGTTGTACATCCTTTCCATTGTTATTTCTGTGTTTTGACAACTTGTATAGATCATTTTCTCCCTCCATACTGTTCAACTGAGCATACAAGTCATTGTACCCCTTTGTTTTGCCTTTGCTACCTCTATCTTTACCTTACATTGTATCTCCCTGTACTGCTGCCTGTTATCTTCAGTCCTCTCAGTATCCAACTTCTCCTTTGCTAACCGCTTTCTCTGTTTATACTCCTGCATTTCCTCATTCCACCACCAAGTCTCCTTATCTACTTTACACCTAGTTTCTGCAGCTCAACTCTGCCACTTACACAATAAGTCACCATAATTTAGATCAACCCAAAAACCTGGCAGTAATATTCGGAAACTCCCCATAGGTCATGAGGGGTGAAATGTCCTCAATCAAAGTCTTCAAGTCCAGTTGCCGAGACAAGAAGATTTCAACAAGACTATATATACATATATATATATTGATATATATATATATACACACATTGTATGATAATGATGTAAAATTTACATACATTTTATGATATGCATATATAATATGCACAAACAGATGTGTATATGTATTGTGTATATAAATATATACTCCTGAAATACACCTTGTGGTGTAATGGGTGTCTATATATATATACATATATACATACACACACACATATTTACACTTATACATATACGAATATGTTATTAAATATCCAAAAATATGTCCAAAAACGTAGGCCTGTTTTCAGGAAAATCTTGTCAAATTCCAGTGGAATTTAGATTCAATATATTTCATTGTAATTCATGGATCATTTTGTTTAATTTCATTTTATTTTATTTTGTTTTATTTGTATATTTTTCCCTTGAGCCGTGGTCTTGCTCTGGAAGCTAGTGGAGGAAGCCAAGCGCTCACACACACATACACACCGACACACACACTGATGTTTAAAAATATGCAGTGTTACAGTCACCAACACTGAATCATCGATGGCTGACAAACAATATTGACCTATCACACTTCCGGGTTCTACTTTTTTCATTTTTTCCTCCTCTTACGCACTTGAGTCTCTCCCGCTGAGCACGGGCCCGCCGCGTCGGCAGGAGCCAGCATCCCGTTTCCATGACAACGCGCATCCTCGCTTTGTGCCGACGGTCGGCGCAGGTCGTCACGTTCGACCATCCGGCGGATCATGGCGATCGAAGAGCTTACAATCTCGGGCCGATCGATTATCTATTCGATATTTGATCTGCACGACCGGGTCTCCGAGTGACCGGATGAGAATGAGTAAAAAAAAAAACATTACAAACGGATTCGCCAGTTTTCATAGTGGAAATTTGCGTCTGCGACGATTGGTTAAAACCGAAACGGCTTTTTTTAACGGATGCTACCGGGCGATGGGGGGCAGGTGGGGCGACGCACTTACACTGATCCGCGCCAGCGCGTCCATGATGGAGGTGAAGGTGCGCAGCTCTGCCTCGGCCATGGCTCCAGACCTTATTCTATCCGGGGGGCCGGTAGGAGTGGTGAGGGTGGGGGTGAGGGTTGCCGGTCACACCGGAGAACCCTGTTCCGTTGGAGGCGGACGGTTTGCTGCGGCGTACAAGCTCTACCCGCGTGTCTTCACGCGAGGTGAGGAGACAAATAAGATCTGGAGGTGGGAGGAGGGAGATGAAGAGGAGGGGGGGGGGGGGGGGGAGGAGGGTGTTTGGGCTTCATCGCAGCCGCATTGCCCCACAAACGGCTTGAGAAGGGGGAGATAAATAAATAGCATTGTTCATATCATATTGCACAAGAAACACCGGTGTCATTAATTAAAATCATTTTCTCATCGATTTGTATCACTGAAATGTGTTTACAAAAAATCCACACTCGTTTTTAATGTGTTCAACAACCCCTCTCCAATAAAATGCAAAACAAAAATACAAATATGCTTTGTTTTACCGCCAAAATAGAAGGCTGAAAATTGTAGAACGTTGTAGAATATTGGAGACGTGCGCATGTTTGTCTGTGGCCTAGTTTTCCCTGTCGCCGCTAGATGACAGTGTTATAAAGCAGACAGCGGTATAAATAACAGAGTGCTCACTCAATTGGTGTCCGTATTCGGCAGAAAAGTTCCGGTCTTCCGCCGGAAGTGACCCATTCGGATTTATTCGGGTAATTTCTTCCTGTTTCCAATAATCGATCGCAGATTTAGTGTCGTGTTTCATTTTCCAATTTCTTGTCAATACAGTGGTAGATAATTCAGGAGGATTTTTATTTCCCAATTTTCTCTGATTCCTCTGTAGTTTTCTGGCAATTTGTTCTTTGCAGGGTAATTCTATTCAAAATAAACAATTCCCAGGTTCAACTGATTTAATTTATTTCTGAATTTAAATTGAGAAAGTATCCATAGTCTACCGCTTATCCATGTCTGTCAAAAATGCTCCCTAAAAATTCAAGACCGGAAATCCCTTTAAAACCCCGGGAATATAAATTAGATGTTACCTCACATTTGTGAGGTAGGATATAAAGGCAGGCATATTTTATTTTTTACAATTTATTCCATTTAAATGGAGATCAAAATAAAAATGAGCACAAAAAAAATGTAAAATATGAAAATAATTTGACAAATAATAAAAATGTATCATCTGTTGTCCATGCTCTATTGGCACCCTTGTCCCCGGGCAACTTCAGATATTTATTTGTTTCCTCTCGGACAGAATAAATTGACGTACTATTGAAGCGGTTTGTTGTAGCAACCGCAGGGCGACGGCTACATGTGTTCGTGTTGTTCGATAAAACAGTTAAATAGTATGCGTGCTAGTCTTTCAAACTTCGACGGTAAAAAGAAAGAATCGTCAATATTAATGGATGTTTAGGTTAATGTCGAGTGATGATAGCTCGGCTACGAGGCAATAAGCTGGTTGCTAACTACCAGTTTTCGCCGCTGCGTCCATTGTTTTAGCCTCGGTGTTTGTGATGAGGTGAAGAGGATGTCCGTTATCAGCAGCCTCGTACCTGCACGTTTCCTGACCATCATCTCTCACCTCGTCATCGTTATCACCATCTTTTGGTCGAGGGTAAGAGCTCATCATATGTGTGCATCTAAAACTCCGATGCTAACAGGATGTATTCTTATAATTTTGTTTCACTTCACAGGAGAATAATGTCAAAGCCTGTTTGCCTTTGGATTATAGTCAAGAGCAATTTGACACCGAGGACAAAAAGTAAGAACTGTTGTGATTGATATCACTAACTTTTGCAATCTTTGATGCATCAGATCAAATAATCCGACTTTAACACAGAATAGTTGCTCCGCATTAGCTATCTTTCAAGGAATTTTAATTTGGGCACAAATTTATTTCATGTTTAAGTTGTCCCTCCACTTTTCCTCATATTGTTATTTGAAATTTAAGTGCATTCAGGTGGTGGTGAGAGAATAAATGATTTTGAATTCTCAGGGAATGAAAAACTCAATAAAAATGAAGGAGAACTCAGCTAACTTCCATAAAAAGTGAAAAACGAATCAAAATTTTACAGTAAACAATTGATATTGTGGGGTTCATGAATCCTAAGCATTTTTCTTTAGAGGGTTGGAAAATTGCTTTTGAGGAAAAATTGTTAAATTAACTTTGACATTTTACACATCCCTAGTGGAACGCTGTCTTGTCTTGTCCAATCCACCTAAATGATGCTCCCCAGGAAGGCACTTTCAACTCCTCTTTCATCGAGGCTAAAATGAACAAGTTGTTTTACAAGCTCATCTGTAGCGCTGTAACACATCTCTCTTGTGTCTCAGGCTGGTGGTCGGACTGTCCATCACACTTGGCCTGTTCGCAGTGGAGTTGACCGGCTTCTTCTCGGGCGTCTCCATGTTCAGCAGCAGCCAAGGTCTCCTGTGTATCCTTTGAAAATACCCTGCTATCGCCACAAAAACCCATCAAAATTCTCCAATCCACACCAGCATGGCTGCAGGGGAAAATTAATCTTAGCCACCTTAGACGTGAACTGATATGTTGATGATAATATCAATCATACAGGACTGTCTCAGAAAATCAGAATATTGTGATAAAGTTCTTTATCTTCTGTGATGCAATTATGAAAACAAAAATGTCATACATTCTGGATTCATTACAAATCAACTGAAATATTGCAAGCCTTTTATGATTTTAATATTGCTGATTATGGCTTACATCTTAAGAAAACTCAAAAATCCTATCTTAAAATATTAGAATATCATGAAAAAGTATTTTTTGTTTTTTTAATTGCATTACAGAAGATAAAGAACATTATCACAATATTCTAATTTTCTGAGACAGTCCTGTATGCCGTGAAACAGCCTCCGTCACATCTGGTTTGATTTTGAAATCTCAGTTGCATTTCCTGTTTCACAACACAACAGAATATGCCATTGTAATATTATTTTGTTTTTAATTTGGCTGCGCCAGCGATACAAGCCTATATATTTTTTCATTCCCTCTTAGTGAGTTGATATGCATTCATAAAATGAATATCATGCAGCGGATTGCACGGCACAGACCGACATTGCACACTAGCTGTTGCCTAAGTGCAACCAGGGCACTTAAAAGTCCCCGCTTATAATTCCATGACTCCAAACTCCTTGTCATAGCAACGGGAGTCCACGCCAGTGCCTCGGTGGCTCTGCTTTTCTTTGTGTTTGAGCAGTGGGAGTGTGACATCTACTGGTGGATCCTTGCCACCTGCAGGTCAGTGTCATGAAAAGAAGAAAAGTCAAATGTTTTCCCTGACAGATATTTCGCTCAGCGCTGGCCGTCCACTGCAGCGCCTCTGTCTCCCTGTCCTATTTTGTGTTTGAGAAATGGGAGTGCTGGACATACTGGGTTATTTTTACCTTCTGCAGGTTGGTGTTGACGTGCAGAGGTGAAACATGAAAAGGCGCCCCGCATCCATACTACTCTTCGTTAACAAAACTTTTTTTTTTGTCCCCTGCAGTATTCTGCCAGCCCTCGTGGAGATTCTTCTCTTCATTTCTGTGTTTGGGCTGAAGAAGAAGCCGTTGTGAAAGAGCAAGGAAAAAAAATGCCCCTGTGGTCTTTTCCTCTCAGTTCACACACTTAAATACGAGTACTACATGATCATGACCAAGATATTAAATTAGATAGAAATTCCTAAATAAACATTATCAAGGGCCTTTTTTAAATTTGCAAGTACTCAGAAATAGGAAGTGACAGGCGCAAACTCAGGGCCAATCAGGTGAGAGGAAAACAAAAAGGTTTTGATGGTAACATGCATATTTGTGAATATCTTAATATTTACTTGAGATCTCGGTAAAGCAGCATTGAAATAATGTCTATTTCTCTTCAGGTACGCAAGCCACATCTATCTGAGACATCAATGTTTTCAGATTCTCTTTAAAAGTTTTTTGGGTTTTGATTTTGACTCACACTGTTTTTCTGTTGTTTTTCAAACTCGTCCTGTGTTGTTAAGTTTAAGAAATTGTGTCAGGCATTGTAATATTCGAAAGACTGTACTGATTTTTTTTTTTTTACTGTCTTTTGATGATATTCTCATGCAAACACAAAATGCTGTTCAACCCCCAAAACATTTAACCTATGGTAACAAATGTAAATACTGTTAATTGTTCTGACAGTTCATTTTCTACAACTGATAAAAGTACGAATGTGTGTGATTTTAATGCAGAGACTCAAGTGTGTGTTTTTGATTCAAAGACTCAGTGAGGGAAATGAGCCACAACAAAAAAAATGCATAAAAAGAGACAAAACACATGGGATTTTGTGAGGTTTTACAGTTTGTGCAGTTTTAAGTCTATCATTGCAGTATATGAGAACATATACATTTATTTTATCACTACTAATAAAGTAGTCGAGTTGTTCAGGACGGCAATGGACGGTGTTTCCCCGAGCCAGCCTCGGGAGGGGCATAGGCCAGTGTCTCCCTGAGTCAGTCCCAAGTCCGGATAAATACAGAGGGTTGCGTAAAGCTTTTGCCAAAACCAAAAATGCGAGTCAATCATAATATCCAGATCATGCCGTACTGGTCGAGGCCCGGGTTAACAACAACCGCCATTGGTAGCGATGACCTACAGGGAACTGCTGGAAACTGGGCTACTGTAGTTCATATAAGGAGAGGAGGAAGGTGTGTTCGGAAGCCGAGAGAGAAGACGAAAGGTAAGAGAAGGAAAGTGGAGATACTGTGTGTCCAGGAGATCAGGTGGAAAGTTAGTAAGACTAGAACAGGGGTGGGCAAACTACGGCCTGCTGGCCACATCCGACCTGTTGGTCTTTTTAATCCGGCCTTCAAAAGATTGGTACAGAATTCATACTTGATGTGAATGAATGGATCAATGAATGTGGGAGCTCAAAAAGGAGATTATTTCATTTTTGGAGCTACTTGAGAACACGAGAATTTTCCTGAGCTGAATGACACAGATTGGCTTTGTGATTTAGCCTTTACTGTTGACATACTGATACACATAAAGGGGCTGGACGTGAAGCTACAAGGGAAAAACTGGTTTGTGCGTGAAATGCAAGTAAACGTCATAGCCTTCAAAACCAAGATGGTTTCATTTTCAAAACAAAGGTCAGATGAGTCTGATATGTACTGTTAACAAATGCGTGTTTTTTAATATGTATTGTATCTTGTGCTGACCCGGCCCGTCTGTCAATTTTTAAAAGTCAATGCGGCCCCTGAGCCAAAAAGTTTGGCCACCCCTGGGCTAGAAGCTTAGGAGCAGGCTTGAAGTTGTAATATGGTACTGACAAGAAAAGAAATGGAGTAGGAGTTATCTTCTACCCTTGCCTCTCTTTAATTTTCCACATTCATCAGCTCTTCAAAGTACTCTTTCCATCATCCCATCATTCTTCTAGAATCTGTCAATACATTTCCCTCTCTATTCTTAATCACCCGGACCTGTTGTACATCTTTTCTATCTTTATCTCTCTGTTTCGCCAACCTGGACAGATCATTTTCCCCCTCCTTACTGTCCAACCGAACATATAGGTCATTGTATGCCCTTTGTTTTGCCTTTGCTACCTCTATCTTTACTTTACGTTGTATCTCCCTGTAATCCTGTTTGCTCTCTTCAGTCCTCTTCGTATTCCACTTCTCCTTTGCTAACCGCTTTCTCTTTGTATACTCCCGCACTTCCTCATTCCACCACCAAGTCTCCTTATCTACTTTTCCTCCAGGTGACACACCAAGTACTCTCCTACCTGTCTCCCTGATAACACTAGCTGTAGTTGTCCAATCATCTGGAAGCTCTGGAGCCTTTCTCAACTTCTCCCTGAAAACCATACAACACTCCTCCCTTTTCAGCTTCCACCACTTTGTCCTCTGCTCTGCCTTTTTCCTCTTGATCTTCTTGTCACCAGAGTCATCCTACAAACCATCATCCTATGCTGTCTGGCAATGCTCTCTCCTACAACGACTTTGTAGTTACTGATCTCTCACAGGATACCTAGTCTATACAACAGGGGTGCCCACACCTTTCAACCTGAGAGCTACTTATGACATGACCAAGTCAAAATGATCTACCACCCACTAAAAATGCAAAACACATTATTTATAAATATATTGAGAATCATTTTTATATGTACGTATATGCTGGTGTTCCTTGCATTACTCCATCAACCTATATTGCACAGTACAACTCTGTACATTTTTTTTGTCATTACCTTACTCTGATGACTTGCACTGAATGGAATTAGCCAGGGATGCATAGTCCGGACAGTAACTGCTGAGAGCCAGCCTCAAGCAGACTTCCAGATGCTCATCAGTCATGGTGGAATGGTACTTTGACTTAATGGTCTTCATGTGAGAAAAAGTAATAAGTGGAGCCAAATAATGCAGTCAGGAAGGTAGCACATTTTCTGATGTTGGGGTACTTGTCCTCTGTGAGTAAGTTCCAGAAGTGTCCATCAGCTGAATGTCGACTTGAAGTGTCAGAATCTCATCCTCCACTCCAGAAGAGTTCAGGTGAAACAGTGTTGCAACTTTTGATGCCAGTGAAACACCCTCAGGATCTTCCGGAAAGGGTAGCACATGAATGTAGCGACTGGCTCGAGTACAGCAAAGTCTTGAAAGCGTCTGTTGAACTCTGACAGACAACTGTCAATTTGCTTTATGTAGCGTGCACTGTCAAGCTGCGCATATGACTGCTCTTGTGTCTCCAGCTCTGCCGCGAGACTCTGGAAGTTTGCCAAATCATGGCGGTGGAGCTTTGAGGAGAGATGTTGCATTTTGCGTTTGTAAGCATTAACTGAGCTGATCATATTGATCACAGTTTTGTCCTTTCCTTGCAGCTCTAGATTAAGGTCATTCAGCATGTTGGTCAGATCGGTTAAAAATGCCAAGTCCAGCAGCCACTGATGGTTTTTTAGTTGGCTATAATCTGCATGTTTACCTTCACGGAAAAACTCCTTGATCTCCGGCAACAGCTCTCAAAATCTTTGCAGGAATTTCCCCCGACTTAGCCATCTCACGTCGGTGTGCAACAACAACTCTGAGTGGTCGCAACTCTGAGTGGTCTTTGTAGACCACAAAGTAGCAGAAATTAGTAAAAGTGAAGTGAGAAAGGCATTGAAGAGGATGAAGAGAGGAAAGGCAGATGGTCCTGATAATATACCTGCGGAGGTGTGGAAGTGTCTAGGAGGCAGCAGTAGAGTTTCTGACTCTATTATTCAACAGGATCTTAGAGAGTGAGAAGATCCCTGAAGAATGGAGATGAAGTGTGACGGTACCTATTTTTAAGACTATGGGGGAAGTGCAGAATTTCGGCAACTATAAAGAGATAAAGTTGATGAGCCAGTGAAGTTATGGGAAAGAGTAGTGGAAACTATACTGAGAGCAGAAGTCAGCATTTGTGAACAGCAGTATGGCTTCATGCCTCAGAAGAGCACTACAGATGCAGTATTTGCATTGAGAATGCTAAAAGAGAAGTACAGAGAAGGCCAGAGAGAGCTGTATTGTGTTTTTGTAGACCTAGAAAAAGCATATGACAGGGTCCCAAGAGAGGAGTTGAAGGATTTCAGGTTCTTGGGGTCAACAGTCCAGGGCAATGGAGAGTGTGGAAAAGAGGTGAAGAGACGGGTTAGAATGGGTGGAGAAAAATGTCAGGGGTACTATGCAATAGAAGACTATCAGCCAGAATGAAAGGAAAGGTCTAGATGACGGAGTGATAGAGGATGTAAAGGTAGTTGGTGTTCGAGAGGAGGATACAGAGAATAGGTTTAGATGGAGAAAGTTGATTCGCTGTGGCAACCCCTGAAGGGAAAAGCCAAAAGAAGAAGTTTTTTCTGAATCACAGAAAAAGTGTGAGCATGCCGTCCATAATTGTAACTTAAATTACAAGGTTATGAATCCAATCGCTTATTTTAATAAAATGCATAATGACATTTGAAGGATGGAAAATTATATTCACCTTTAGGAATGCAGACTTCCTTTGTCCCTACATCCGGTTTCCTATTCCTAGCTACTTATTCAACAAAGTCGGTGACCTAAGTCTTCTGCCTATCTCTGACTTTAATATCAACAAGATTCCTTTCAAATTTTCAGAGTTCCATAAACAAATATTATTGCACTGGAAAATGACATTTGTACACAATTTCTCACCACATGGTACAACAATATGGAATAATAGATACGTACTGCATCGCAACAAATCTCTATTTTACAAGGAATGGTTTGAGAAGGGTATATGGTCAATAATTGACTTGATGGATGAAAATGGCAGTCTTTTAGACTATGAACAATTCTGCACCAAACACAGCTTTAACCCTCCCATATTAGAGTTCATAAAGTTACGTAACATACTACCTTGACAATTTTTATTCCTGACCAAATATATAATGACGCACCAAACCACACAACCACAATTACCCCCACTATCACTCCAGAGAATCTCAATTCTGGATAGAAAATGCAGCAACTCCTTTATTAGGAAATGTTTTACAGAAAACGTATTCCCTGGACGTCAAAACAAAAATGACATTTTAAATAAATTTGATAAGGAATCGATAACCATCCTGCGAACTATATTTCTGACTCTGCCCATACCCCCAAGGAAAAAGAGACCCACTTCAAAATTATGAATGACATCTACCCATCTGAGGAATTATTGAGGGTATGCTTTAATGTTGAAGGTAATATTTGTAAATTTTGTTAAGACAACATTGAAACCACAGACCATATATTTTTTCCATGCGAGAAAGTACAGGGCTTTTGGGCTAAAACTCAAAAATGGGTTACAGACAAATTTCCATTGTCACCAGTTTCCTTCTCAAGAGATGATATAACATTTGGTTTACTTTTAAGCAACAAAAGAGATGAACTATGTGTCACAGTTAAATTAGGCCTGGCCAAGTTCTTCACCCAGAAAAACAATGCAAAAGTGTTCCCCCAATTTTACGTTCTTTATAACGATTTTGAATTATATAAAAAATCCTTAAAACTTATGGAAAAATCCCCAGACTAAAAAATATACAGTTTGATGTCTGAGATTCCTTGTGAACCACCATGTTAAATACATATTATATTCCCCTTGCAAGTTATTTATGTTTGTTTGTTTGTTTGTTTGTTTGTTGTTTATTTATTTATTTTCTTTTACTTTCCTTTTTGTCTAGCATTAAACATTTCTCACAAACCTTTAACACTGTTAACTTGTACAGTTAAGTGATTACATACAGAACGAATGTCCTTATGTCCTTTGCTTCCTCATCATCGGTTGATTCATTGACATTCGATTCTACCTTGCCATGTTTATTTGTACATATGTATATCTGTAATTAAAAAAAATACATCCGGGTTCCTATTTCCGATCAACTGTGCAACCCCAATAACTGTCCGACCTCTCAGTCGGACCAGGTCAGTACTGGGTGTGGTTCCTACGTAGTGGCTGTGAAGACATTTAGTCGACTGAAGGAATTTAACCTAATTTCTAATCATTTCTGCGTTATCTGACGAATACGACGTCGAATCATGGGTGAGTACTGCAATTTCAACGATTGGAGTTTCAAGTTTTCAGTTCATGCTCATTTGGAATTTGTAAGAGGTAACTATCACATGCATCGACCCGGCTAACGGTTAGCTAAGGTTTGAATTTAAATAAAGAAATAAATACAAACTGATTTGGTGATGAATCTAAATGTATTATTAAAACGCGACCAACGATGCTTCTTTTATTGCAAGTGTTAAGAACGTTCTGTTTACCTCTATATTAGCATGAGCATAACCGCTAATTATTGCTAGCATTTTCCTCGGTGTGTACACTGACGTGTCATTAGCACGGCATTCACGCATTGCACGAAGAATGAGAAAATAACCGTTAAATCGCGATTTGATGTTGAAGTTAAACATTTGTAGCTCCTGTTTCGAAGTTGAATTTCGTCTCAGAAGAATTCATTACATGACACCCAAATGCTAAACCGAGTACCTCAAAACTTGCGTTATTTCTGCTCTAATGCAGAAGAGTCCTGCATTCAAACTGTCAATTAGTGCCAAAGGGTTAAAAAATAAGTACTGAAAAACAAAGAAAAAATAAAGATCACTGAATGATGAGCAAATCGTTCAGAAATGACTGTGTGTGTCTCAAAATTTAAATAAATTAGAATCAGAGAAACTTTGCCCTGAGAGGCAATTGGAGGGCGAAAGGGATAGCATAGCAACCTAGAGTAGATAATCAACGTCTATAAATGTTTAAAATGAATACAAAGAATAAGGTAAGATGAAAAATAAAGGGAAAATAGAGTGAAGTGACTCTGTGCAAAGGCAGAAAAAAAACTGCATTTTTGTGATTTTCTCTGCATTTATACAATAACTATAACACAAAAAATAGAAGTACTTTAATCGTTTAAGAAAGCAGATTTGCCAAATAGCCAGATTATTTGATAAGATTCAAGGTGTCAATTGTCATATGTACAGTATCAAAGTTTGTTAGAAATTCTTATTTTGGTGTTGACAGTGAAGCCACATCGGTAGGCAAAGAAAAACAATAACTAATAAACATAGTATTGCAAAGAAATGGCAAAGTAAAAAGTGCAGATTGAAGTGTCAAAAATAATTCATCAAAATATGTTTTCGCTGTTCTTGAGGATAAAGTGTCAATGGATGGAAACTATCATGTACATTTTACAACTATCGTGTACATTTACTTGGTTACAGTCCCCTATCTTCATGTCGGGTCGGGGATTAATAATGTTGTTATTGATTAGATGTATTTTGCATCTTGCAGCCGTGAACACAGGCACCTCCCTGGTCCTGTCCAGCCTGCTGTCTGTGCTGGTGTTTGCCGGGATGCAGATGTTCAGCAAACAACTGGGATCCACAGAGTGGTTGACGATCCTGGGGGGTTTCCTGGGCTCAGTGCTCTTCATCTGCTCTCTCACTGTATCCTCTTTTGGGCGAGGAAAGCCCCTCTACGACAGACACTGCTATCCTGTCTTGATTTGTTGGTCTAACTATTTTAAATCGCAATTTTAATTTAATCAGTTTTAAAATGAAAATGGGGTGCAAAATGACAGATTTCCTGGGTGATATCAGAGAGGTGGTTCAAGATTGGCTTTTACTTGACTGTTAAATAGGGGTTATTAAACCTGGTTGTATTGCAGCCTTGACAATCTCCCAGGCGTTCAACAATCTGGAAAACCTGTTTTTTGGGAAGGGCTTCCAGGCAAAGATATTCCCAGAGAGTAAGTAAACTGAAGCAATGCTCTCTGAATGTTCTCCACTTTCCCCTGCCTGGGTTCTCCCCAGGTTCTCTGTCTAACTCCCACTGGTCCAAAAAATATCAGGGGTTCATCGAGAACTCTAAACTGTCCGTTGGTGTGAATGAGAGTGACTGGTCAGATGTCTACTCGCGGCCCTGACAGGTGACTAAGTCCAGGTTAAACTCCACCCCTCAGCTCGCTGACAGCTGTGATTGGCTGTTTCTCTTTTCTCTTTTTATATTCACTTATTCATTATCTAAACTTTTTATCCTGCAGTCATACAAGCCCATCCCAGCTGTCATTGGGTGAGAGTTGGGGTTCAGAAACTGGACCGGTTGCCATTTAGAAACATGCAACCATTCAATCTCTCATTCACATCGTATAGTCATGCAACCATTCATTCTCATTCATGCCAATCCTTCAGTCGATCATTTACCTCTCACATAGAGACAAGCACAACGTGGGGGCGCCATGGCCCAGGAGGTAGAGCACTCGTCCTTGAAAGTGAACATTCATAGTTCGATTCCTGGCTCCTCCTAGTGTGTCAAAGTGAAGTGTTGTTGATTAAGACACTAAACCCCTAACTTATCCCCTGCCACTGGTGGATGGCAGCCTACTGCTCATGGTTCATCCGTGATGGGTTGATTGCAGAATTTCCCCAAGAGGTATTACTAAAGGATAGATTATTATTATATATTCACCCTCTCATTCACGTCATAGAGACATCCAAATGTTTAATTTCTCATTCATGTTGAGACGTACAACTGTTCACCGTCTCATTCAATTTATATACAGATATGCAACCATCCACCCTCTTATTCATGTCAAAAATAGACATACAACCATTCACCCTCATTCATGCATTGCATAGTCATGCAACCATTCCCCTCTCATTCACACTAGTTCTGCAATCTTTCACTCTCTCATTCACATCATATAGAAACATACGCCATAAACAGATCCAGGTAGCATCTGGTTCTAGATTCTGTCTGCCCGCTGAAGGCTAAAGCCACGGAGGTGTCATGTGACTCCATGGCGTCCGGCCTTCCTCCTCACAATGGCCGGCTCTCCCTTCCTTTGCAGTCCTGCTATGCCTGTGTTTGTCCCTCTTCGCCTCCGGCCTGGTCCACCGCGTATGCGTCACCACTTGGTGAGTAACAGTCCACCCCACAATTCTATTTTTCAACACTTCTATTATCCGATTTTGTCGTTTATGTTGCCTTCCCTCCTCTCTCTGGCTCTCTCTCTTTCTCTCTTTCTTCCTGGTAGCCTGATCTTCTCCCTCTTCGCGCTCTACTACATCAACAAAATATCAGCGGCGCTGTACCAGGCTGCTGTTCCAGCCGCCGTGCCGGCCAAGGCGGCCAGCAAGGGCAAGAGGAAGAACTGATGAGTCCACCGACGTCTCGTTAGCCATCCGTCAAGTTGGAAGTCAGGGGAAGCAGCAGTGTCCTCTGGTGGTGACAGAAAGAAGCTATCCGAGGAAAAATGTGTTCTTAAAAAAAAAAAAACGTTTGCAATTAATTTGATATAAAGTCCAAGAACTCAATTTGAACAAGATAAAAATTTAATTTGTTTGAAAGTAAAAATGGAGGGAACGCATTTTTCAGGATTGGGGATCGTCTTTCCCGGAAAACAGGAACCGTGGTTGATAAATTCCAGGCCTCTTCGCCGAGCCTCTGTAGACGTCCGGGATAACGCCTTGAAGAGCAATGCACTTCAGCTAACCGTTTTTTTTTGTAATTTTTTTTACTATTTCCCCTGAATTCCACACGCATCGGAGCAGAGAACTGACCAGGTCACATTCCTTTGTTAAACTTTTTCTCCCCCTGCACGAAAGAGATTAATGACCGCATACACACACACACTTTCATTTTGTAATTAAACTTTGAGAAAGTCCTTAAACGCATTACTGTTCTTTTGACGGACTCTTATTGAGATGAGGAAACCAGCAGCCTTCCGGTCAGTTGACCTTTTTTTGTGTGTGTGTGGGGGTGGGGTGGGGTGGGGGGGTGTCTTATTTAAATGGAAAAAAAAAACTTAAAGGCTAAAATATCAGTCTGCAGGAAGGAATCGTTTTTACTTGTACGTAAAAATATACTTTATATATATGAGGTTTAGAGGAAGACTGAAGAGGTTTATAAAAGGAGTGAGAGAGGACATGAAGTTAGTCAGTCTGAGAGAAGAGGGTTGCATGGAGGAAGCTGATTCACAGCAGTAACCCCTGAAAGGACCAACTTAAAGAAGGAAAAAAATATGTATACATGTATGTCCCAAATGGCCCTGACTACTCCTATTTTGAGATCAACATTATACACTATATTGTGTGTGTGTGCGTGTGTGTGCGTGCGTGTGTGTGTGTGTGTGTGTGCGTGTGTGTGTGTGTGTGTGTACAGTACTGTCTCAGAAAATTAGAATATTGTGATAAAGTTCTTTATCTTCTGGAATCCAATTAAAAAAACAAAAAATACCTTTTTATGATATTCTAATAGTTTGAGAAAGGACTTTTAAGTTTTCTTAAGATGTAAGCCATAATCAGCAATATCTAAATAACAAAAGGCTTGCAATATTTCAGTTGATTTGTAATGAATCCAAAATGTATAACATTTTTGTTTTTGTAATTGCATTACAGAAGATAAAGAACATTATCACAATATTCTAAATTTCTGAGACCGTCCTGTATGTTTATATATATATATATATATATATATAAATACACGCACACACATCAGAAACATCAGAAAAAGAAAGCCCTTAGTTGGATTCTGACATGGCATACCTGTGTGGAGACGCCACGTTCTCCCTGCGTCTGCATGGGTTTGGAATGAATGTGAGGGTGAATAGTCACATGTCTTTATGCCATGAATGAGAGGGTGAGAGGTCACATGGTCATATGTTGTGCAAATGAGAATGGATGAACGTCTCAATGATACATGGATGAGAGGGTGAATTGTTGCCTGCCTATGAATGAGAGACTGAATGGATGTAACGGATGAATGTAATGATGTGAATTAGTGAGTAAATGGCTATATCAATATGATCTATGGATGAGTGATTTATGATTGCATGTATACATGACTAGTGAATGAGGGTGATTGGCTGCATGTTTGTAAATGTTGCCCTGTGATCGGCTGCCACCCTGTCTGCAGGAAAACTGATATAGAGAATGAATGAATGGTGAGAGTAAAATGCATCTTTTGTCTCCTTGTGAGGATATGTTTTTTTTTTTTAAGAGGCTTGGTTGTACATATTCTGTTCCCTCCTATCTCAAAACGGCAAAGGAGTCATCCAAAATGCAGAACAGACTAAGGCTCGCACAGATTGTCAGGAGGCCGAAGGCGACAAAGTCAAGCACTCGTCTATCCCGAGGACCTGAACATAAAACAGAGAGAAAACGCAGTGACTCAATCAGATGATGAGTCAATCTAAAAAAAAAGGTGGCGTAGAAAAGATACTGGTCAGTTCTGAAGAGTTTCCTGGTTAGTGAATTTATATATATTCACTTCTGGAAGTGGAAAGATAACACTGATATGTGTTTTTGAGGTTGGACCGAAGCAGATGGGAACCAGGTAACGGCGGTGCTCACCCCGGTTGGATTCCAACCCTGAGCTGTGAGATAAACCCCAGATGTCTGGTGAAATCCAGCCGGGCCCACCCCGTCTCTTTTCCAACAGCAAGCAGCTGCTGCAGCGGGATTGGGTGTGTTCTCCATTGCCATGGCTGCTGTGGGCGTGGCTGCAGAGAGGAGCTTGGTTTTGAGTGAAGGTCTGTTGAAATGTTGTTTTCGCTCTATGGAGGAGAAACAGTTTAGGTTTCTATCAAACTGGTTGGAGCAGAAAATGACACTCAAAAAATAAGCTTCAACTTATAAACAAAGGCATCCTACTGATCTTTTTTTTTTTTTCATTAATTGATTTTTATTTTTCATCTTTCTTGCATTTCAGTATAATGGCACTGTAACTAATCTGAAATTACAGAATCCAGGATTCATCACTGTTCTATTTTCTGAATTCAAATGATTTGGTTGAATTAAGAGAAGATTTATGGACGTAGTGAGAGAGGACAGGAAGGTAGTTGGTGTGAGAGAGGAGGATACAGCGAATAGGGTTAGATAGAGAAGGTTGATTCGCTGTGGTGACCCCTGAAGGAAAAAGCCGAAAGGAGAATGATTTGGTTAAATTCAAGTGGTGTGTTTTTTCGTGACATCGGATTCTTAATGATTGATTGAGTCATGTCAAAGTCAGTTGGAAATGCATATGTGAGTGTCAATACAATACAAATATTAAAAAAAAGGTGATAAGATAAAGTTGCATATGAAAAAAGTAGCAAAAAGCTAAAAATTTAAATTGGCAAAACCTGCACTCAGTTCAATTGGAGAAATATACTGAATGGGATTAAGTTCAAATTCAAATATGTTAAGGTAAAGATAGGTGGCGCTTAAGTTTGATTTTAAAGAACAGTTATTAAAATTGGAGATTATTGTCTACAAGTGCTTGAGACTAAAATCTGATTTCTGAGCGAGTAAATATTTAGAATTTTATAATATTTACATATATATATTTGAGTTCATCAGCAGATTTCTGGAGTTACAGTAGCACAGTAATTTGCGGGGTAGCCAGGGAGACCAGCAACCCCGTGTGGTTAAGGATGGTGGACGTGTTAATGTCACTGTTGTCAGTGTTGATGGTGAAACCTTGAGATTTGCGAACAGTGGGATCATGGACCTCAGTTCCTCTAAATATTTTTAGCTCTGACCCCAAAGAATGGTCTTTTATATGTGACATAGCTGCTTGGTGATTGGTGGAACTCATAAGCCACACCCATTTCTAGATTCTTGTCGGAGGCCATGGTGACTTCTTCGCTATCGATGTCTTCCTCTTCTTCGCGGTGGTGTGTTTTGAGCGTGGTACTTAAAGGGATCCTCGATAACAAGACTTTATTGTCCTGTTTGATCAATATTTGAACCAGCTACATAAAAATGAAAATTAAATCTCAACATATCTTAGTTTGCATAAATTCATAAAAAAAACGTTTTACCCATAGTCTGCCATTGTTGTTTTCGTTCTTGTCCCTTGTAAGGTTGTGTAGCCTAGCATCAATTCCTTTGTTTCCCTTGAACTGGAAATTATGCCCAAATTAGCACAATGTGGCATTAATACCATATACACTGTACCATACCAAGCAAAATGTAACACTCGTGGAAAACCAAAGTTAACAAAGTTAACAACCTCCATACGTTATCAACCTGGTAAGTATTGTGCTAGTTAAACTGGTGGCGTCCCTTGGCTAAAATATGTGTTATAAATTGCGACTTTCAATGAAATAACGATTCTTTGTGATTTTTTTAGCAACACATTCTAGTATGAGACAAATAGTAAGGCATATTTATGCCTATTTGGCGGGGTTCCGTTTAATGTGCACTTCATAAACGACCCTACCCTAAAGCTAAAAAGTTAAAAAGGGGTTATGAACGGTAGGAAGGTGGAAGAGTGAACTTGCGCCTGAATGAGATACAGTATTGAGCGTCCACATAGCAATGAATTTTTAGGGAATAAAATGGATGGAAATCATGAATAAAAGAGGCCCCGGTACGCTCAGTACCTGGGCCCCTGGGGTAGAGCGGCAGGGAAACGAAAGGTGAAGAGCGGATTGCTGGATGAGCATAAGGCCACCAGAGAGGGGAATGAAATAACCCAGGTGAGTGGAGTGTGGCTAATGCTAATAGATGCTAATAGATGCTAATCTGTTAAGTTTGATTTTAGTTTTACTCATTTCAGTAAAAACAGTTGTTGTGAGCTCCCATGCAGAGGAGAACAGTGACAGGAACCTGGAGACCAGAGGTGAAACTGTTGCTGGAAACACCACAGGAAAAATCTTCGAGGAGAACAATAGGGACTTTTTCCATCCACCGCCTGCCAGGGACAGCGAAGGTCAGTGAAGGCAGTACCCGGCCGGGCAGCAGGAGAAAAATATGTTTTTATAAAAAAAGATAAAAAGGAGTGTATTGAGGGAGTGAAGGCACGGATGTGGTTTCTGGAATCAAACCATCATCGCCTCTTTGTGCAAAGCAATTGGGGATTTTTAGGTGGTTCTTATTTCAAGAACTTTGCTAGAATAAGAAGAATAACAATATTAATAATATGTAATTAGTTACTTGATCTTTTTTTTGCAAATGGGATTATCTGACTCAGTTTAAAATAATTTCTTGTATATTTGATGTATTTGCTGATTTTAATCAATCCCCTTGATAGTTTGGGGTAGTTTCTTTTTCATTTACTGACTGAACCAATTTTTAGGAAATTTGCATATCAATCAAAAATATATTTTTTAATTTATTTCTTTTTTAGGTTTTTCCTTTTTTTTTTTAAATATCATTTTGAGAAAGTTACAAAATATAGAACGTACATTTGTGAATAATTGTCAAAAACAATCTACAAATTTATATTTTTAAAAATCATGTTCTAAAAAAGGGGTGACATGGTGGCGAAGTGGTTAGTGCTTTAGCCTCACAGTATGAAGGACCCTTCAATTCCGACAAAGGAACCTTTCTGTGTGGAGTTTGCATGTTCTCTCTGTGTCTGCATGGGTTTCCTCCAGGTTCTCCGTTTTCCTACCACATTCCAAAAACATGCAGCAGGTGAACTGAAAAAAAAATGGGAAAATTACCCTGAATGAGTGAATGTTGTCTGTCTATATGTGTGGCCCTGTGATTGACTGGCGAACAGTCCAGGGTATACTCCCGCCGGATGAGAGATGGGATAAGCTCCAGCATCCCAGCGACCCTGAGTGGAGGATAAATGGTATAAGATGGAAGGATGGATGGATGAAAGTTCATGTAGGTTTTACATGGCAGTTGAATGAGAGACTGAATGGAACATGAAAGTTGTGATTTATTATTTTTTTCCCTTTTCCTGATCACTATCATAAACATGAGGGACACTCAGGTATAAACTATGTGTAAACATTCATACACAGTATACACACTGTAGTTACACTCCCACATAAACTATACACAGTGACATGGACACTATACACACACTCACACACACACACAGACATAAACGATGCAGACTGCCAGTATACTTGTGTATAAAATGCATAAACATTTATACACAGTTTATACACACTTACATATACACGGTGTTTACACTAGCATAGTAGCTGTATAAACACTTGACACTGTGTGTGTGTCTGTGTGTGTTTGTTTATGTAAACAATCTGTACACACACACTTTTTAAACACATTCAGATGCAGTTTCGACACACAGAGGCACACTTGAGTTACACACTCATACACACCATTTACACTTCACACCGACATTGTGTAGACACACACATACACACACTTAGGTACAAACAAATACACAAATTTGCATTGTGTTGACACAAACTGCACACATACACACCAGTTACCCAACACACACATAGACAAACAGATACACACTGGAGAAACACACACACAAGTGAACACTGAATACACACACTTACACAATGTAGACACACAAACTGTGTATGCACACACTCACAAGTACCATGTACCGTACATACATACATAGTGTAGACACACACATTCACACTGGAGAAACACAATGCAAACACACTTAAATAGTATAGATCCTTAAACTGCGTGCGCACACACTGACATACACCACATCAGCACACACATGCAGTCTAGACACACGCACACACATACATACACACCATTTACACATACATGCAGAGTGTAGACACACACGCACACTGGAGAAACACACCCATGTACACACTGCATACACACACTTGGACTGATTTTGCTATTATTGTAACAATTACAACTATATTAATAATAATAAGAAGAAGAATCAATTGTAATGTGATGATACTACTACTGCAACTTCTTTCGACTTTTCCCTTCAAGGGATCGCCACAGTGAATCAACTTTCTCCATCTAGCCGTATTCTCTGTATCCTCCTCTCTCACACTATGTCCTCAAATCTTCTCTTTGGTCTTCCTCGAGACCACAGCTCCAATTCTAGCATCCATTTACCAATATATTCTCTATCCCTCCTCTGTACATGACCAAACCATCTCAGTCTGGCCTCTCTGACCTTCTCTCCAAAACATCTAATATGTGCTGTTCCTCTGATAGACTCATTCCTGATCCTATCCATCCTGGTCACTCCCAAAGAGAACCTCAACATCTTCATCTCTGCAACCTCTAGTTCTGCTTCCTGTCTTTTGGTCATTGTCACTGTTTCTAGTCCATACAGCATTGCTGGTCTCACCACTGTCTTGTACACTTTTCCTTTCATTCTGGCTGATAGTCTTCTATCACATAGTACCCCTGACACTTTTCTCCACCCATTCCAACCTGCTTGGACCCATCTCTTCACCTCTTTTCCACACTTTCCGTTGCTCTGGACTGTTGACCCAATAACCTGAAATCCTCCAGCTTCTTGATCTCCACTCCCTGTAGCCTCACCGTTCCTCCTGAGTTCCTCTCATTCACACACATATATTCTGTCTTGCTGGACTAACTTTCATTCCTCTCCTTTCCAGAGCATACCTCCACCTCTCTAGATTTTCCCCTACCTGTTTTCTGCTCTCACCAAATATCACAATGTCATCTGCAAACATCATAGTCCGTGGAGATTCCTGTCTAACCTCATCTCTCAGCCTGTTCATCACCATTGCGAACAAGAAGGGGCTCAGAGCTGATCCCTGATGGAGTCCCACCTCCATCTTGAACTTCTCTGTTACCCCTACAGCACACTGTACCACTGTCTCACAGCTAGCATACATGTCCTGCACCAGTCTAAAATACTTCTCTGCCACTCCAGATTTCCTCATACAATACCAGAGTTCCTTACTTGGCACCCTGTCATATGATTTCTCTTAGTCCACAAAAACACAATGCAGCTTCCTCTGGCCTTCTCCGTACTTCTCTATTAGCATTCTCAACGCAAATACTGCATCTGTAGTACTCTTCCTAGGCATGAAGCCATACTGCTGTTCACAAATGCAGACTGCTGCTCTCAGTCTAGTTTCCACTACTCTTTGCCATAACTTCATCATGTACCTCGGTCTTGCTTCCTTCAGTGGTTGATGGGATGTTCTTGGCCTGGTAGTGTAGAGTTCTGATTACCCGCAGTTTGTGCTCAAGGGGGTGGTGTGAGTTGAAAAGTAGATACTGTTCAGTGTATGTTGTTTTCCTGTAAATCTTGTCCAGGCTTCTGTCCTGTTGGATGTGAACGCAACAGTCCAAGAAGGGGAGTTAGTCAACAGTGACGTCTTTCCTTGTGAATTTGATATGGCGCCAACCGTGCTGAGGTGAGTGATGAGCACTTCTATCACACTCTTCTTGATCTTGACCCATGTGTCATCTACCTGAACCAGTGGCTTGGCGGTGTTCCCCTGAACGAAGCGAGGTCCTTGATCTCAACCTCTTCCATGTATAGGTTTGCCACTGCGGGGGATACAGGCAAGCCCATAGCACATCCATGGTTTTGCTGGTAGAAACCGCTGTTGAACTGGAAATAGGTAGGCTGTAGACAAAGGTCCAGTGGAGTGCAGATGTGATTCATGGAGAGTTTTATTTCATTAATTAAGAAGTTGTCCTGAATGAGCTGTTGCTTCACTGCTGTGATCGCATCCGATGTAGGGATACATGTGAACAGTGAGGTTACATCGTATGACACCATGGTGATTTAATAAATATTTTAAATAAATATTTAATATTCGAATATTAAATCAAATATTATTAATGAAACAATAATAATGGTAATCATATCCATAGTACACCTACAGATACAAGGGAGAAGAGATACTGGTAGAAAAAATCACACACATACACTTTCAAAGTGTAAACACAAACTCTGTGCACACTCAAACACAGTGTTAACACACTCGCACACTTGAAAGAGACACTGAAGTACACACTGCGTACACACAAATATACTCAGATACACACACGACCTGCGGAATCACACACTGACACATTATGTACACACACATATATAGTGTCCACACACACAACTGTACACACATACAGCCCAGTGCACGCTGTATGATACTAAAACATTCCTCTCCTCTTCCTTTCTCCTCCTCTATCTCTTCGTCCCTCCCCTCTCCTTCCTTCCTCCTCCTCCTCCTCCTCCTCACCCCCCTCCCATTTCCCGGGGCGTCGCCTCTCCGTTCTATAAAATTCTACTGCAAACTCAGACTGAGCTCCCACTGCCTTACTACTGGAAAGCTCACACACTCCTCTGCATCTGTGTCAGGTAAGTTTTTTTTCATGTGTGTTTGTTTATCTCATTCACTATTTTCCAGTGTTACTTCTACTCTCTCTCTCTCTCTCTCTCTCTCTCTCTCTCTCTCTCTCTCTCTCTCTCTCTCTCTCTCTCTCTCTCTCTCTCGATACAAGTTTTAAAGATTTCCCTTGAAAAAAAGGCAAAAAAAGAATAGCATCCTCACCACGTCTTCAGACTAACTTAAAGTTCATTAAACAGGAGGAAAAAAAAATACAGCCTCAAACCACCTTGGAACTGCTCCAAGTGCCTTGTGGCTGTGCCTGGACTGGTCCTTTTCACGTTATCTCTTCCTCTTTGTACACATCTTTGCACACAATCCTTTTTGTGAAATGGGAGGAGAAAGCTGTGTGTGGGAGGAGAGGTGGGGGAGCTGCAACCGCCCGATAAGGAGAAAAGTCGAGGCTTCGTCAGAAAAATCCTGTGTAATGACCCAGGAATTTGCTCCTGTTGCCAGAACAAACCAACGCCCCGACTGCTGATGATATGTTTTGCGTCATGGCCGCCTTACCCACTGACACGAGTGACGACGCTCAGCCCCCCTCCAAAAAAATTATGGGCTTTGAAGTGGCCAAGCCTGGGGTTGGAAAAAAAAAAAGATGTCCATCCTCATATGAGGACAAGTGGTTAATGTCACTGTTACAGCCTCACTGAACTATCTTAGTTCAACCAGCTTCCTCCTTGTTGGACTCTACTGAAGCTAATTTGAATGTAATGGTATCATATTTTTAAAAAAGTAAGATAAAAATGTCTTCACATGAACATGATGGCAGCCCCACCTTGAGGATGTCTTTTGGGTCTGATGGTCGAGTCCTCGCATCCTCAAAAGAGTACTTCCTGGTTAGCACCAGTAAATCTGACTATGATGCTAACTTTGTCTGATTTGTATTTGGGCATCACACTGAAGATGTTGCTAAAGCTCTAGCCGGGTTTAGTCAATATTGCATCCCTTACCCCAATGATGTCACGTGCATCCGGTAACAGGTGCCAAAAAATCCCACACCCGTTCAAGGACGAGCGTTGCTGGCCCCGTTCGTTCACCGGGTGGGGCAAACAACAACCTCCTTTGGGTGTTGGGCAAGTATTACAAATAGTCTCAGTCATTTGCAAGGATGAGAAGTTACAGTGGAAGGAACTATCTGAGAGAAAATATGAAGTTAGATGGTGCGAGGGAGGAGGATACAGAGAATAGGGTTAGATGGAGAAGGATGATTTGCTGTGGTGACCTCAGAAGGAAAAAGCCGAAAGGAAAAGAAGATCTGAGTCCAGCTTGCTTCCCCCTTAGCCAGCTTTACTAAAGCTAATTTGATTGTAAAGATCAACAACCCCTTCTGGGTGACAACTGTTACAAATGGTCTCAGTCGTTTACGATTTTCATTGACAGCAAGATGTGTGATTGGTTGTTTCTCTGTATGATGTATGACTGGGAGAATTCATGTTTTTTATCACTCTTTATGGCGAATGTTATGGGAATGATGGTGTTATGTCTAGATACCAGGGCAAACCCCACCTTTCCACCAATGACAGCTGAGATTATTTACAAGTGAAAAAAGAATTGTATCGTATTTGATAAAAGGCAGTTTTTTATCCATAAATTCCTTTTTATCACCTCTGTGGCATTTTTATTTTGATGTAATTGTCAGATTACCACTGGATAGTATCATCAACAGTCATTTACGATTTTCATTCACAAGAATCGGTTGGTCCTCACAAAAAGACGATGGGTTTACTTAGCAGTTTCCTTGTTAGGTCTTTGCATCCCCACCTCACGGACCTCTACAGTGTCAAACGGTCCACGGGGGTAGGGTCCAGTCTTTGCATCCTCAAATGGGTACTTCCTGGTTTGCGACAATGAAGCTTACTACGATTACTTACGTTGTCTGAGGTGGGCTTTGACCTCCCATCAAAGTCGTACTAAAGCTCTTGCCAGCTTTTGCATCGGGATTGGCTGATAGTGCGTCCTTTATGTTGATGATGTTGTGCGCTTCAGGTAACAGGCACCAAATAAAAATAACACACCTAATTCAAGGATGAATGTTGCAATACCAACATTCAATGTTGCAATACCAACACCTCCGGGTGACATGGCAACCGTTACTCAGAGTCTCAGTCATTCATGACTTTAGATTTACTCGGATGAGTCAAATTGAATTTAAAGGTATGTCCTCATATGACAACAAAGGTCGTGCAGGTGTCAAAGACAATTATTTATTTATATTTTTACTCATCCCTCAGGACCCAAACCTCATCTGCAGCCATGACCGAGTTGGAGAAGTGCATGGAGTGCCTGATCGTGGTCTTCCACCGCTACGCCAAGGAAGATGGGGATGGCAAGACACTCAGCAAGAAGGAACTGAAGAAGCTGTTGGAGAACGAGCTGCCCGAGTTCTTGAAGGCAAGGGGCTGAAAACTTGCAAATATATAATTTTGGATTTGGGAAAATTGCCTCTAATGAGTGAATGAGTGAACATTGTCTGTCTTTGAGGCCCTGCAATTGACGGGTGACCAGTCCTGGGTCTACCTTGTCTCTCGCCCGATAACAGCTAGGATAGGCTCCAGGATCCCCCGTGACCCTGAGTGCAGAATGAGCGGTAGAAGATGGATGGATTGATTGTTTAATAAACATCCGATCAATCAATTTAGAAAATTTTAATTAATCAGGAAATGGCCCAGTGGATGCAAGTCCATGGAGGCAACAGGATCAAGAATGCTCTGGGTTCTCTCCTTGTTCTCCTGCTTCCTCCAGCAGTCTGAAAACAGGCGTCAATAGGCCATCTCTACGTGCAATTGACAGGAGACCAAGTCTGGAAATAAGCCCCGCCTCTTGCCTGATGACAGCAGGAAATGGCTCCTCATCCCCATTGTGGACAAACAGTTTAGAGTCCGGATGACTGAATAAATTGAAGCCATGGATCAGATAAAATGTGACACGGCGCCAAAAAGAAAAGAGATTTTTTTTTTTTTAAATGATAACTACCCATAAAGTTACTCAGTTCATGAGGTTTTTCTGATTGAAAAATGTATATTTTTTAGTTGAATATACATAAGTTAAAAAAAATCTATCTATACACACACACACACACACACACACACACACACACACACACACACACATGTATATAGATTAGCTAACATCCCCTGACTTTTCACATTTATTTTTTCAGACCCAGAAAAATCCCAAAACGGTGGACTGTATCTTGAAGGACCTGGACCAGAACAAGGATGACAAGTTGGACTTTGAGGAGTTCCTCCCCCTGGTGTTTGGGCTGTCCATGGCCTGTGAAAAGTGCTACATGCTGCACCAGAAGAAGGGCAAACATTAGGAGGGGTGCACCCCCCCCCAAAAAAAAAAACCAAAAAAACAAATCCCCAAAACCTACCCTGTTGTTCTAACATGTGACTTTGTGTTTCAGACAAGAGTAAAACACAATAGACCCCTGATCAGACTCTGCTGTCTCCTTTGCCCATTTCCTGGTCTTTTTTCTTTGTCTTTCGTCAAACAGGACCACGCTTTCAGATGGAGTCAAACTGACAAATCGTGGTCTACATGGGTTTCTTCCAGGCTCTCTGGTTTCCTACCACAGTCCAAAAACATGGAGGAAGATGTGTGATTGGTTGTTTCTCTGTATGACAGGGAGAATTAATTTTTTATCACTCTTTATGGTGCATTTTATGGTAATGATGGTGTTATGTTTCGATACTAGGGCGAACCCCACCTTTCACCAATGACAGCTGAGAGAGGCTGCAGCATCCCAGCATCAATAATTATACTACCTGAGTTCTATTTTAATTTTCAACCTGTTTTTGTGACCAAGTAAATATTTTACAACCATATTTGAAAATGGTAAAAATTATGTAAAATATTACCTGTGTTTATGCATTGATTTCGATCTACAATATTATTTACAAGTGAAAAAAAATTGTATCGTATTCGATAAAAGACAGTTTTTATCTATAAATTCCTTTTAATCGCCTCTGGCATTTTTATTTTCTGCCTTTTTTTTGACGTAATGTAATTATCAGATTACCACTGGATGGCGCTCGTGTTCCACCAATGGCTCTGACGGTATTGTTCGGTTTTTATCACCCATCTGGAAAAAAAAATGAATATAAACTTGCAAGATTAAACTACAACAGAGGAATTTATGTATTTGTTTTAACAAAACAAAATGTATAATAACCGTGTAAAACTCTTGAACCGCTGAAATCACTTTTTAAATACGACCACACGACGTTCAAAAATGGCGAGAATTCTGATGTGTCCATAAACGTCTCTCGCTCACCTGTCACCTGACAGTGATTGGACGAAGAAGGTGTGGGGAGGGGTTTGGAGATTCGCGTCCTGTGATTGGCTCGGAGCAGAGCGGGCGCTTGACTTGACCCGTTTCAAAGGTGGCCGGGGTTAAGCAAGCAGCTTGCGTTGGAGAAAAACGCTAAAAAAACAAACAAGTAAAGGCGGTGTTACTGCGTTACCGACGCCAGCCCGCGTCCCGTGAGACGCGGACACGGAATGTGGTGGTTTTTGTTGTCTGCAGGAAGCGAAGAGAGCTGCTTTTCTCGGCGTCTAATCGGATCAGCTCATGGAAAAAAGCTGGGACTGAACAAACCTGTGTGAAACCGGAATCACCCCTTAAAACACTATAGCTGTGTCGGTTAAGGTTCAAGGTGAAACCCGCCGTTTAAAGGTAGGCCGAGATCCCAGAACACAAAAATCGTAGTTCATATCTTTGACGTGGAAATATGAGGTTCACAATCAATGTCTCAGGGTCTGAACCGTTTCAAAAGACGCGGCTACTTTTAACCCTCCTCCTGTGTTAGGTTTCTGGTAGCATCCCCAGTGTTAACGGGTCGGTTTCGACCCGTGTCTTAAATCAGCTTTAAAATACACCAAAAACAAAAATTTAAATTCCAATTCTTTTTCTCATCTCTTGGTTACCTTGTAAGGCTTCCTTATCCATGAAAATGTTGGATTTAAAATTTTTTGTTGTGGTTCTCTGGGCCTTTTTATTGTTATTAGTATACTTCTCGATTTCAATAAAAAACAGAAAAATTAACCTCAAGAGAATAATATAAATAAATTAAAGGATGTTGTGTTACCAGAATATTGGTAAGGGGTATAGAACACATCTCTGAAATGAATTTGTTGATTTATTTTTTTCATTTTAAAATTTTTAACTATAGTAACATCTATGGTGTTATGGGTCATTTTCGACCCATATATATTTTCTTCAAAAAAATGCAAAGAAACAAAAAAATGTCAGCAATAGGACTTTAAAATGAACACACTGAAACACAGGACAGGTCATAACACAAATATCATTGGCCATCTTCTGGTCATACGCTGGCAAGTGTAGGTGGCTGTCAGCTTGTCCAGGTTGTCCACTCCTCCTTTGTTTTTATTATAGTCAAGGATTATTGTAGGCTTTTTATCACTTCATGATGACACAACTGCAGCTTTGTGAAGAGTAGACAGAAGTATCACATTCTGTCTTCTTTTTGGACAATATGAGACAACAGTGGTGGTGTCTGTAAATGCAAACTTGGAGGAAAGTGGAACCCTGTCTTTCACCTGCACGATTTCAGCAGGCAACTCAGGTTTATTTTTCTTCACTGTGCCCACCATGGTAAGTTTCCTCTTGGGAAGTTCTTGTCCGAAGTCATAGGTGGTAAAAAAAATGTCACAAGTGATATTGTGACCCTGCAGTCCAGTGGTCATGTCAAGGACGTGACTGGACATGCTCATCTTTGTTTGTTTTGTTTTTTGGAGCAATACTGGACAAATGAGCATTCCCAGAAGCTCACATGATTGGGGAGGAGGTGGCTGTCATCGTGTTGGCTGACAATGCATTTATGATTTAAATTTTGGCTATAATTATTGATTTGTAATCTTATTTTTATACCCGGGTCGAAACCGACCCTAACACTACAAAGGACATAATTTTAACTAGAGCATTTTATAATGCAGTGAAAAAAAATGTTTTTGTTGAATTTTGTTGAAATCAAGGTTCCTGACAAAGTCAAGAAGCCTTGATGCAAAGAAAAAATTTTAAGTGATTATTTTATGCATTTAAAAACTAAAACGGGTCGCTGGCGACCCTAACACAAGAGGAGGGTTAAAGACGCGCTGTGAAAGTAGTGTACCTTCTGTGACTGACCGCTAGGTGTCGCGACATATCAATAAGACATTTGCATCGTCTCCTTTTACGTGCTCACAAATAGGATTTATATCTACCAAAAAATACAATTACATTTATTTGTGAGTTATGTATTACGTATACAAGGACTATAATTATTTGTTTTTATTTTTATTTATTTATTTATTTTATTTGAACATGATGTAGGTATTTTTATTTTTTTATCTGAGCG
This sequence comes from Fistularia commersonii, assembly GCF_037954325.1. NCBI lineage: Eukaryota > Metazoa > Chordata > Actinopteri > Syngnathiformes > Fistulariidae > Fistularia > Fistularia commersonii. Next base: position 19,412,914 of record NC_141294.1, on the reverse strand, counting down.
GACCACTTATCTCCTTGTGTGGAGATGGCTGGTGATCAGGTGATCCAAATTTTGTCAAACCTGCCAAACCTGGTTGGGCTCGGAGCACCAAGGATGGACGCCTCATCCTGGCAACAGCTGAACACCATGACACATGGCTGTTATTGAAGATACCTGTAGGGGGCAATGTTCCTCTGTCTTGGATGAAGTTTGCTCAACTCCGCTGCCACCTGACCACAATCAAATGGGGGTGTCATATGAGGACAGGGATGGAACGTGCAGAACTCCTGTAAATGGTCCAAAGCACTGGATTGCATTCAATGATTCACAAAACACACTGATGGCTGCCCACCAACAAGGCAATTGGAAGTTCACCGTCTTGTAGAAGGAGCCAGGGATAGAACCGCCAACCTTCTGATTTGAAGGAAGCCAGTTTCACCAACTGTAGCTCTTCATTGTAAAAACACGAAACTTGAATGTCATCAGGTGATAGGAGACTTCCAGGAGATGCCAGCAGCCCCTGTCCTTTTAAAGAATATATGCTTTCAAGAGAAATGCAACTTTGTTTGGATGTGGAACATATTTTATGTTGGACACAATGCATTGCTCGCTCCTTTGCCATGTGCACCTTTTTTTCCCCCAAACGTGGTTTTCACACTCCTTCCAGGTAATTACAGGGTGAAGACATTCCTTCACTGTGATACTCTGCAGCTCTCAGAGAGGTGTTTGTTTAAACTTGAAGATACTTTGCTGGTACATCAAGACAACGGGGGATGGGGCCAGGGCACAGGTATAGAAGAATGTGGTGGAAACAGGACCTCCCCGTGTGACAGCAGCCTAAGTGAGGATGGGTTGGTGTCACATGATTCTCTAATAGAATTGAAAAGCTCAATTTTATTGTCATGACACTGTGCGAGTACAGGGCAACAAAATGCAGTTTAGCATGTAACGAGAAGTGCAAAAAAGCAACAGGCTCAGATCGAATAAATAAATAAAGTCTGAGATGGTGTGTTACGTCAGTGATATACTGGTGATTTACAGATTGATTACTATGTACATATTATACAGATGGATATATGCATTATGCATATACGCAATCCGCATATGCAGATTGATTACTATGTACATATTATACAGATGGATATATTTATTAAATGTGATCAGAACTATAGGTGGAACCTTTGAACATAAATTACAAGAGAAAATGTACAGATAAATTATAATATACAAAACATACAGTTGAAATGGAAAGGAAATGGCGCATATTGGAATAAACATAATCAGTAGCTGCCTAGAGTTACTAACTAGTGTGGTATTGTCTAGTAGTATGTTCGTGTTTGGGGCAGTCTAGGGATGCACATGATCAGACAGCGGCAAACCAGGGTGGTTAAAGAAAGGTGGTTCTTCTTCAGTGTCCTCAAGAAGAAGAGGCATTAGTGAGCTTTCTGAAACCAGGCTGGCGGTATTGGTGGTCCAGGACAGGTCTTCAGAGATGTGAGTCCCTAGGAGCTTGAAGATGGAGACATGCTAAAGATTCAAGATTTTCGTGTGTCAGGCACGATGACATTTTGCCGTGAGAACTCCCATCTTGGAGTATGAACAGGATGATAAATAGACAAGTTATGTACATGGTGTATCTTCTTCTTCTTTGTCTTTCAGCTTTTCCTTTCAGGGGTCGCCACAGCGAATCAACTTTCTCCATCTAACCCTATTCTCCATATCCTCCTCTCTCACACCGACTGCCTTCATATCCTCTCTCACTACATCTATAAATCTTCTCCTTGGTCTTCCTCGAGACCTCTTGCCTGGCAGCTCCAATTCCAGCATCCGTCTACCAATATATTCTCTATCCCTCCTCTGTACATGACTGAAGAACCATCTCAGTCAGGCCTTTCTGACCTTCTCTCCAAAACATCTAACATGTGCTGTTCCTCTGATCCTCTGCCATACAGCATTGCTGGTCTCACCACTGTCTTGTACACCTTTCCTTTCATTCTGGCAGATAGTCTTCTATCACATAGTACCCCTGACACTTTTCCTTAATCACCCGGACCTGGTGTACATCCTTTCCATCTTTATCTCACTGTTTCGCCAACCTGTATAGATCATTCTCACCCTCCTTACTATCCAGTCGAGCATACAAGTCATCGTATGCCCTTTGTTTTGCCTTTGCTACCTCTATCTTTACCTTTCGCCGCATCTCCCTGTACCCTCTTATAACTTACCCTATGTTCCTGTCTTTTCTGTAAAAAGTGTTCACTCCAGCCGTTTCCATCCTTTTTGCAAAATATTCCACCATCTGTCCCTCTGTGTTCCTATCCTGTACATCAAATCTGCCCATCACTTCTTTATCCCCTCTATTGCCTGCACCAAAATGCCCATTGAAGTCTGCACCAATTACCACTCTCTCATCTCTGGGGATATTCTGCATCACTTCATCTAACTCATTCCAGAACTTCTCCTTCTCCTCAAATTCACATTTCATCCACGGATGATAGGCACTAACAACATTGAGCATCACACCTTCAATTTCCAATATCAGACTCGCAAGTCTATCTGATTTTCTTTTCACCTCTAGAACATTCCTAACAAACTCCTCCTTCAAGATAACTCCTCCTCCATTTCTCTTCTTGTCAGTACTATGATAGTAGAACTTGAAGCCTGCTCCTTAGCTTCTAGCCTTACTACCTTTCCACCTGGTCTCCTGGAGACACAGTATATCCACCTTCCTTCTCTGCATCATGTCGACCAACTCTCTATCTTTTCCTGTCATTGTCCCAATATTCAAAATCCACACTCTCAGTCGCAGACTCTTGCCTTTGCTCTTCTCTCTCTACTTCCGAACATGCCTTCCTCCTCTCCTTCTTTGACTTACAGTTGCTCAGTTTCCATTGGTTTCTTGTAGGTCATCGGCACCAATGGCAGTCGTTAATCCGGGCCTCAACCAATCCTGTTTGATCTGGTTATTATGATTGATTCGCATGTTTGGTTTTGGCAAAGTTTTACGCCGGAGGCCCTTCCTGATGCAACCCTCTGCATTTATCCGGGCTTGGGACCAGCTCAGGGAGACACCGGCCGTGCCCCCCCGAGGCTGGCCTGGGGTGATACCGGACCATGCTGCCCTGAGGCTACATTATCAACTGTGTGTGCCATAAAATATTCACCAATGTCAAAAGACATTGAAAAGATTATTAAACAACACAAGTATACAGTTGATTCTGATCCTGCACTGAAGAACTGTTTTTCAAAACCGCCCAGGGTGGTCTTAAAAAGATCACCCCAATTTGCATAACAAGCTTGTGAGGGCTGATCTCCCTCGAGAACCACCCCCTATTTTCATAGTTCTATCCCCAATGGTAATTACCTATGTGTTCGATGCCAACAATGCCATTTTAATTATAAAACTAACATTTACAAACATATATATAGACACACTCACACGTACTTGTACACACATTGATACAGATTTATAGATAAACACACATATGTACATATATAAATATATATGCAGATTTATAGCTATACACACACGCATACATATGCATACATATATGTATGTGCATATATGCACATATGCACACATTCAAATATATGAATATATATTAATATATACATTTACATACATATATATACATAATTACCTCCAGAAAACATACATAAATGCATATTTACACAATTACACAGATATTTATATACCCATCTATCTATCTATCTATCTATCTATCTATCTATCTATCTATCTATCTATCTATCTATCTATCTATCTATCTATCTCTATCTATCTCTATCTATATCTATCTATCTATCTATCTATCTATCTATCTATCTATCTATCTATCTATCTATCTATCTATCTATCTATCTATCTATCTATATAATTATACATATTTGTGTACATATAAACGCATATATATTCACATTCACGTACTTTATTTTTCGGATTATATGTCGCTCCAGATTATAAATTTAATGCATAATAAAGAATGACAAAAGCATACAAAGTCACACTGGGGTATAAGTCGCATTTTTGGGGAAATTTATTTGATAAAATCCCACACCAAGAAAAGACATTTCATCTTGAAAGGCAATTTACACTAAAAATAGAATAGAGAACAACAAGGCTGAATAAGTATAGCCTAGTATAGCCTATATGGCGCATAAACAACAAACTGAGAACGTGCCTGGTAGGCTATGTTAACAACATATTACGGTAAGTCATTCAAATAACTATAGCATAAAGCACATGCTACAACCAAACAATCAGTGTCACTCTTAATCACTTAATCCAACGAAATCTTTTTCTTCGGTATCAGGAAGTCTGGAGTGGCAGAGAAGTATATTGTATGAGGAAGTCTGGAGTGGCAGAGAAGTATGTTAGACTGGTGCAGGACATGTATGCTAGCTGTGAGACACTGGTACGGTGTGCTGTAGGGGTAGCAGAGAAGTTCAAGGTGGAGGTGGGACTCCATCAGGGATCAGCTCTGAGCCCCTTCTTGTTCGCAATGATGATGGATAGGCTGACAGATGAGGTTAGACAGGAATCCCCATGGACCATGATGTTTGCAGATGACATTGTGATCTGTAGTGAGAGCAGACAACAGGTAGAGGAAAATCTAGAGAGGTGGAGGTATGCTCTGGAAAGGAGAGGAATGAAAGTTAGTCGCAGCAAGACAGAATATATGTGTGTGAACGAGAGGAACTCGGGTGGAGCGGTGAGGGAGTGGAGATCAAGAAGCTGGAGGATTTCAGGTACTTAGGGTCAACAGTCCAGAGCAATGGAGAGTGCGGAAAAGAGGGGAAGAGACGGGTCCAAGCAGGTTGGAATGGGTGGAGAAAAGTGTCAGGGGTACTATGTGATAGAAGACTATCGGCCAGAATAAAAGGAAAGGTGTACAAGACAGTGGTGAGACCAGCGATGATGTTTGGACTAGAAACTGTTACAATGACCAAAAGACAGCAGGCAGAACTAGAGGTTGCAGAGATGAAGATGTTGAGGTTCTCTTTGGGAGTGACTAGGATGGAGAGGATCAGGAATGAGTCTATCAGAGGGACGGCGCATGTTCGATGTTTTGGAGAGAAGGTCAGAGAAGCCAGACTGAGATGGTTCGGTCATGTACAGAGAAGAGATAGTGAATATATTGGGAGATGGATGCTGGAATTGGAGCTGCCAGGCAAGAGGTCTCGAGGAAGACCAAAGAGAAGATTTATGGATGTAGTGAGAGAGGATATGAAGGTAGTTGGTGTGAGAGAGGAAGATACAGAGAATAGGGTTAGATGGAGAAAGTTGACTCGCTGTGGCGACCCCTAACGGGAAAAGCCGAAAGAAGAAGAAGATCACTTCTGAGCAACTCCGCCAACTTCGAAGGTAGACAATGCGCAGCTTCCTCTTCTGCCGGTACGTCGCTGACGTCAGAGTCATCGTCAGTTGCAGCTCCAATTATTCCAGCCTTTCTGAATCCCAACAGGATGGTGTCCTTGCTTTGATAGAGAAGCGATTGCGTTGCATGAAGCGGTAACACCAGGAAGGTCCTCCCGCAAAGTCATTTATATTCATCTCCTTGGCAACTACCTGGGTGTGAAGACACAACTGTACTGTTGACAAGCCTCTCCCAGCAGCACGTTATTCAAGCATCCATGTGTGACCTTGTTCCTCGAGCTGCCACCTAGCTTTTAGCCTGCGATTAGCTTTTTTAGTTTTCTTCATTTTAGTAAGAGTAACCTCCGCTTTTCGCCAGTCCCTTACAAGTTTCTCACTAACTTTAAACTTTCTTTCTGCTGCTCGATTGACGTTCACGGATGCATATTTCACTACTTCCATCTTGTAACCTGCAGAATATGATTTTCTTTTCGGTGCTATTTTTGTTCAGCCCTTCTCAGTTCTTTTTATAAGTTACCATGAATATTTAAATGTTCAATTTTCATAGGTACAGAAGTAGCAGGTAGCATCTTTTTTTCACAACACACTTCTGCTATGACCCGCCTCCGCTGAGTTTTCATTGGTTGGCGTGTGTGTGTGTGTGTGCGTGTGTGTGTGTGTGTGTGTGTGTGTGTGTGTTTGTGTGTGACAATTGCTGTAATATTAAAGACACACGCAGACACAGACAGACACACATCAGAGCCAGAGAGCTCAATATTTTCACACATAAGTCGCTCCAGAGTATAAGTCGCATCTCTGGCCAAACTATGAAAAAGAAACAGTGACTTATAATCCGAAAAATACGGTATATACATTTTTATATACATCTGTATACATATTTATACACATATTTTCATATATGTATCAATTTACATATATTCATATGATTATACACATACTATTTACATTGACAAACATATAAACATAAACAAATGTTTATACACATATACATATATAAATACAGACATATACACATTTACATATATACTTACATATACATGTATATTTAAATATTCATATATATTCGTATACATATTTACATATTCACATATAAACAGATACACCCATATACACATATGTGCATATATACATATATACTTACAAATATGTATACATATGTATATTTTCACATTTTTATTCATTCATATATATGTATATATATATATATATACACACACATCAATATACTGTATTTTCCACACTATAAGGCGCACCAGATTATAAGGCGCACCTTCAATGAATGGCCCATTTTAAAACTTTTTTCAAGGTGCACCGCATTATGTAGCATAGAATAGAAGCAATAGTAGCTGCTGGGGTTGTATGCATCCACTAGATAAAGCTGCGCTAAAGGGAATGTCAACAAAATGGTCAGATAATTCAGTCAAACTTTATTAATAGAATACAAACCAATGTTCTGACAACTCCGTTCACTCCCAAAACAAGTTAGTGCATTCACATTACAGTACCGTATGTACAGTTTGCTATTACCGGTATTTGCACAGCCTTCGTTGAAAGCAATGTATTTCCATCTCAATTTGTCACAGTTCAAGGCTTTTCATAAAACGAAAGCACCAAGAAGGACCGCCTCTATATTCATTGACGTTAAATTTGTGTGCTAACGCTGTTAGCTTCATTCAAATAGTGACTGTGGTAACACTTCTCTAACTGTAGCCATCTTGCTTTGTTCCCTCAGAAACTGTTGAGTCTTCTTAACTTGGTGCAGGTCATCTTGTTGCTTCCTCCACTTCCGCACCATTGATTTGTTTATGTTGAATTCTCTTGCTGATGCTCTATTCCCATGTTCTACTGCGTGACTGATAACCTTGAGTTTAAACTCAAGGAGCCGTTTTGGGGTCTTTACACAAACACACACAAACACAAATGGAAAGGAAAATGCACGCATAGTGCAGTGATATATCCCAGCATGCACCGCGCGCTACTTCTTCTATGGGATGAAATGGAGTAGGCAGCTGCTTCCCGTAGTTCCAAGACCTCTCGCGCCTCAATATTGATCCATATATAAGGCGCACCGGATTATAAGGTGCACTGTTGGTTTTCAAGAAGATTAAAGGCTTTTAGGTGCGCCTTATAGTGCGGAAAATATGGTATATATACATGTATATATATATATGTGTGTGTGTGTGTGTGTGTATATATATATGTATATATATAGGTTGGAACGGGTGGAGAAATGTGTCGGGGTTACTATGCAATAGAAGACTATCAGCCAGAATGAAAGGAAAGGTGTACAAGACACAGTGGTGAGACCAGCGATGCTGTATGGCCTAGAAACAGTGACAATGACCAAAAGACAGGAGGCAGAACTAAAGGTTGCAGAGATGAAGATGTTGAGGTTCTCTTTGGGAGTGCCCAGGATGAATAGGATCAGGACTGAGTCTATCAGAGGAACAGCACATGTTAGATGTTTTGGAGATAAGGTCAGAGAACCCAGACTGAGATGGTTCGGTCATGTGGGATAAAGGAGGGATAGTGTATATATTGGTAGACGGATGCTGAAGCTGGAGCATCCTGGCAGGAGGTCTCGAGGAAGACCAAAGAGAAGATTTATGGACATAGTGAGTGAGGATACGAAGTGAGCGTGAGTACTCTGCCAGGTAATGGGGGATGGTAGCCTGCAAGGGGCGGAGGGTTTTGGGGGAGAGATTGCCTTTACAGCTCTTGGGCAGATGTTGTCTTTCAGCTGAGATGTGTGAGTTTTGATGGTCCTGTGTCACTTTCCTGATTGAAGCTGCACAAACAGGCTGTTGCCGAGGAAGGTGGAAACAATGAAAATTGCAAAAAATAAGGCATGCAAGTGCGATGACACCAACAAGTATTAAAAAGTGTCTTGAAGTCCACTTAGCATATGTGCAAAGAATCAAAGTATGGAAAAGTCACTCAGAAATCACATTCTACAGATTTTCAAAAAAAAGAAACCAAATATCAGAGAAAATTGTCCATTTTGTCCGATCGCCATACTGGCCAAGGGCTTCCCTTTTAGCAACTGTGAATCTCTTGATGGGGCATTAAAATGAACTCCTTCTCATGCCACCTTTGACGACAATGTTTGTGGAGTTTGGTCATTGTCCCTGATGGGAAAAGGTGGGACGATGTTCTCAGTGCAGCTCTTCTTGTTAGGGTTCTTGGAATGACTTTTTCTCTCATTCCACGGCATTCTAAAGTTCTCTTTCGTCTCCTGGCGTTTTTGGTCTGCGAGTGCTCCAGATGGAGTGGGTGCTGATCGGTCTTGAAGAGGGTTTCAACTTGGCCCTGAAGGGACAGAGGAACACGGTCGAGTGACCTTGTTGGGAATTTGACTACATTTGGTGACAATCTGGTGAGAGTCGTTGACGCCTCCCTTCAGACCAGGAATTGTTTGTCAAAGATGGCTCCAAACCAAAGAACACAAGTTAGTGAGTCAGACCTGTTTGGTAAAATGATCAAACGTAGTGTCTCGAAGTCCACTTAGCATATGTGCCAAGAATCAAAGTATGGAAAAGTCACCCAGAAAGCACATTCTACAGATTCTCAAAAAACAGAAACCAAATTCCAGAGAAAATTGTCCATTTTGTCCGATCGCCATACTGGCCAAGGGCTTCCCTTTTAGCAACTGTGAATCTCTTGATGGGTCATTAAAATGAACTCCTTCTCATGCCACCTTTGACGACAATGTTTGTGGAGTTTGGTCATTGTCCCTGATGGGAAAAGGTGGGACGATGTTCTCAGTGCAGCTCTTCTTGTTAGGGTTCTTGGAATGACTTTTTCTCTCATTCCACGGCATTGTAAAGTTCTCTTTAGTCTCCTGGCGTTTTTGGTCTGCGAGTGGTCCAGATGGAGTGGGTGCTTATCTGTCTTGAGGAGGGTTTCACCTTGGCTATGAAGGGACAGAGGAACACGGTCGAGTGACCTTGTTGGGAATTTGACTACATTTGGTGACAATCTGGTGGGAGTCGTTGACGCCTCCCTTCAGACCAGGAATTTTTTGTCAAAGATGGCTCTACAACAAAGAACACAAGAAAGGGAGTCAGACCTATTTGGTAAAAGGATCAAACGTAGAGTCTTGAAGTCCAATTAGCATATGTGCCAAGAATCAAAGTATAGCAAAGTCATTCAGAAAGCACAGTCTACACATTTAAAAACAAGAAACCAAATTGCCAAGAAAATTTCAGAATTTTGAAGTATTTCAAGGAAATGGAGGAGGTCGTTGGGATCGTAGATATGGGAAAACCCACGGGCAGAAAGTAAATTGTCCTTGTTTGACATTTTGTAGACGATTAAAAGAGGTTGTTATGACTATAGATACGGAATTACACTCTGGCAGCGGTGGGATTCGAACCCACGCCCCCAAAGAGACTGGAGCCTTAATCCAGCGCCTTGGACCGCTCGGCCACACTACCAAGAACACAAGCAATAGGGAGCAAAAAACCTGTCTTTCCATAACACAATTGGGTCGCAAAGTCGTGAAGCAGTTCAAAATTAAACAAAAAAAAAATTGAGCGGATCTGCACGAGAACAGGGGCCGGTTAGCTCAGCTGGTCAGAGCGTGGTGCTAATAACGCCAAGGTCGTGGGTTCGATCCCCATACTGGCCAAGGGCTTCCCTTATAGCAACTGTGAATCACTTGGTGGGTCATTAAAATTAACCCCAAATCATGTCACCTTTGACTGCAATGTCCGTTGAGTTTGCTCATCGTCCCTGCCCGGAAAAGGTGGGATGATGTTTTCACTGCAGCTCTTCTTGTTAGGGTTCTTGGAATGACTTTTTCTCTCATTCCATGGCATTCTAAAGTTCTCTTTAGTCTCCTGGCGTTTTTGGTCTGCGAGTGGTCCAGATGGAGTGGGTGCTTATCTGTCTTGAGGAGGGTTTCACCTTGGCTATGAAGGGACAGAGGAACACGGTCGAGTGACCTTGTTGGGAATTTGACTACATTTGGTGACAATCTGGTGGGAGTCGTTGACGCCTCCCTTCAGACCAGGAATTTTTTGTCAAAGATGGCTCTACAACAAAGAACACAAGAAAGGGAGTCAGACCTGTTTGGTAAAAGGATCAAACGTAGAGTCTTGAAGTCCAATTAGCATATGTGCCAAGAATCAAAGTATAGCAAAGTCATTCAGAAAGCACAGTCTACACATTTAAAAACAAGAAACCAAATTGCCAAGAAAATTTCAGAATTTTGAAGTATTTCAAGGAAATGGAGGAGGTCGTTGGGATCGTAGATATGGGAAAACCCACGGGCAGAAAGAAAATTGTCCTTGTTTGACATTTTGTAGACGATTAAAAGAGGTTGTTATGACTATAGATACGGAATTACACTCTGGCAGCGGTGGGATTCGAACCCACGCCCCCAAAGAGACTGGAGCCTTAATCCAGCGCCTTGGACCGCTCGGCCACACTACCAAGAACACAAGCAATAGGGAGCAAAAAACCTGTCTTTCCATAACACAATTGGGTCGCAAAGTCGTGAAGCAGTTCAAAATTAAACAAAAAAAAAATTGAGCGGATCTGCACGAGAACAGGGGCCGGTTAGCTCAGCTGGTCAGAGCGTGGTGCTAATAACGCCAAGGTCGTGGGTTCGATCCCCATACTGGCCAAGGGCTTCCCTTATAGCAACTGTGAATCACTTGGTGGGTCATTAAAATTAACCCCAAATCATGTCACCTTTGACTGCAATGTTTGTGGAGTTTGGTCATTGTCCCTGATGGGAAAAGGTGGGACGATGTTCTCAGTGCAGCTCTTCTTGTTAGGGTTCTTGGAATGACTTTTTCTCTCATTCCACGGCATTGTAAAGTTCTCTTTAGTCTCCTGGCGTTTTTGGTCTGCGAGTGGTCCAGATGGAGTGGGTGCTGATCTGTCTTGAGGAGGGTTTCACCTTGGCTATGAAGGGACAGAGGAACACGGTCGAGTGACCTTGTTGGGAATTTGACTACATTTGGTGACAATCTGGTGAGAGTCGTTGACACCTCCCTTCAGACCAGGAATTGTTTGTCAAAGATGGCTCCAAACCAAAGAACACAAGTTAGTGAGTCAGACCTGTTTGGTAAAACGATCAAACATAGAGTCTTGAAGTCCACTTAGCATATGTGCCAAGAATCAAAGAATGGAAAAGTCACCCAGAAAACACATTCTACAGATTCTCAAAAAAAAGAAACCAAATTCCAGAGAAAATTGTCCATTTTGTCCGATCGCCATACTGGCCAAGGGCTTCCCTTTTAGCAACTGTGAATCTCTTGATGGGTCATTAAAATGAACTCCAACTCATGCCACCTTTGACGGGAATGTCTGTGGAGTTTGGTCATCGTCCCTGCCGGTAAAAGGTGGGACGATGTTTTCAGCGCAGCTCTTCTTGTTAGGGTTCTTGGAATGACTTTTTCTCTCATTCCACGGCATTCTAAAGTTCTCTTTGGTCTCCTGGCGTTTTTGGTCTGCGAGTGGTCCAGATGGAGTGGGTGCTGATCTGTCTTGAGGAGGGTTTCACCTTGGCTCTGAAGGGACAGAGGAACACGGTCGAGTGACCTTGTTGGGAATTTGACTACACGAGATGAAAAACTGGTGTGAGTCGTAGACGCTTCCCTTCAGACCAGGAATTTTTTGTCAAAGATGGCTCCACAACAAAGGACACAAGTAAGGGAGTCGGACCTTGTTGGTAAAACGATCAAACGTAGTGTCTTGAAGTCCACTTAGCATATGTGCAAAGAATCAAAGTATGGAAAAGTCACTCAGAAATCACATTCTACAGATTTTCAAAAAAAAGAAACCAAATATCAGAGAAAATTGTCCATTTTGTCCGATCGCCATACTGGCCAAGGGCTTCCCTTTTAGCAACTGTGAATCTCTTGATGGGGCATTAAAATGAACTCCTTCTCATGCCACCTTTGACGACAATGTTTGTGGAGTTTGGTCATTGTCCCTGATGGGAAAAGGTGGGACGATGTTCTCAGTGCAGCTCTTCTTGTTAGGGTTCTTGGAATGACTTTTTCTCTCATTCCACGGCATTGTAAAGTTCTCTTTAATCTCCTGGCGTTTTTGGTCTGCGAGTGGTCCAGATGGAGTGGGTGCTGATCTGTCTTGAGGAGGGTTTCACCTTGGCTATGAAGGGACAGAGGAACACGGTCGAGTGACCTTGTTGGGAATTTGACTACACTTGGTGACAATCTGGTGGGAGTCGTTGACGCCTCCCTTCAGACCAGGAATTGTTTGTCAAAGATGGCTCCACAACAAAGAACACAAGAAAGGGAGTCAGACCTATTTGGTAAAATGATCAAACGTAGAGTCTTGAAATACAATTAGCATATGTGCCAAGAATCAAAGTATAGCAAAGTCATTCAGAAAGCACAGTCTACACATTTAAAAACAAGAAACCAAATTGCCAAGAAAATTTCAGAATTGTGAAGTATTTCAAGGAAATGGAGGAGGTCGTTGGGATTGTAGATATGGGACAACCCACCGGCAGACAGAAAATCGTCCTTGTTTGACATTTTGTAGGCGATTAAAAGAGGTTGTTATGACTATAGATACGGGACTACACTCTGGCAGCGGTGGGGTTCGAACCCACGCCCCCGTAGACACTGGAGCCTTAATCCAGCACCTTGGACCGCTCGGCCACACTACCAAGAACACAAGCAATAGGGAGCAAAAAACCTGTATTTCCATAACACAATTGGGTCGCAAAGTCGTGAAGCAGTTCAAAATTAAACAAAAAAAAAATTGAGCGGATCTGCACGAGAACAGGGGCCGGTTAGCTCAGCTGGTCAGAGCGTGGTGCTAATAACGCCAAGGTCGTGGGTTCGATCCCCATACTGGCCAAGGGCTTCCCTTATAGCAACTGTGAATCACTTGGTGGGTCATTAAAATTAACCCCAAATCATGCCACCTTTGACTGCAATGTCCGTTGAGTTTGGTCATTGTCCCTGCCGGTAAAAGGTGGGACGATGTTTTCAGCGCAGCTCTTTTTGTTAGGGTTCTTGGAATGACTTTTTCTCTCATTCCATGACATTCTAAAGTTCTCTTTTGTCTCATGGTGTTTTTGGTCTGCAAGTGCTCTAGATGGAGTGGGTGCTGATCTGTCTTGAGGAGGGTTTCACCTTGGCTCTGAAGGGACAGAGGAACACGGTCGAGTGACCTTGTTGGGAATTTGCTACATTTGGTGACAATCTGGTGAGTCGTTGACGCCTCCCTTCAGACCAGGAATTGTTTGTCAAAGATGGCTCCAAACCAAAGAACACAAGTTAGTGAGTCAGACCTGTTTGGTAAAATGATCAAACGTAGTGTCTCGAAGTCCACTTAGCATATGTGCCAAGAATCAAAGTATGGAAAAGTCACTCAGAAAGCACATTCTACAGATTTTCAAAAAAAAGAAACCAAATATCAGAGAAAATTGTCCATTTTGTCCGATCGCCATACTGGCCAAGGGCTTCCCTTTTAGCAACTGTGAATCTCTTGATGGGGCATTAAAATGAACTCCTTCTCATGCCACCTTTGACGACAATGTTTGTGGAGTTTGGTCATTGTCCCTGATGGGAAAAGGTGGGACGATGTTCTCAGTGCAGCTCTTCTTGTTAGGGTTCTTGGAATGACTTTTTCTCTCATTCCATGACATTCTAAAGTTCTCTTTCGTCTCCTGGCCTTTTTGGTCTGCGAGTGCTCCAGATGGAGTGGGTGCTCATCTGTCTAGAGGAGGGTTTCACCTTGGCTATGAAGGGACAGAGGAACACGGTCGAGTGACCTTGTTGGGAGTTTGACTACATTTGGTGACAATCTGGTGAGAGTCGTTGACGCCTCCCTTCAGACCAGGAATTGTTTGTCAAAGATGGCTCCAAACCAAAGAACACAAGTTAGTGAGTCAGACCTGTTTGGTAAAACGATCAAACATAGAGTCTTGAAGTCCACTTAGCATATGTGCCAAGAATCAAAGAATGGAAAAGTCACCCAGAAAACACATTCTACAGATTCTCAAAAAAAAGAAACCAAATTCCAGAGAAAATTGTCCATTTTGTCCGATCGCCATACTGGCCAAGGGCTTCCCTATTAGCAACTGTGAATCTCTTGATGGGTCATTAAAATGAACTCCAACTCATGCCACCTTTGACGGGAATGTCTGTGGAGTTTGGTCATCGTCCCTGCCGGTAAAAGGTGGGACGATGTTTTCAGCGCAGCTCTTCTTGTTAGGGTTCTTGGAATGACTTTTTCTCTCATTCCACGGCATTCTAAAGTTCTCTTTGGTCTCCTGGCGTTTTTGGTCTGCGAGTGGTCCAGATGGAGTGGGTGCTGATCTGTCTTGAGGAGGGTTTCACCTTGGCTCTGAAGGGACAGAGGAACACGGTTGAGTGACCTTGTTGGGAATTTGACTACACGAGATGAAAAACTGGTGAGAGTCGTAGACGCGTCCCTTCAGACCAGGAATTTTTTGTCAAAGATGGCTCCACAACAAAGGACACAAGTAAGGGGGTCGGACCTTGTTGGTAAAACGATCAAACGTAGTGTCTTGAAGTCCACTTAGCATATGTGCAAAAAATCAAAGTATGGACAAGTCACTCAGAAATCACATTCTACAGATTTTCCAAAAAAAGAAACCAAATATCAGAGAAAATTGTCCATTTTGTCCGATCGCCATCCTGGCCAAGGGCTTCCCTATTAGCAACTGTGAATCTCTTGATGGGTCATTAAAATGAACTCCAACTCATGCCACCTTTGACGGCAATGTCTGTGGAGTTTGGTCATCGTCCCTGCCGGGAAAAGGTGGGACGATGTTCTCAGTGCAGCTCTTCTTGTTAGGGTTCTTGGAATTACTTTTTCTCTCATTCCACGGCATTGTAAAGTTCTCTTTAATCTCCTGGCGTTTTTGGTCTGCGAGTGGTCCAGGTGGAGTGGGTGCTGATCTGTCTTGAGGAGGGTTTCACCTTGGCTATGAAGGGACAGAGGAACACGGTCGAGTGACCTTGTTGGGAATTTGACTACACTTGGTGACAATCTGGTGGGAGTCGTTGACGCCTCCCTTCAGACCAGGAATTGTTTGTCAAAGATGGCTCCACAACAAAGAACACAAGAAAGGGAGTCAGACCTATTTGGTAAAATGATCAAACGTAGAGTCTTGAAATACAATTAGCATATGTGCCAAGAATCAAAGTATAGCAAAGTCATTCAGATAGAACAGTCTACACATTTAAAAACAAGAAACCAAATTGCCAAGAAAATTTCAGAATTGTGAAGTATTTCAAGGAAATGGAGGAGGTCGTTGGGATTGTAGAAATGGGACAACCCACCGGCAGATAGAAAATCGTCCTTGTTTGACATTTTGTAGGCGATTAAAAGAGGTTGTTATGACTATAGATACGGAATTACACTCTGGCAGCGGTGGGATTCGAATCCACGCCCCCGAAGAGACTGGAGCCTTAATCCAGCGCCTTGGACCGCTCGGCCACACTACCAAGAACACAAGCAATAGGGAGCAAAAAACCTGTATTTCCATAACACAATTGGGTCGCAAAGTCGTGAAGCAGTTCAAAATTAAACAAAAAAAAAATTGAGCGGATCTGCACGAGAACAGGGGCCGGTTAGCTCAGCTCGTCAGAGCGTGGTGCTAATAACGCCAAGGTCGTGGGTTCAATCCCCATACTGGCCAAGGGCTTCCCTTATAGCAACTGTGAATCACTTGGTGGGTCATTAAAATTAACCCCAAATCATGCCACCTTTGACTGCAATGTCCGTTGAGTTTGGTCATTGTCCCTGCCGGTAAAAGGTGGGGCGATGTTTTCAGCGCAGCTCTTTTTGTTAGGGTTCTTGGAATGACTTTTTCTCTCATTCCATGACATTCTAAAGTTCTCTTTCGTCTCCTGGCCTTTTTGGTCTGCGAGTGCTCCAGATGGAGTGGGTGCTGATCTGTCTTGAAGAGGGTTTCAACTTGGCCCTGAAGGGACAGAGGAACACGGTCGAGTGACCTTGTTGGGAGTTTGACTACATTTGGTGACAATCTGGTGAGAGTCGTTGACGCCTCCCTTCAGACCAGGAATTGTTTGTCAAAGATGGCTCCAAACCAAAGAACACAAGTTAGTGAGTCAGACCTGTTTGGTAAAACGATCAAACATAGAGTCTTCAAGTCCACTTAGCATATGTGCCAAGAATCAAAGAATGGAAAAGTCACCCAGAAAACACATTCTACAGATTTTCAAACAAAAGAAACCAAATTCCAGAGAAAATTGTCCATTTTGTCCGATCGCCATACTGGCCAAGGGCTTCCCTTTTAGCAACTGTGAATCTCTTGATGGGTCATTAAAATGAACTCCAACTCATGCCACCTTTGACGGGAATGTCTGTGGAGTTTGGTCATCGTCCCTGCCGGGGAAAGGTGGGACGATGTTCTCAGTGCAGCTCTTCTTGTTAGGGTTCTTGGAATGACTTTTTCTCTCATTCCACGGCATTCTAAAGTTCTCTTTAGTCTCCTGGCGTTTTTGGTCTGCGAGTGGTCCAGATGGAGTGGGTGTTGATCTGTCTTGAGGAGGGTTTCACCTCTGCTCTGAAGGGACAGAGGAATACGGTCGAGTGACCTTGTTGGGAATTTGACTACACGAGATGAAAAACTGGTGAGAGTCGTAGACGCTTCCCTTCAGACCAGGAATTTTTTGTCAAAGATGGCTCCACAACAAAGGACACAAGTAAGGGAGTCGGACCTTGTTGGTAAAACGATCAAACATAGAGTCTTGAAGTCCACTTAGCATATGTGCAAAGAATCAAAGTATGGAAAAGTCACTCAGAAATCACATTCTACAGATTTTCAAAAAAAAGAAACCAAATATCAGAGAAAATTGTCCATTTTGTCCGATCGCCATCCTGGCCAAGGGCTTCCCTATTAGCAACTGTGAATCTCTTGATGGGTCATTAAAATGAACTCCAACTCATGCCACCTTTGACGGCAATGTCTGTGGAGTTTGGTCATCGTCCCTGATGGGAAAAGGTGGGACGATGTTCTCAGTGCAGCTCTTCTTGTTAGGGTTCTTGGAATGACTTTTTCTCTCATTCCACGGCATTGTAAAGTTCTCTTTAATCTCCTGGCGTTTTTGGTCTGCGAGTGGTCCAGATGGAGTGGGTGCTGATCTGTCTTGAGGAGGGTTTCACCTTGGCTATGAAGGGACAGAGGAACACGGTCGAGTGACCTTGTTGGCAATTTGACTACACTTGGTGACAATCTGGTGGGAGTCGTTGACGCCTCCCTTCAGACCAGGAATTGTTTGTCAAAGATGGCTCCACAACAAAGAACACAAGAAAGGGAGTCAGACCTATTTGGTAAAATGATCAAACGTAGAGTCTTGAAATACAATTAGCATATGTGCCAAGAATCAAAGTATGGAAAAGTCACTCAGAAAGCACATTCTACAGATTTTCCAAAAAAAGAAACCAAATATCAGAGAAAATTGTCCATTTTGTCCGATCGCCATACTGGCCAAGGGCTTCCCTTTTAGCAACTGTGAATCTCTTGATGGGGCATTAAAATGAACTCCTTCTCATGCCACCTTTGACGACAATGTTTGTGGAGTTTGGTCATTGTCCCTGATGGGAAAAGGTGGGACGATGTTCTCAGTGCAGCTCTTCTTGTTAGGGTTCTTGGAATGACTTTTTCTCTCATTCCATGACATTCTAAAGTTCTCTTTCGTCTCCTGGCCTTTTTGGTCTGCGAGTGCTCCAGATGGAGTGGGTGCTGATCTGTCTTGAAGAGGGTTTCAACTTGGCCCTGAAGGGACAGAGGAACACGGTCGAGTGACCTTGTTGGGAATTTGACTACATTTGGTGACAATCTGGTGAGAGTCGTTGACGCCTCCCTTCAGACCAGGAATTGTTTGTCAAAGATGGCTCCAAACCAAAGAACACAAGTTAGTGAGTCAGACCTGTTTGGTAAAACGATCAAACATAGAGTCTTCAAGTCCACTTAGCATATGTGCCAAGAATCAAAGAATGGAAAAGTCACCCAGAAAACACATTCTACAGATTCTCAAAAAAAAGAAACCAAATATCAGAGAAAATTGTCCATTTTGTCCGATCGCCATACTGGCCAAGGGCTTCCCTATTAGCAACTGTGAATCTCTTGATGGGTCATTAAAATGAACTCCAACTCATGCCACCTTTGACGGGAATGTCTGTGGAGTTTGGTCATCGTCCCTGCCGGGGAAAGGTGGGACGATGTTCTCAGTGCAGCTCTTCTTTTTAGGGTTCTTGGAATGACTTTTTCTCTCATTCCATGACATTCTAAAGTTCTCTTTCGTCTCCTGGCCTTTTTGGTCTGCGAGTGCTCCAGATGGAGTGGGTGCTGATCTGTCTTGAAGAGGGTTTCAACTTGGCCCTGAAGGGACAGAGGAACACGGTCGAGTGACCTTGTTGGGAGTTTGACTACATTTGGTGACAATCTGGTGAGAGTCGTTGACGCCTCCCTTCAGACCAGGAATTGTTTGTCAAAGATGGCTCCAAACCAAAGAACACAAGTTAGTGAGTCAGACCTGTTTGGTAAAACGATCAAACATAGAGTCTTCAAGTCCACTTAGCATATGTGCCAAGAATCAAAGAATGGAAAAGTCACCCAGAAAACACATTCTACAGATTTTCAAACAAAAGAAACCAAATTCCAGAGAAAATTGTCCATTTTGTCCGATCGCCATACTGGCCAAGGGCTTCCCTTTTAGCAACTGTGAATCTCTTGATGGGTCATTAAAATGAACTCCAACTCATGCCACCTTTGACGGGAATGTCTGTGGAGTTTGGTCATCGTCCCTGCCGGGGAAAGGTGGGACGATGTTCTCAGTGCAGCTCTTCTTGTTAGGGTTCTTGGAATGACTTTTTCTCTCATTCCACGGCATTCTAAAGTTCTCTTTAGTCTCCTGGCCTTTTTGGTCTGCGAGTGGTCCAGATGGAGTGGGTGTTGATCTGTCTTGAGGAGGGTTTCACCTTGGCTCTGAAGGGACAGAGGAATACGGTCGAGTGACCTTGTTGGGAATTTGACTACACGAGATGAAAAACTGGTGAGAGTCGTAGACGCTTCCCTTCAGACCAGGAATTTTTTGTCAAAGATGGCTCCACAACAAAGGACACAAGTAAGGGAGTCGGACCTTGTTGGTAAAACGATCAAACATAGTGTCTTGAAGTCCACTTAGCATATGTGCAAAGAATCAAAGTATGGAAAAGTCACTCAGAAATCACATTCTACAGATTTTCAAAAAAAAGAAACCAAATATCAGAGAAAATTGTCCATTTTGTCCGATCGCCATCCTGGCCAAGGGCTTCCCTATTAGCAACTGTGAATCTCTTGATGGGTCATTAAAATGAACTCCAACTCATGCCACCTTTGACGGCAATGTCTGTGGAGTTTGGTCATCGTCCCTGCCGGGAAAAGGTGGGACGATGTTCTCAGTGCAGCTCTTCTTGTTAGGGTTCTTGGAATGACTTTTTCTCTCATTCCACGGCATTGTAAAGTTCTCTTTAATCTCCTGGCGTTTTTGGTCTGCGAGTGGTCCAGATGGAGTGGGTGCTGATCTGTCTTGAGGAGGGTTTCACCTTGGCTATGAAGGGACAGAGGAACACGGTTGAGTGACCTTGTTGGGAATTTGACTACACTTGGTGACAATCTGGTGTGAGTCGTTGACGCCTCCCTTCAGACCAGGAATTGTTTGTCAAAGATGGCTCCACAACAAAGAACACAAGAAAGGGAGTCAGACCTATTTGGTAAAATGATCAAACGTAGAGTCTTGAAATACAATTAGCATATGTGCCAAGAATCAAAGTATGGAAAAGTCACTCAGAAAGCACATTCTACAGATTTTCCAAAAAAAGAAACCAAATATCAGAGAAAATTGTCCATTTTGTCCGATCGCCATACTGGCCAAGGGCTTCCCTTTTAGCAACTGTGAATCTCTTGATGGGGCATTAAAATGAACTCCTTCTCATGCCACCTTTGACGACAATGTTTGTGGAGTTTGGTCATTGTCCCTGATGGGAAAAGGTGGGACGATGTTCTCAGTGCAGCTCTTCTTGTTAGGGTTCTTGGAATGACTTTTTCTCTCATTCCATGACATTCTAAAGTTCTCTTTCGTCTCCTGGCCTTTTTGGTCTGCGAGTGCTCCAGATGGAGTGGGTGCTGATCTGTCTTGAAGAGGGTTTCAACTTGGCCCTGAAGGGACAGAGGAACACGGTCGAGTGACCTTGTTGGGAATTTGACTACATTTGGTGACAATCTGGTGAGAGTCGTTGACGCCTCCCTTCAGACCAGGAATTGTTTGTCAAAGATGGCTCCAAACCAAAGAACACAAGTTAGTGAGTCAGACCTGTTTGGTAAAACGATCAAACATAGAGTCTTCAAGTCCACTTAGCATATGTGCCAAGAATCAAAGAATGGAAAAGTCACCCAGAAAACACATTCTACAGATTCTCAAAAAAAAGAAACCAAATTCCAGAGAAAATTGTCCATTTTGTCCGATCGCCATACTGGCCAAGGGCTTCCCTATTAGCAACTGTGAATCTCTTGATGGGTCATTAAAATGAACTCCAACTCATGCCACCTTTGACGGGAATGTCTGTGGAGTTTGGTCATCGTCCCTGCCGGGGAAAGGTGGGACGATGTTCTCAGTGCAGCTCTTCTTTTTAGGGTTCTTGGAATGACTTTTTCTCTCATTCCATGACATTCTAAAGTTCTCTTTCGTCTCCTGGCCTTTTTGGTCTGCGAGTGCTCCAGATGGAGTGGGTGCTGATCTGTCTTGAAGAGGGTTTCAACTTGGCCCTGAAGGGACAGAGGAACACGGTCGAGTGACCTTGTTGGGAGTTTGACTACATTTGGTGACAATCTGGTGAGAGTCGTTGACGCCTCCCTTCAGACCAGGAATTGTTTGTCAAAGATGGCTCCAAACCAAAGAACACAAGTTAGTGAGTCAGACCTGTTTGGTAAAACGATCAAACATAGAGTCTTCAAGTCCACTTAGCATATGTGCCAAGAATCAAAGAATGGAAAAGTCACCCAGAAAACACATTCTACAGATTTTCAAACAAAAGAAACCAAATTCCAGAGAAAATTGTCCATTTTGTCCGATCGCCATACTGGCCAAGGGCTTCCCTTTTAGCAACTGTGAATCTCTTGATGGGTCATTAAAATGAACTCCAACTCATGCCACCTTTGACGGGAATGTCTGTGGAGTTTGGTCATCGTCCCTGCCGGGGAAAGGTGGGACGATGTTCTCAGTGCAGCTCTTCTTGTTAGGGTTCTTGGAATGACTTTTTCTCTCATTCCACGGCATTCTAAAGTTCTCTTTAGTCTCCTGGCGTTTTTGGTCTGCGAGTGGTCCAGATGGAGTGGGTGTTGATCTGTCTTGAGGAGGGTTTCACCTTGGCTCTGAAGGGACAGAGGAACACGGTCGAGTGACCTTGTTGGGAATTTGACTACACGAGATGAAAAACTGGTGTGAGTCGTAGACGCTTCCCTTCAGACCAGGAATTTTTTGTCAAAGATGGCTCCACAACAAAGGACACAAGTAAGGGAGTCGGACCTTGTTGGTAAAACGATCAAACGTAGTGTCTTGAAGTCCACTTAGCATATGTGCAAAGAATCAAAGTATGGAAAAGTCACTCAGAAATCACATTCTACAGATTTTCAAAAAAAAGAAACCAAATATCAGAGAAAATTGTCCATTTTGTCCGATCGCCATCCTGGCCAAGGGCTTCCCTATTAGCAACTGTGAATCTCTTGATGGGTCATTAAAATGAACTCCAACTCATGCCACCTTTGACGGCAATGTCTGTGGAGTTTGGTCATCGTCCCTGCCGGGAAAAGGTGGGACGATGTTCTCAGTGCAGCTCTTCTTGTTAGGGTTCTTGGAATGACTTTTTCTCTCATTCCACGGCATTCTAAAGTTCTCTTTAATCTCCTGGCGTTTTTGGTCTGCGAGTGGTCCAGATGGAGTGGGTGCTGATCTGTCTTGAGGAGGGTTTCACCTTGGCTATGAAGGGACAGAGGAACACGGTCGAGTGACCTTGTTGGCAATTTGACTACACTTGGTGACAATCTGGTGGGAGTCGTTGACGCCTCCCTTCAGACCAGGAATTGTTTGTCAAAGATGGCTCCACAACAAAGAACACAAGAAAGGGAGTCAGACCTATTTGGTAAAATGATCAAACGTAGAGTCTTGAAATACAATTAGCATATGTGCCAAGAATCAAAGTATAGCAAAGTCATTCAGAAAGCACAGTCTACACATTTAAAAACAAGAAACCGAATTGCCAAGAAAATTTCAGAATTTTGAAGTATTTCAAGGAAATGGAGGAGGTCGTTGGGATCGTAGATATGGGACAACCCACCGGCAGATAGAAAATCGTCCTTGTTTGACATTTTGTAGACGATTAAAAGAGGTTGTTATGACTATATATACGGGATTACACTCTGGCAGCGGTGGGATTCGAACCCACGCCCCCGAAGAGACTGGAGCCTTAATCCAGCGCCTTGGACCGCTCGGCCACACTACCAAGAACACAAGCACCAGGGAGCAAAAAACCTGTCTTTCCATAACACAATTGGGTCGCAAAGTCGTGAAGCAGTTCAAAATTAAACGAAAAAAAAATTGAGCGGATCTGCACGAGAACAGGGGCAGGTTAGCTCAGCTGGTCAGAGCGTGGTGCTAATAACGCCAAGGTCGTGGGTTCGATCCCCATACTGGAAAAGGTGGGACGATTTTCTCAGTGCAGCTATTCTTGTTAGGGTTCTTGGAATGACTTTTTCTCTCATTCCACGGCATTGTAAAGTTCTCTTTAGTCTCCTGGCGTTTTTGGTCTGCGAGTGGTCCAGATGGAGTGGGTGCTGATCTGTCTTGAGGAGGGTTTCACCTTGGCTCTGAAGGGACAGAGGAACACGGTCGAGTGACCTTGTTGGGAATTTGACTACACGAGATGAAAAACTGGTGAGAGTCGTTGACGCTTCCCTTCAGACCAGGAATTTTTTGTCAAAGATGGCTCCACAACAAAGGACACAAGTAAGGGAGTCAGACCTTGTTGGTAAAACGATCAAACGTAGTGTCTTGAAGTCCACTAAGCATAGGTGCAAAAAATCAAAGTATGGACAAGTCACTCAGAAATCACATTCTACAGATTTTCCAAAAAAAGAAACCAAATATCAGAGAAAATTGTCCATTTTGTCCGATCGCCATCCTGGCCAAGGGCTTCCCTATTAGCAACTGTGAATCTCTTGATGGGTCATTAAAATGAACTCCAACTCATGCCACCTTTGACGGCAATGTCTGTGGAGTTTGGTCATCGTCCCTGCCGGGAAAAGGTGGGACGATGTTCTCAGTGCAGCTCTTCTTGTTAGGGTTCTTGGAATGACTTTTTCTCTCATTCCACGGCATTGTAAAGTTCTCTTTAATCTCCTGGCGTTTTTGGTCTGCGAGTGGTCCAGGTGGAGTGGGTGCTGATCTGTCTTGAGGAGGGTTTCACCTTGGCTATGAAGGGACAGAGGAACACGGTCGAGTGACCTTGTTGGGAATTTGACTACACTTGGTGACAATCTGGTGGGAGTCGTTGACGCCTCCCTTCAGACCAGGAATTGTTTGTCAAAGATGGCTCCACAACAAAGAACACAAGAAAGGGAGTCAGACCTATTTGGTAAAATGATCAAACGTAGAGTCTTGAAATACAATTAGCATATGTGCCAAGAATCAAAGTATAGCAAAGTCATTCAGAAAGAACAGTCTACACATTTAAAAACAAGAAACCAAATTGCCAATAAAATTTCAGAATTGTGAAGTATTTCAAGGAAATGGAGGAGGTCGTTGGGATTGTAGAAATGGGACAACCCACCGGCAGATAGAAAATCGTCCTTGTTTGACATTTTGTAGGCGATTAAAAGAGGTTGTTATGACTATAGATACGGAATTACACTTTGGCAGCTGTGGGATTCGAACCCACGCCCCCGAAGAGACTGGAGCCTTAATCCAGCGCCTTGGACCGCTCGGCCACACTACCAAGAACACAAGCAATAGGGAGCAAAAAACCTGTCTTTCCATAACACAATTGGGTCGCAAAGTCGTGAAGCAGTTCAAAATTAAACAAAAAAAAAATTGAGCGGATCTGCACGAGAACAGGGGCCGGTTAGCTCAGCTGGTCAGAGCGTGGTGCTAATAACGCCAAGGTCGTGGGTTCAATCCCCATACTGGCCAAGGGCTTCCCTTATAGCAACTGTGAATCACTTGGTGGGTCATTAAAATTAACCCCAAATCATGCCACCTTTGACTGCAATGTCCGTTGAGTTTGGTCATTGTCCCTGCCGGTAAAAGGTGGGACGATGTTTTCAGCGCAGCTCTTTTTGTTAGGGTTCTTGGAATGACTTTTTCTCTCATTCCATGACATTCTAAAGTTCTCTTTTGTCTCATGGTGTTTTTGGTCTGCAAGTGCTCTAGATGGAGTGGGTGCTGATCTGTCTTGAGGAGGGTTTCACCTTGGCTCTGAAGGGACAGAGGAACACGGTCGAGTGACCTTGTTGGGAATTTGACTACATTTGGTGACAATCTGGTGAGAGTCGTTGACGCCTCCCTTCAGACCAGGAATTGTTTGTCAAAGATGGCTCCAAACCAAAGAACACAAGTTAGTGAGTCAGACCTGTTTGGTAAAATGATCAAACGTAGTGTCTCGAAGTCCACTTAGCATATGTGCCAAGAATCAAAGTATGGAAAAGTCACTCAGAAAGCACATTCTACAGATTTTCCAAAAAAAGAAACCAAATATCAGAGAAAATTGTCCATTTTGTCCGATCGCCATACTGGCCAAGGGCTTCCCTTTTAGCAACTGTGAATCTCTTGATGGGGCATTAAAATGAACTCCTTCTCATGCCACCTTTGACGACAATGTTTGTGGAGTTTGGTCATTGTCCCTGATGGGAAAAGGTGGGACGATGTTCTCAGTGCAGCTCTTCTTGTTAGGGTTCTTGGAATGACTTTTTCTCTCATTCCATGACATTCTAAAGTTCTCTTTCGTCTCCTGGCCTTTTTGGTCTGCGAGTGCTCCAGATGGAGTGGGTGCTGATCTGTCTTGAAGAGGGTTTCAACTTGGCCCTGAAGGGACAGAGGAACACGGTCGAGTGACCTTGTTGGGAGTTTGACTACATTTGGTGACAATCTGGTGAGAGTCGTTGACGCCTCCCTTCAGACCAGGAATTGTTTGTCAAAGATGGCTCCAAACCAAAGAACACAAGTTAGTGAGTCAGACCTGTTTGGTAAAACGATCAAACATAGAGTCTTCAAGTCCACTTAGCATATGTGCCAAGAATCAAAGAATGGAAAAGTCACCCAGAAAACACATTCTACAGATTTTCAAACAAAAGAAACCAAATTCCAGAGAAAATTGTCCATTTTGTCCGATCGCCATACTGGCCAAGGGCTTCCCTTTTAGCAACTGTGAATCTCTTGATGGGTCATTAAAATGAACTCCAACTCATGCCACCTTTGACGGGAATGTCTGTGGAGTTTGGTCATCGTCCCTGCCGGGGAAAGGTGGGACGATTTTCTCAGTGCAGCTCTTCTTGTTAGGGTTCTTGGAATGACTTTTTCTCTCATTCCACGGCATTCTAAAGTTCTCTTTAGTCTCCTGGCGTTTTTGGTCTGCGAGTGGTCCAGATGGAGTGGGTGTTGATCTGTCTTGAGGAGGGTTTCACCTTGGCTCTGAAGGGACAGAGGAATACGGTCGAGTGACCTTGTTGGGAATTTGACTACACGAGATGAAAAACTGGTGAGAGTCGTAGACGCTTCCCTTCAGACCAGGAATTTTTTGTCAAAGATGGCTCCACAACAAAGGACACAAGTAAGGGAGTCGGACCTTGTTGGTAAAACGATCAAACGTAGTGTCTTGAAGTCCACTTAGCATATGTGCAAAGAATCAAAGTATGGAAAAGTCACTCAGAAATCACATTCTACAGATTTTCAAAAAAAAGAAACCAAATATCAGAGAAAATTGTCCATTTTGTCCGATCGCCATCCTGGCCAAGGGCTTCCCTATTAGCAACTGTGAATCTCTTGATGGGTCATTAAAATGAACTCCAACTCATGCCACCTTTGACGGCAATGTCTGTGGAGTTTGGTCATCGTCCCTGCCGGGAAAAGGTGGGACGATGTTCTCAGTGCAGCTCTTCTTGTTAGGGTTCTTGGAATGACTTTTTCTCTCATTCCACGGCATTCTAAAGTTCTCTTTAATCTCCTGGCGTTTTTGGTCTGCGAGTGGTCCAGATGGAGTGGGTGCTGATCTGTCTTGAGGAGGGTTTCACCTTGGCTATGAAGGGACAGAGGAACACGGTCGAGTGACCTTGTTGGCAATTTGACTACACTTGGTGACAATCTGGTGGGAGTCGTTGACGCCTCCCTTCAGACCAGGAATTGTTTGTCAAAGATGGCTCCACAACAAAGAACACAAGAAAGGGAGTCAGACCTATTTGGTAAAATGATCAAACGTAGAGTCTTGAAATACAATTAGCATATGTGCCAAGAATCAAAGTATAGCAAAGTCATTCAGAAAGCACAGTCTACACATTTAAAAACAAGAAACCGAATTGCCAAGAAAATTTCAGAATTTTGAAGTATTTCAAGGAAATGGAGGAGGTCGTTGGGATCGTAGATATGGGACAACCCACCGGCAGATAGAAAATCGTCCTTGTTTGACATTTTGTAGACGATTAAAAGAGGTTGTTATGACTATATATACGGGATTACACTCTGGCAGCGGTGGGATTCGAACCCACGCCCCCGAAGAGACTGGAGCCTTAATCCAGCGCCTTGGACCGCTCGGCCACACTACCAAGAACACAAGCACCAGGGAGCAAAAAACCTGTCTTTCCATAACACAATTGGGTCGCAAAGTCGTGAAGCAGTTCAAAATTAAACGAAAAAAAAATTGAGCGGATCTGCACGAGAACAGGGGCAGGTTAGCTCAGCTGGTCAGAGCGTGGTGCTAATAACGCCAAGGTCGTGGGTTCGATCCCCATACTGGAAAAGGTGGGACGATTTTCTCAGTGCAGCTATTCTTGTTAGGGTTCTTGGAATGACTTTTTCTCTCATTCCACGGCATTGTAAAGTTCTCTTTAGTCTCCTGGCGTTTTTGGTCTGCGAGTGGTCCAGATGGAGTGGGTGCTGATCTGTCTTGAGGAGGGTTTCACCTTGGCTCTGAAGGGACAGAGGAACACGGTCGAGTGACCTTGTTGGGAATTTGACTACACGAGATGAAAAACTGGTGAGAGTCGTTGACGCTTCCCTTCAGACCAGGAATTTTTTGTCAAAGATGGCTCCACAACAAAGGACACAAGTAAGGGAGTCAGACCTTGTTGGTAAAACGATCAAACGTAGTGTCTTGAAGTCCACTAAGCATATGTGCAAAAAATCAAAGTATGGACAAGTCACTCAGAAATCACATTCTACAGATTTTCCAAAAAAAGAAACCAAATATCAGAGAAAATTGTCCATTTTGTCCGATCGCCATCCTGGCCAAGGGCTTCCCTATTAGCAACTGTGAATCTCTTGATGGGTCATTAAAATGAACTCCAACTCATGCCACCTTTGACGGCAATGTCTGTGGAGTTTGGTCATCGTCCCTGCCGGGAAAAGGTGGGACGATGTTCTCAGTGCAGCTCTTCTTGTTAGGGTTCTTGGAATGACTTTTTCTCTCATTCCACGGCATTGTAAAGTTCTCTTTAATCTCCTGGCGTTTTTGGTCTGCGAGTGGTCCAGGTGGAGTGGGTGCTGATCTGTCTTGAGGAGGGTTTCACCTTGGCTATGAAGGGACAGAGGAACACGGTCGAGTGACCTTGTTGGGAATTTGACTACACTTGGTGACAATCTGGTGGGAGTCGTTGACGCCTCCCTTCAGACCAGGAATTGTTTGTCAAAGATGGCTCCACAACAAAGAACACAAGAAAGGGAGTCAGACCTATTTGGTAAAATGATCAAACGTAGAGTCTTGAAATACAATTAGCATATGTGCCAAGAATCAAAGTATAGCAAAGTCATTCAGAAAGAACAGTCTACACATTTAAAAACAAGAAACCAAATTGCCAATAAAATTTCAGAATTGTGAAGTATTTCAAGGAAATGGAGGAGGTCGTTGGGATTGTAGAAATGGGACAACCCACCGGCAGATAGAAAATCGTCCTTGTTTGACATTTTGTAGGCGATTAAAAGAGGTTGTTATGACTATAGATACGGAATTACACTCTGGCAGCGGTGGGATTCGAACCCACGCCCCCGAAGAGACTGGAGCCTTAATCCAGCGCCTTGGACCGCTCGGCCACACTACCAAGAACACAATAGGCAGCAATAGGGAGCAATACGGAGCAAAATACCTGTATTTCCATAACACAATTGGGTCGCAAAGTCGTGAAGCAGTTCAAAATTAAACAAAAAAAAAATTGAGCGGATCTGCACGAGAACAGGGGCCGGTTAGCTCAGCTGGTCAGAGCGTGGTGCTAATAACGCCAAGGTCGTGGGTTCAATCCCCATACTGGCCAAGGGCTTCCCTTATAGCAACTGTGAATCACTTGGTGGGTCATTAAAATTAACCCCAAATCATGCCACCTTTGACTGCAATGTCCGTTGAGTTTGGTCATTGTCCCTGCCGGTAAAAGGTGGGACGATGTTTTCAGCGCAGCTCTTTTTGTTAGGGTTCTTGGAATGACTTTTTCTCTCATTCCATGACATTCTAAAGTTCTCTTTTGTCTCATGGTGTTTTTGGTCTGCAAGTGCTCTAGATGGAGTGGGTGCTGATCTGTCTTGAGGAGGGTTTCACCTTGGCTCTGAAGGGACAGAGGAACACGGTCGAGTGACCTTGTTGGGAATTTGACTACATTTGGTGACAATCTGGTGAGAGTCGTTGACGCCTCCCTTCAGACCAGGAATTGTTTGTCAAAGATGGCTCCAAACCAAAGAACACAAGTTAGTGAGTCAGACCTGTTTGGTAAAATGATCAAACGTAGTGTCTCGAAGTCCACTTAGCATATGTGCCAAGAATCAAAGTATGGAAAAGTCACTCAGAAAGCACATTCTACAGATTTTCCAAAAAAAGAAACCAAATATCAGAGAAAATTGTCCATTTTGTCCGATCGCCATACTGGCCAAGGGCTTCCCTTTTAGCAACTGTGAATCTCTTGATGGGGCATTAAAATGAACTCCTTCTCATGCCACCTTTGACGACAATGTTTGTGGAGTTTGGTCATTGTCCCTGATGGGAAAAGGTGGGACGATGTTCTCAGTGCAGCTCTTCTTGTTAGGGTTCTTGGAATGACTTTTTCTCTCATTCCATGACATTCTAAAGTTCTCTTTCGTCTCCTGGCCTTTTTGGTCTGCGAGTGCTCCAGATGGAGTGGGTGCTGATCTGTCTTGAAGAGGGTTTCAACTTGGCCCTGAAGGGACAGAGGAACACGGTCGAGTGACCTTGTTGGGAGTTTGACTACATTTGGTGACAATCTGGTGAGAGTCGTTGACGCCTCCCTTCAGACCAGGAATTGTTTGTCAAAGATGGCTCCAAACCAAAGAACACAAGTTAGTGAGTCAGACCTGTTTGGTAAAACGATCAAACATAGAGTCTTCAAGTCCACTTAGCATATGTGCCAAGAATCAAAGAATGGAAAAGTCACCCAGAAAACACATTCTACAGATTTTCAAACAAAAGAAACCAAATTCCAGAGAAAATTGTCCATTTTGTCCGATCGCCATACTGGCCAAGGGCTTCCCTATTAGCAACTGTGAATCTCTTGATGGGTCATTAAAATGAACTCCAACTCATGCCACCTTTGACGGAAATGTCTGTGGAGTTTGGTCATCGTCCCTGCCGGGGAAAGGTGGGAAGATGTTCTCAGTGCAGCTCTTCTTGTTAGGGTTCTTGGAATGACTTTTTCTCTCATTCCACGGCATTCTAAAGTTCTCTTTAGTCTCCTGGCGTTTTTGGTCTGCGAGTGGTCCAGATGGAGTGGGTGTTGATCTGTCTTGAGGAGGGTTTCACCTTGGCTCTGAAGGGACAGAGGAATACGGTCGAGTGACCTTGTTGGGAATTTGACTACACGAGATGAAAAACTGGTGAGAGTCGTAGACGCTTCCCTTCAGACCAGGAATTTTTTGTCAAAGATGGCTCCACAACAAAGGACACAAGTAAGGGAGTCGGACCTTGTTGGTAAAACGATCAAACATAGTGTCTTGAAGTCCACTTAGCATATGTGCAAAGAATCAAAGTATGGAAAAGTCACTCAGAAATCACATTCTACAGATTTTCAAAAAAAAGAAACCAAATATCAGAGAAAATTGTCCATTTTGTCCGATCGCCATCCTGGCCAAGGGCTTCCCTATTAGCAACTGTGAATCTCTTGATGGGTCATTAAAATGAACTCCAACTCATGCCACCTTTGACGGCAATGTCTGTGGAGTTTGGTCATCGTCCCTGATGGGAAAAGGTGGGACGATGTTCTCAGTGCAGCTCTTCTTGTTAGGGTTCTTGGAATGACTTTTTCTCTCATTCCACGGCATTGTAAAGTTCTCTTTAATCTCCTGGCGTTTTTGGTCTGCGAGTGGTCCAGATGGAGTGGGTGCTGATCTGTCTTGAGGAGGGTTTCACCTTGGCTATGAAGGGACAGAGGAACACGGTCGAGTGACCTTGTTGGCAATTTGACTACACTTGGTGACAATCTGGTGGGAGTCGTTGACGCCTCCCTTCAGACCAGGAATTGTTTGTCAAAGATGGCTCCACAACAAAGAACACAAGAAAGGGAGTCAGACCTATTTGGTAAAATGATCAAACGTAGAGTCTTGAAATACAATTAGCATATGTGCCAAGAATCAAAGTATAGCAAAGCCATTCAGAAAGCACAGTCTACACATTTAAAAACAAGAAACCGAATTGCCAAGAAAATTTCAGAATTTTGAAGTATTTCAAGGAAATGGAGGAGGTCGTTGGGATCGTAGATATGGGACAACCCACCGGCAGATAGAAAATCGTCCTTGTTTGACATTTTGTAGACGATTAAAAGAGGTTGTTATGACTATAGATACGGGATTACACTCTGGCAGCGGTGGGATTCGAACCCACGCCCCCGAAGAGACTGGAGCCTTAATCCAGCGCCTTGGACCGCTCGGCCACACTACCAAGAACACAAGCACTAGGGAGCAAAATACCTGTCTTTCCATAACACAATTGGGTCGCAAAGTCGTGAAGCAGTTCAAAATTAAACGAAAAAAAAATTGAGCGGATCTGCACGAGAACAGGGGCCGTTTAGCTCAGCTGGTCAGAGCGTGGTGCTAATAACGCCAAGGTCGTGGGTTCGATCCCCATACTGGAAAAGGTGGGACGATTTTCTCAGTGCAGCTATTCTTGTTAGGGTTCTTGGAATGACTTTTTCTCTCATTCCACGGCATTGTAAAGTTCTCTTTAGTCTCCTGGCGTTTTTGGTCTGCGAGTGGTCCAGATGGAGTGGGTGCTGATCTGTCTTGAGGAGGGTTTCACCTTGGCTCTGAAGGGACAGAGGAACACGGTCGAGTGACCTTGTTGGGAATTTGACTACACGAGATGAAAAACTGGTGAGAGTCGTTGACGCTTCCCTTCAGACCAGGAATTTTTTGTCAAAGATGGCTCCACAACAAAGGACACAAGTAAGGGAGTCGGACCTTGTTGGTAAAACGATCAAACGTAGTGTCTTGAAGTCCACTTAGCATATGTGCAAAGAATCAAAGTATGGAAAAGTCACTCAGAAATCATATTCTACAGATTTTCAAAAAAAAGAAACCAAATATCAGAGAAAATTGTCCATTTTGTCCGATCGCCATCCTGGCCAAGGGCTTCCCTATTAGCAACTGTGAATCTCTTGATGGGGCATTAAAATGAACTCCTTCTCATGCCACCTTTGACGACAATGTTTGTGGAGTTTGGTCATTGTCCCTGATGGGAAAAGGTGGGACGATGTTCTCAGTGCAGCTCTTCTTGTTAGGGTTCTTGGAATGACTTTTTCTCTCATTCCACGGCATTGTAAAGTTCTCTTTAGTCTCCTGGCGTTTTTGGTCTGCGAGTGGTCCAGATGGAGTGGGTGCTTATCTGTCTAGAGGAGGGTTTCACCTTGGCTATGAAGGGACAGAGGAACACGGTCGAGTGACCTTGTTGGGAATTTGACTACATTTGGTGACAATCTGGTGGGAGTCGTTGGCGCCTCCCTTCAGACCAGGAATTCTTTGTCAAAGATGGCTCTACAACAAAGAACACAAGAAAGGGAGTCAGACCTGTTTGGTAAAACGATCAAACGTAGAGTCTTGAAGTCCAATTAGCATATGTGCCAAGAATCAAAGTATAGCAAAGTCATTCAGAAAGCACAGTCTACACATTTAAAAACAAGAAACCAAATTGCCAAGAAAATTTCAGAATTTTGAAGTATTTCAAGGAAATGGAGGAGGTCGTTGGGATCGTAGATATGGGACAACCCACGGGCAGAAAGAAAATTGTCCTTGTTTGACATTTTGTAGACGATTAAAAGAGGTTGTTATGACTATAGATACGGGATTACACTCTGGCAGCGGTGGGATTCGAATCCACGCCCCCGAAGAGACTGGAGCCTTAATCCAGCGCCTTGGACCGCTCGGCCAC
This sequence comes from Fistularia commersonii, assembly GCF_037954325.1. Classification (NCBI taxonomy): domain Eukaryota; kingdom Metazoa; phylum Chordata; class Actinopteri; order Syngnathiformes; family Fistulariidae; genus Fistularia; species Fistularia commersonii. The sequence goes on along the minus strand of NC_141294.1, from coordinate 19,379,916 downwards.
ACTACCAAGAACACAAGCAATAGGGAGCAAAAAACATGTCTTTCCATAACACAATTGGGTCGCAAAGTCGTGAAGCAGTTCAAAATTAAACGAAAAAAAAATTGAGCGGATCTGCACGTGAACAGGGGTCGGTTAGCTCAGCTGGTCAGAGCGTGGTGCTAATAACGCCAAGGTCGTGGGTTCGATCCCCATACTGGCCAAGGGTTTCCCTTATAGCAACTGTGAATCACTGCGTGGGTCATTAAAATTAACCCCAAATCATGCCACCTTTGACTGCAATGTCCGTTGAGTTTGGTCATTGTCCCTGCCGGTAAAAGGTGGGACGATGTTTTCAGCGCAGCTCTTTTTGTTAGGGTTCTTGGAATGACTTTTTCTCTCATTCCATGACATTCTAAAGTTCTCTTTTGTCTCATGGTGTTTTTGGTCTGCAAGTGCTCTAGATGGAGTGGGTGCTGATCTGTCTTGAGGAGGGTTTCACCTTGGCTCTGAAGGGACAGAGGAACACGGTCGAGTGACCTTGTTGGGAATTTGACTACATTTGGTGACAATCTGGTGAGAGTCGTTGACGCCTCCCTTCAGACCAGGAATTGTTTGTCAAAGATGGCTCCAAACCAAAGAACACAAGTTAGTGAGTCAGACCTGTTTGGTAAAATGATCAAACGTAGTGTCTCGAAGTCCACTTAGCATATGTGCCAAGAATCAAAGTATGGAAAAGTCACTCAGAAAGCACATTCTACAGATTTTCAAAAAAAAGAAACCAAATATCAGAGAAAATTGTCCATTTTGTCCGATCGCCATACTGGCCAAGGGCTTCCCTTTTAGCAACTGTGAATCTCTTGATGGGGCATTAAAATGAACTCCAACTCATGCCACCTTTGACGGGAATGTCTGTGGAGTTTGGTCATCGTCCCTGCCGGTAAAAGGTGGGACGATGTTCTCAGTGCAGCTCTTCTTGTTAGGGTTCTTGGAATGACTTTTTCTCTCATTCCACGGCATTCTAAAGTTCTCTTTAGTCTCCTGGCGTTTTTGGTCTGCGAGTGGTCCAGATGGAGTGGGTGTTGATCTTACTTGAGGAGGGTTTCACCTTGGCTCTGAAGGGACAGAGGAATACGGTCGAGTGACCTTGTTGGGAATTTGACTACACGAGATGAAAAACTGGTGAGAGTCGTAGACGCTTCCCTTCAGACCAGGAATTTTTTGTCAAAGATGGCTCCACAACAAAGGACACAAGTAAGGGAGTCGGACCTTGTTGGTAAAACGATCAAACATAGTGTCTTGAAGTCCACTTAGCATATGTGCAAAGAATCAAAGTATGGAAAAGTCACTCAGAAATCACATTCTACAGATTTTCAAAAAAAAGAAACCAAATATCAGAGAAAATTGTCCATTTTGTCCGATCGCCATCCTGGCCAAGGGCTTCCATATTAGCAACTGTGAATCTCTTGATGGGTCATTAAAATGAACTCCAACTCATGCCACCTTTGACGGCAATGTCTGTGGAGTTTGGTCATCGTCCCTGCCGGGAATAGGTGGGACGATGTTCTCAGTGCAGCTCTTCTTGTTAGGGTTCTTGGAATGACTTTTTCTCTCATTCCACGGCATTCTAAAGTTCTCTTTAGTCTCCTGGCGTTGTTGGTCTGCGAGTGGTCCAGGTGGAGTGGGTGCTGATCTGTCTTGAGGAGGGTTTCACCTTGGCTCTGAAGGGACAGAGGAATACGGTCGAGTGACCTTGTTGGGAATTTGACTACACGAGATGAAAAACTGGTGAGAGTCGTAGACGCTTCCCTTCAGACCAGGAATTTTTTGTCAAAGATGGCTCCACAACAAAGGACACAAGTAAGGGAGTCGGACCTTGTTGGTAAAACGATCAAACATAGTGTCTTGAAGTCCACTTAGCATATGTGCAAAGAATCAAAGTATGGAAAAGTCACTCAGAAATCACATTCTCCAGATTTTCAAAAAAAAGAAACCAAATATCAGAGAAAATTGTCCATTTTGTCCGATCGCCATCCTGGCCAAGGGCTTCCCTATTAGCAACTGTGAATCTCTTGATGGGTCATTAAAATGAACTCCAACTCATGCCACCTTTGACGGCAATGTCTGTGGAGTTTGGTCATCGTCCCTGCCGGGAATAGGTGGGACGATGTTCTCAGTGCAGCTCTTCTTGTTAGGGTTCTTGGAATGACTTTTTCTCTCATTCCACGGCATTCTAAAGTTCTCTTTAGTCTCCTGGCGTTGTTGGTCTGCGAGTGGTCCAGATGGAGTGGGTGTTGATCTGTCTTGAGGAGGGTTTCACCTTGGCTCTGAAGGGACAGAGGAATACGGTCGAGTGACCTTGTTGGGAATTTGACTACACGAGATGAAAAACTGGTGAGAGTCGTAGACGCTTCCCTTCAGACCAGGAATTTTTTGTCAAAGATGGCTCCACAACAAAGGACACAAGTAAGGGAGTCGGACCTTGTTGGTAAAACGATCAAACATAGTGTCTTGAAGTCCACTTAGCATATGTGCAAAGAATCAAAGTATGGAAAAGTCACTCAGAAATCACATTCTCCAGATTTTCAAAAAAAAGAAACCAAATATCAGAGAAAATTGTCCATTTTGTCCGATCGCCATCCTGGCCAAGGGCTTCCCTATTAGCAACTGTGAATCTCTTGATGGGTCATTAAAATGAACTCCAACTCATGCCACCTTTGACGGCAATGTCTGTGGAGTTTGGTCATCGTCCCTGCCGGGAAAAGGTGGGACGATGTTCTCAGTGCAGCTCTTCTTGTTAGGGTTCTTGGAATGACTTTTTCTCTCATTCCACGGCATTGTAAAGTTCTCTTTAATCTCCTGGCGTTTTTGGTCTGCGAGTGGTCCAATTGGAGTGGGTGCTGATCTGTCTTGAGGAGGGTTTCACCTTGGCTATGAAGGGACAGAGGAACACGGTCGAGTGACCTTGTTGGCAATTTGACTACACTTGGTGACAATCTGGTGGGAGTCGTTGACGCCTCCCTTCAGACCAGGAATTGTTTGTCAAAGATGGCTCCACAACAAAGAACACAAGAAAGGGAGTCAGACCTATTTGGTAAAATGATCAAACGTAGAGTCTTGAAATACAATTAGCATATGTGCCAAGAATCAAAGTATGGAAAAGTCACTCAGAAATCACATTCTACAGATTTTCCAAAAAAAGAAACCAAATATCAGAGAAAATTGTCCATTTTGTTCTATCGCCATACTGGCCAAGGGCTTCCCTTTTAGCAACTGTGAATCTCTTGATGGGGCATTAAAATGAACTCCTTCTCATGCCACCTTTGACGACAATGTTTGTGGAGTTTGGTCATTGTCCCTGATGGGAAAAGGTGGGACGATGTTCTCAGTGCAGCTCTTCTTGTTAGGGTTCTTGGAATGACTTTTTCTCTCATTCCATGACATTCTAAAGTTCTCTTTCGTCTCCTGGCCTTTTTGGTCTGCGAGTGCTCCAGATGGAGTGGGTGCTGATCTGTCTTGAAGAGGGTTTCAACTTGGCCCTGAAGGGACAGAGGAACACGGTCGAGTGACCTTGTTGGGAATTTGACTACATTTGGTGACAATCTGGTGAGAGTCGTTGACGCCTCCCTTCAGACCAGGAATTGTTTGTCAAAGATGGCTCCAAACCAAAGAACACAAGTTAGTGAGTCAGACCTGTTTGGTAAAACGATCAAACATAGAGTCTTCAAGTCCACTTAGCATATGTGCCAAGAATCAAAGAATGGAAAAGTCACCCAGAAAACACATTCTACAGATTCTCAAAAAAAAGAAACCAAATTCCAGAGAAAATTGTCCATTTTGTCCGATCGCCATACTGGCCAAGGGCTTCCCTATTAGCAACTGTGAATCTCTTGATGGGTCATTAAAATGAACTCCAACTCATGCCACCTTTGACGGGAATGTCTGTGGAGTTTGGTCATCGTCCCTGCCGGTAAAAGGTGGGACGATGTTTTCAGCGCAGCTCTTCTTGTTAGGGTTCTTGGAATGACTTTTTCTCTCATTCCACGGCATTCTAAAGTTCTCTTTGGTCTCCTGGCGTTTTTGGTCTGCGAGTGGTCCAGATGGAGTGGGTGCTGATCTGTCTTGAGGAGGGTTTCACCTTGGCTCTGAAGGGACAGAGGAACACGGTCGAGTGACCTTGTTGGGAATTTGACTACACGAGATGAAAAACTGGTGAGAGTCGTAGACGCTTCCCTTCAGACCAGGAATTTTTTGTCAAAGATGGCTCCACAACAAAGGACACAAGTAAGGGAGTCGGACCTTGTTGGTAAAACGATCAAACGTAGTGTCTTGAAGTCCACTTAGCATATGTGCAAAGAATCAAAGTATGGACAAGTCACTCAGAAATCACATTCTACAGATTTTCCAAAAAAAGAAACCAAATATCAGAGAAAATTGTCCATTTTGTCCGATCGCCATCCTGGCCAAGGGCTTCCCTATTAGCAACTGTGAATCTCTTGATGGGTCATTAAAATGAACTCCAACTCATGCCACCTTTGACGGCAATGTCTGTGGAGTTTGGTCATCGTCCCTGCCGGGAAAAGGTGGGACGATGTTCTCAGTGCAGCTCTTCTTGTTAGGGTTCTTGGAATGACTTTTTCTCTCATTCCACGGCATTGTAAAGTTCTCTTTAATCTCCTGGCGTTTTTGGTCTGCGAGTGGTCCAGGTGGAGTGGGTGCTGATCTGTCTTGAGGAGGGTTTCACCTTGGCTATGAAGGGACAGAGGAACACGGTCGAGTGACCTTGTTGGGAATTTGACTACACTTGGTGACAATCTGGTGGGAGTCGTTGACGCCTCCCTTCAGACCAGGAATTGTTTGTCAAAGATGGCTCCACAACAAAGAACACAAGAAAGGGAGTCAGACCTATTTGGTAAAATGATCAAACGTAGAGTCTTGAAATACAATTAGCATATGTGCCAAGAATCAAAGTATAGCAAAGTCATTCAGAAAGCACAGTCTACACATTTAAAAACAAGAAACCAAATTGCCAAGAAAATTTCAGAATTGTGAAGTATTTCAAGGAAATGGAGGAGGTCGTTGGGATTGTAGAAATGGGACAACCCACCGGCAGATAGAAAATCGTCCTTGTTTGACATTTTGTAGGCGATTAAAAGAGGTTGTTATGACTATAGATACGGAATTACACTTTGGCAGCGGTGGGATTCGAACCCACGCCCCCGAAGAGACTGGAGCCTTAATCCAGCGCCTTGGACCGCTCGGCCACACTACCAAGAACACAAGCAATAGGGAGCAAAAAACCTGTATTTCCATAACACAATTGGGTCGCAAAGTCGTGAAGCAGTTCAAAATTAAACAAAAAAAAAATTGAGCGGATCTGCACGAGAACAGGGGCCGGTTAGCTCAGCTGGTCAGAGCGTGGTGCTAATAACGCCAAGGTCGTGGGTTCGATCCCCATACTGGCCAAGGGCTTCCCTTATAGCAACTGTGAATCACTTGGTGGGTCATTAAAATTAACCCCAAATCATGCCACCTTTGACTGCAATGTCCGTTGAGTTTGGTCATTGTCCCTGCCGGTAAAAGGTGGGACGATGTTTTCAGCGCAGCTCTTTTTGTTAGGGTTCTTGGAATGACTTTTTCTCTCATTCCATGACATTCTAAAGTTCTCTTTTGTCTCATGGTGTTTTTGGTCTGCAAGTGTTCTAGATGGAGTGGGTGCTGATCTGTCTTGAGGAGGGTTTCACCTTGGCTCTGAAGGGACAGAGGAACACGGTCGAGTGACCTTGTTGGGAATTTGACTACATTTGGTGACAATCTGGTGAGTCGTTGACGCCTCCCTTCAGACCAGGAATTGTTTGTCAAAGATGGCTCCAAACCAAAGAACACAAGTTAGTGAGTCAGACCTGTTTGGTAAAACGATCAAACATAGAGTCTTCAAGTCCACTTAGCATATGTGCCAAGAATCAAAGAATGGAAAAGTCACCCAGAAAACACATTCTACAGATTCTCAAAAAAAAGAAACCAAATTCCAGAGAAAATTGTCCATTTTGTCCGATCGCCATACTGGCCAAGGGCTTCCCTATTAGCAACTGTGAATCTCTTGATGGGTCATTAAAATGAACTCCAACTCATGCCACCTTTGACGGGAATGTCTGTGGAGTTTGGTCATCGTCCCTGCCGGTAAAAGGTGGGACGATGTTTTCAGCGCAGCTCTTCTTGTTAGGGTTCTTGGAATGACTTTTTCTCTCATTCCACGGCATTCTAAAGTTCTCTTTGGTCTCCTGGCGTTTTTGGTCTGCGAGTGGTCCAGATGGAGTGGGTGCTGATCTGTCTTGAGGAGGGTTTCACCTTGGCTCTGAAGGGACAGAGGAACACGGTCGAGTGACCTTGTTGGGAATTTGACTACACGAGATGAAAAACTGGTGAGAGTCGTAGACGCTTCCCTTCAGACCAGGAATTTTTTGTCAAAGATGGCTCCACAACAAAGGACACAAGTAAGGGAGTCGGACCTTGTTGGTAAAACGATCAAACGTAGTGTCTTGAAGTCCACTTAGCATATGTGCAAAGAATCAAAGTATGGACAAGTCACTCAGAAATCACATTCTACAGATTTTCCAAAAAAAGAAACCAAATATCAGAGAAAATTGTCCATTTTGTCCGATCGCCATCCTGGCCAAGGGCTTCCCTATTAGCAACTGTGAATCTCTTGATGGGTCATTAAAATGAACTCCAACTCATGCCACCTTTGACGGCAATGTCTGTGGAGTTTGGTCATCGTCCCTGCCGGGAAAAGGTGGGACGATGTTCTCAGTGCAGCTCTTCTTGTTAGGGTTCTTGGAATGACTTTTTCTCTCATTCCACGGCATTGTAAAGTTCTCTTTAATCTCCTGGCGTTTTTGGTCTGCGAGTGGTCCAGGTGGAGTGGGTGCTGATCTGTCTTGAGGAGGGTTTCACCTTGGCTATGAAGGGACAGAGGAACACGGTCGAGTGACCTTGTTGGGAATTTGACTACACTTGGTGACAATCTGGTGGGAGTCGTTGACGCCTCCCTTCAGACCAGGAATTGTTTGTCAAAGATGGCTCCACAACAAAGAACACAAGAAAGGGAGTCAGACCTATTTGGTAAAATGATCAAACGTAGAGTCTTGAAATACAATTAGCATATGTGCCAAGAATCAAAGTATAGCAAAGTCATTCAGAAAGCACAGTCTACACATTTAAAAACAAGAAACCAAATTGCCAAGAAAATTTCAGAATTGTGAAGTATTTCAAGGAAATGGAGGAGGTCGTTGGGATTGTAGAAATGGGACAACCCACCGGCAGATAGAAAATCGTCCTTGTTTGACATTTTGTAGGCGATTAAAAGAGGTTGTTATGACTATAGATACGGAATTACACTTTGGCAGCTGTGGGATTCGAACCCACGCCCCCGAAGAGACTGGAGCCTTAATCCAGCGCCTTGGACCGCTCGGCCACACTACCAAGAACACAAGCAATAGGGAGCAAAAAACCTGTCTTTCCATAACACAATTGGGTCGCAAAGTCGTGAAGCAGTTCAAAATTAAACAAAAAAAAAATTGAGCGGATCTGCACGAGAACAGGGGCCGGTTAGCTCAGCTGGTCAGAGCGTGGTGCTAATAACGCCAAGGTCGTGGGTTCGATCCCCATACTGGCCAAGGGCTTCCCTTATAGCAACTGTGAATCACTTGGTGGGTCATTAAAATTAACCCCAAATCATGCCACCTTTGACTGCAATGTCCGTTGAGTTTGGTCATTGTCCCTGCCGGTAAAAGGTGGGACGATGTTTTCAGCGCAGCTCTTTTTGTTAGGGTTCTTGGAATGACTTTTTCTCTCATTCCATGACATTCTAAAGTTCTCTTTTGTCTCATGGTGTTTTTGGTCTGCAAGTGTTCTAGATGGAGTGGGTGCTGATCTGTCTTGAGGAGGGTTTCACCTTGGCTCTGAAGGGACAGAGGAACACGGTCGAGTGACCTTGTTGGGAATTTGACTACATTTGGTGACAATCTGGTGAGTCGTTGACGCCTCCCTTCAGACCAGGAATTGTTTGTCAAAGATGGCTCCAAACCAAAGAACACAAGTTAGTGAGTCAGACCTGTTTGGTAAAACGATCAAACATAGAGTCTTCAAGTCCACTTAGCATATGTGCCAAGAATCAAAGAATGGAAAAGTCACCCAGAAAACACATTCTACAGATTCTCAAAAAAAAGAAACCAAATTCCAGAGAAAATTGTCCATTTTGTCCGATCGCCATACTGGCCAAGGGCTTCCCTATTAGCAACTGTGAATCTCTTGATGGGTCATTAAAATGAACTCCAACTCATGCCACCTTTGACGGGAATGTCTGTGGAGTTTGGTCATCGTCCCTGCCGGTAAAAGGTGGGACGATGTTTTCAGCGCAGCTCTTCTTGTTAGGGTTCTTGGAATGACTTTTTCTCTCATTCCACGGCATTCTAAAGTTCTCTTTGGTCTCCTGGCGTTTTTGGTCTGCGAGTGGTCCAGATGGAGTGGGTGCTGATCTGTCTTGAGGAGGGTTTCACCTTGGCTCTGAAGGGACAGAGGAACACGGTCGAGTGACCTTGTTGGGAATTTGACTACACGAGATGAAAAACTGGTGAGAGTCGTAGACGCTTCCCTTCAGACCAGGAATTTTTTGTCAAAGATGGCTCCACAACAAAGGACACAAGTAAGGGAGTCGGACCTTGTTGGTAAAACGATCAAACGTAGTGTCTTGAAGTCCACTTAGCATATGTGCAAAGAATCAAAGTATGGACAAGTCACTCAGAAATCACATTCTACAGATTTTCCAAAAAAAGAAACCAAATATCAGAGAAAATTGTCCATTTTGTCCGATCGCCATCCTGGCCAAGGGCTTCCCTATTAGCAACTGTGAATCTCTTGATGGGTCATTAAAATGAACTCCAACTCATGCCACCTTTGACGGCAATGTCTGTGGAGTTTGGTCATCGTCCCTGCCGGGAAAAGGTGGGACGATGTTCTCAGTGCAGCTCTTCTTGTTAGGGTTCTTGGAATGACTTTTTCTCTCATTCCACGGCATTGTAAAGTTCTCTTTAATCTCCTGGCGTTTTTGGTCTGCGAGTGGTCCAGGTGGAGTGGGTGCTGATCTGTCTTGAGGAGGGTTTCACCTTGGCTATGAAGGGACAGAGGAACACGGTCGAGTGACCTTGTTGGGAATTTGACTACACTTGGTGACAATCTGGTGGGAGTCGTTGACGCCTCCCTTCAGACCAGGAATTGTTTGTCAAAGATGGCTCCACAACAAAGAACACAAGAAAGGGAGTCAGACCTATTTGGTAAAATGATCAAACGTAGAGTCTTGAAATACAATTAGCATATGTGCCAAGAATCAAAGTATAGCAAAGTCATTCAGAAAGCACAGTCTACACATTTAAAAACAAGAAACCAAATTGCCAAGAAAATTTCAGAATTGTGAAGTATTTCAAGGAAATGGAGGAGGTCGTTGGGATTGTAGAAATGGGACAACCCACCGGCAGATAGAAAATCGTCCTTGTTTGACATTTTGTAGGCGATTAAAAGAGGTTGTTATGACTATAGATACGGAATTACACTTTGGCAGCTGTGGGATTCGAACCCACGCCCCCGAAGAGACTGGAGCCTTAATCCAGCGCCTTGGACCGCTCGGCCACACTACCAAGAACACAAGCAATAGGGAGCAAAAAACCTGTCTTTCCATAACACAATTGGGTCGCAAAGTCGTGAAGCAGTTCAAAATTAAACAAAAAAAAAATTGAGCGGATCTGCACGAGAACAGGGGCCGGTTAGCTCAGCTGGTCAGAGCGTGGTGCTAATAACGCCAAGGTCGTGGGTTCGATCCCCATACTGGCCAAGGGCTTCCCTTATAGCAACTGTGAATCACTTGGTGGGTCATTAAAATTAACCCCAAATCATGCCACCTTTGACTGCAATGTCCGTTGAGTTTGGTCATTGTCCCTGCCGGTAAAAGGTGGGACGATGTTTTCAGCGCAGCTCTTTTTGTTAGGGTTCTTGGAATGACTTTTTCTCTCATTCCATGACATTCTAAAGTTCTCTTTTGTCTCATGGTGTTTTTGGTCTGCAAGTGTTCTAGATGGAGTGGGTGCTGATCTGTCTTGAGGAGGGTTTCACCTTGGCTCTGAAGGGACAGAGGAACACGGTCGAGTGACCTTGTTGGGAATTTGACTACATTTGGTGACAATCTGGTGAGTCGTTGACGCCTCCCTTCAGACCAGGAATTGTTTGTCAAAGATGGCTCCAAACCAAAGAACACAAGTTAGTGAGTCAGACCTGTTTGGTAAAACGATCAAACATAGAGTCTTCAAGTCCACTTAGCATATGTGCCAAGAATCAAAGAATGGAAAAGTCACCCAGAAAACACATTCTACAGATTCTCAAAAAAAAGAAACCAAATTCCAGAGAAAATTGTCCATTTTGTCTGATCGCCATACTGGCCAAGGGCTTCCCTATTAGCAACTGTGAATCTCTTGATGGGTCATTAAAATGAACTCCAACTCATGCCACCTTTGACGGGAATGTCTGTGGAGTTTGGTCATCGTCCCTGCCGGTAAAAGGTGGGACGATGTTTTCAGCGCAGCTCTTCTTGTTAGGGTTCTTGGAATGACTTTTTCTCTCATTCCACGGCATTCTAAAGTTCTCTTTGGTCTCCTGGCGTTTTTGGTCTGCGAGTGGTCCAGATGGAGTGGGTGCTGACCTGTCTTGAGGAGGGTTTCACCTTGGCTCTGAAGGGACAGAGGAACACGGTCGAGTGACCTTGTTGGGAATTTGACTACACGAGATGAAAAACTGGTGAGAGTCGTAGACGCTTCCCTTCAGACCAGGAATTTTTTGTCAAAGATGGCTCCACAACAAAGGACACAAGTAAGGGAGTCGGACCTTGTTGGTAAAACGATCAAACGTAGTGTCTTGAAGTCCACTTAGCATATGTGCAAAGAATCAAAGTATGGACAAGTCACTCAGAAATCACATTCTACAGATTTTCCAAAAAAAGAAACCAAATATCAGAGAAAATTGTCCATTTTGTCCGATCGCCATCCTGGCCAAGGGCTTCCCTATTAGCAACTGTGAATCTCTTGATGGGTCATTAAAATGAACTCCAACTCATGCCACCTTTGACGGCAATGTCTGTGGAGTTTGGTCATCGTCCCTGCCGGGAAAAGGTGGGACGATGTTCTCAGTGCAGCTCTTCTTGTTAGGGTTCTTGGAATGACTTTTTCTCTCATTCCACGGCATTGTAAAGTTCTCTTTAATCTCCTGGCGTTTTTGGTCTGCGAGTGGTCCAGGTGGAGTGGGTGCTGATCTGTCTTGAGGAGGGTTTCACCTTGGCTATGAAGGGACAGAGGAACACGGTCGAGTGACCTTGTTGGGAATTTGACTACACTTGGTGACAATCTGGTGGGAGTCGTTGACGCCTCCCTTCAGACCAGGAATTGTTTGTCAAAGATGGCTCCACAACAAAGAACACAAGAAAGGGAGTCAGACCTATTTGGTAAAATGATCAAACGTAGAGTCTTGAAATACAATTAGCATATGTGCCAAGAATCAAAGTATAGCAAAGTCATTCAGAAAGCACAGTCTACACATTTAAAAACAAGAAACCAAATTGCCAAGAAAATTTCAGAATTGTGAAGTATTTCAAGGAAATGGAGGAGGTCGTTGGGATTGTAGAAATGGGACAACCCACCGGCAGATAGAAAATCGTCCTTGTTTGACATTTTGTAGGCGATTAAAAGAGGTTGTTATGACTATAGATACGGAATTACACTTTGGCAGCGGTGGGATTCGAACCCACGCCCCCGAAGAGACTGGAGCCTTAATCCAGCGCCTTGGACCGCTCGGCCACACTACCAAGAACACAAGCAATAGGGAGCAAAAAACCTGTATTTCCATAACACAATTGGGTCGCAAAGTCGTGAAGCAGTTCAAAATTAAACAAAAAAAAAATTGAGCGGATCTGCACGAGAACAGGGGCCGGTTAGCTCAGCTGGTCAGAGCGTGGTGCTAATAACGCCAAGGTCGTGGGTTCGATCCCCATACTGGCCAAGGGCTTCCCTATTAGCAACTGTGAATCTCTTGATGGGTCATTAAAATGAACTCCAACTCATGCCACCTTTGACGGGAATGTCTGTGGAGTTTGGTCATCGTCCCTGCCGGTAAAAGGTGGGACGATGTTTTCAGCGCAGCTCTTCTTGTTAGGGTTCTTGGAATGACTTTTTCTCTCATTCCACGGCATTCTAAAGTTCTCTTTGGTCTCCTGGCGTTTTTGGTCTGCAAGTGGTCCAGATGGAGTGGGTGCTGATCTGTCTTGAGGAGGGTTTCACCTTGGCTCTGAAGGGACAGAGGAACACGGTCGAGTGACCTTGTTGGGAATTTGACTACACGAGATGAAAAACTGGTGAGAGTCGTAGACGCTTCCCTTCAGACCAGGAATTTTTTGTCAAAGATGGCTCCACAACAAAGGACACAAGTAAGGGAGTCGGACCTTGTTGGTAAAACGATCAAACGTAGTGTCTTGAAGTCCACTTAGCATATGTGCAAAGAATCAAAGTATGGACAAGTCACTCAGAAATCACATTCTACAGATTTTCCAAAAAAAGAAACCAAATATCAGAGAAAATTGTCCATTTTGTCCGATCGCCATCCTGGCCAAGGGCTTCCCTATTAGCAACTGTGAATCTCTTGATGGGTCATTAAAATGAACTCCAACTCATGCCACCTTTGACGGCAATGTCTGTGGAGTTTGGTCATCGTCCCTGCCGGGAAAAGGTGGGACGATGTTCTCAGTGCAGCTCTTCTTGTTAGGGTTCTTGGAATGACTTTTTCTCTCATTCCACGGCATTCTAAAGTTCTCTTTCGTCTCCTGGCCTTTTTGGTCTGCGAGTGCTCCAGATGTAGTGGGTGCTGATCTGTCTTGAAGAGGATTTCAACTTGGCCCTGAAGGGACAGAGGAACACGGTCGAGTGACCTTGTTGGGAATTTGACTACACTTGGTGACAATCTGGTGAGAGTCGTTGACGCCTCCCTTCAGACCAGGAATTTTTTGTCAAAGATGGCTCCACAACAAAGAACACAAGAAAGGGAGTCAGACTTATTTGGTAAAATGATCAAACGTAGAGTCCTGAACTTAGAATCAAAGTATAGCAAAGTCATTCAGAAAGCACAGTCTACACATTTAAAAACAAGAAACCAAATTGCCAAGAAAATTTCAGAATTGTGAAGTATTTCAAGGAAATGGAGGAGGTCGTTGGGATTGTAGAAATGGGACAACCCACCGGCAGATAAAAAATCGTCCTTGTTTGACATTTTGTAGGCGATTAAAAGAGGTTGTTATGACTATAGATACGGAATTACACTCTGGCAGCGGTGGGATTCGAACCCACGCCCCCGAAGAGACTGGAGCCTTAATCCAGCGCCTTGGACCGCTCGGCCACACTACCAAGAACACAAGCAATAGGGAGCAAAAAACCTGTATTTCCATTACACAATTGGGTCGCAAAGTCGCGAAGCAGTTCAAAATTAAACGAAAAAAAAATTGAGCGGATCTGCACGAGAACAGGGGCCGGTTAGCTCAGCTGGTCAGAGCGTGGTGCTAATAACGCCAAGGTCGTGGGTTCGATCCCCATACTGGCCAAGGGCTTCCCTTATAGCAACTGTGAATCACTTGGTGGGTCATTAAAATTAACCCCAAATCATGTCACCTTTGACTGCAATGTCCGTTGAGTTTGCTCATCGTCCCTGCCCGGAAAAGGTGGGACGATGTTTTCACTGCAGCTCTTCTTGTTAGGGTTCTTGGAATGACTTTTTCTCTCATTCCACGGCATTCTAAAGTTCTCTTTAGTCTCCTGGCGTTTTTGGTCTGCGAGTGGTCCAGATGGAGTGGGTGCTGATCTGTCTTGAAGAGGGTTTCAACTTGGCCCTGAAGGGACAGAGGAACACGGTCGAGTGACCTTGTTGGGAATTTGACTACATTTGGTGACAATCTGGTGAGAGTCGTTGACGCCTCCCTTCAGACCAGGAATTGTTTGTCAAAGATGGCTCCAAACCAAAGAACACAAGTTAGTGAGTCAGACCTGTTTGGTAAAACGATCAAACACAGAGTCTTGAAGTCCACTTAGCATATGTGCCAAGAATCAAAGAATGGAAAAGTCACCCAGAAAACACATTCTACAGATTCTCAAAAAAAAGAAACCAAATTCCAGAGAAAATTGTCCATTTTGTCCGATCGCCATACTGGCCAAGGGCTTCCCTATTAGCAACTGTGAATCTCTTGATGGGTCATTAAAATGAACTCCAACTCATGCCACCTTTGACGGGAATGTCTGTGGAGTTTGGTCATCGTCCCTGCCGGTAAAAGGTGGGACGATGTTTTCAGCGCAGCTCTTCTTGTTAGGGTTCTTGGAATGACTTTTTCTCTCATTCCACGGCATTCTAAAGTTCTCTTTGGTCTCCTGGCGTTTTTGGTCTGCGAGTGGTCCAGATGGAGTGGGTGCTGATCTGTCTTGAGGAGGGTTTCACCTTGGCTCTGAAGGGACAGAGGAACACGGTCGAGTAACCTTGTTGGGAATTTGACTACACGAGATGAAAAACTGGTGAGAGTCGTAGACGCTTCCCTTCAGACCAGGAATTTTTTGTCAAAGATGGCTCCACAACAAAGGACACAAGTAAGGGAGTCGGACCTTGTTGGTAAAACGATCAAACGTAGTGTCTTGAAGTCCACTTAGCATATGTGCAAAGAATCAAAGTATGGAAAAGTCACTCAGAAATCACATTCTACAGACTTTCAAAAAAAAGAAACCAAATATCAGAGAAAATTGTCCATTTTGTCCGATCGCCATCCTGGCCAAGGGCTTCCCTTTTAGCAACTGTGAATCTCTTGATGGGGCATTAAAATGAACTCCTTCTCATGCCACCTTTGACGACAATGTTTGTGGAGTTTGGTCATTGTCCCTGATGGGAAAAGGTGGGACGATGTTCTCAGTGCAGCTCTTCTTGTTAGGGTTCTTGGAATGACTTTTTCTCTCATTCCATGACATTCTAAAGTTCTCTTTCGTCTCCTGGCCTTTTTGGTCTGCGAGTGCTCCAGATGGAGTGGGTGTTGATCTGTCTTGAAGAGGGTTTCAACTTGGCCCTGAAGGGACAGAGGAACACGGTCGAGTGACCTTGTTGGGAATTTGACTACATTTGGTGACAATCTGGTGAGAGTCGTTGACGCCTCCCTTCAGACCAGGAATTGTTTGTCAAAGATGGCTCCAAACCAAAGAACACAAGTTAGTGAGTCAGACCTGTTTGGTAAAACGATCAAACACAGAGTCTTGAAGTCCACTTAGCATATGTGCCAAGAATCAAAGAATGGAAAAGTCACCCAGAAAACACATTCTACAGATTCTCAAAAAAAAGAAACCAAATTCCAGAGAAAATTGTCCATTTTGTCCGATCGCCATACTGGCCAAGGGCTTCCCTATTAGCAACTGTGAATCTCTTGATGGGTCATTAAAATGAACTCCAACTCATGCCACCTTTGACGGGAATGTCTGTGGAGTTTGGTCATCGTCCCTGCCGGTAAAAGGTGGGACGATGTTTTCAGCGCAGCTCTTCTTGTTAGGGTTCTTGGAATGACTTTTTCTCTCATTCCACGGCATTCTAAAGTTCTCTTTGGTCTCCTGGCGTTTTTGGTCTGCGAGTGGTCCAGATGGAGTGGGTGCTGATCTGTCTTGAGGAGGGTTTCACCTTGGCTCTGAAGGGACAGAGGAACACGGTCGAGTAACCTTGTTGGGAATTTGACTACACGAGATGAAAAACTGGTGAGAGTCGTAGACGCTTCCCTTCAGACCAGGAATTTTTTGTCAAAGATGGCTCCACAACAAAGAACACAAGAAAGGGAGTCAGACCTATTTGGTAAAATGATCAAACGTAGAGTCTTGAAATACAATTAGCATATATGCCAAGAATCAAAGTATAGCAAAGTCATTCAGAAAGCACAGTCTACACATTTAAAAACAAGAAACCGAATTGCCAAGAAAATTTCAGAATTTTGAAGTATTTCAAGGAAATGGAGGAGGTTGTTGGGATCGTAGATATGGGACAACCCACGGGCAGATAGAAAATCGTCCTTGTTTGACATTTTGTAGACGATTAAAGGAGGTTGTTATGACTATAGATACGGGATTACACTCTGGCAGCGGTGGGATTCGAACCCACGCCCCCGAAGAGACTGGAGCCTTAATCCAGCGCCTTGGACCGCTCGGCCACACTACCAAGAACACAAGCAATAGGGAGCAAAAAACCTGTCTTTCCATAACACAACTGGGTCGCAAAGTCGTGAAGCAGTTCAAAATTAAACGAAAAAAAATTGAGCGGATCTGCACGAGAACAGGGGCCGGTTAGCTCAGCTGGTCAGAGCGTGGTGCTAATAACGCCAAGGTCGTGGGTTCGATCCCCATACTGGAAAAGGTGGGACGATTTTCTCAGTGCAGCTATTCTTGTTAGGGTTCTTGGAATGACTTTTTCTCTCATTCCACGGCATTCTAAAGTTCTCTTTACTCTCCTGGCGTTTTTGGTCTGCGAGTGCTCCAGATGGAGTGGGTGCTGATCTGTCTTGAGGAGGGTTTCACCTTGGCTCTGAAGGGACAGAGGAACACGGTCGAGTGACCTTGTTGGGAATTTGACTACACGAGATGAAAAACTGGTGAGAGTCGTTGACGCTTCCCTTCAGACCAGGAATTTTTTGTCAAAGATGGCTCCACAACAAAGGACACAAGTAAGGGAGTCGGACCTTGTTGGTAAAACGATCAAACGTAGTGTCTTGAAGTCCACTTAGCATATGTGCAAAGAATCAAAGTATGGAAAAGTCACTCAGAAATCACATTCTACAGATTTTCAAAAAAAAGAAACCAAATATCAGAGAAAATTGTCCATTTTGTCCGATCGCCATACTGGCCAAGGGCTTCCCTTTTAGCAACTGTGTAAAGTTCTCTTTGGTCTCTTGGCGTTTTTGGTCTGCGAGTGGTCCAGATGGAGTGGGTGCTGATCTGTCTTGAGGAGGGTTTCACCTTGGCTCTGAAGGGACAGAGGAACACGGTCGAGTGACCTTGTTGGGAATTTGACTACACGAGATGAAAAACTGGTGAGAGTCGTAGACGCTTCCCTTCAGACCAGGAATTTTTTGTCAAAGTCGGCTCCACAACAAAGGACACAAGTAAGGGAGGAATTTTTTGTCAAAGATGGCTCCACAACAAAGGACACAAGTAAGGGAGTCGGACCTTGTTGGTAAAACGATCAAACGTAGTGTCTTGAAGTCCACTTAGCATATGTGCAAAGAATCAAAGTATGGAAAAGTCACTCAGAAATCACATTCTACAGATTTTCAAAAAAAAGAAACCAAATATCAGAGAAAATTGTCCATTTTGTCCGATCGCCATACTGGCCAAGGGCTTCCCTTTTAGCAACTGTCTAAAGTTCTCTTTGGTCTCCTGGCGTTTTTGGTCTGCGAGTGGTCCAGATGGAGTGGGTGCTGATCTGTCTTGAGGAGGGTTTCACCTTGGCTCTGAAGGGACAGAGGAACACGGTCGAGTGACCTTGTTGGGAATTTGACTACACGAGATGAAAAACTGGTGAGAGTCGTAGACGCTTCCCTTCAGACCAGGAATTTTTTGTCAAAGATGGCTCCACAACAAAGGACACAAGTAAAGGAGTCGGACCTTGTTGGTAAAACGATCAAACGTAGTGTCTTGAAGTCCACTTAGCATATGTGCAAAGAATCAAAGTATGGAAAAGTCACTCAGAAATCACATTCTACAGATTTTCAAAAAAAAGAAACCAAATATCAGAGAAAATTGTCCATTTTGTCCGATCGCCATCCTGGCCAAGGGCTTCCCTATTAGCAACTGTGAATCTCTTGATGGGTCATTAAAATGAACTCCAACTCATGCCACCTTTGACGGCAATGTCTGTGGAGTTTGGTCATCGTCCCTGCCGGGAAAAGGTGGGACGATGTTCTCAGTGCAGCTCTTCTTGTTAGGGTTCTTGGAATGACTTTTTCTCTCATTCCACGGCATTCTAAAGTTCTCTTTCGTCTCCTGGCCTTTTTGGTCTGCGAGTGCTCCAGATGTAGTGGGTGCTGATCTGTCTTGAAGAGGATTTCAACTTGGCCCTGAAGGGACAGAGGAACACGGTCGAGTGACCTTGTTGGGAATTTGACTACACTTGGTGACAATCTGGTGAGAGTCGTTGACGCCTCCCTTCAGACCAGGAATTTTTTGTCAAAGATGGCTCTACAACAAAGAACACAAGAAAGGGAGTCAGACCTGTTTGGTAAAACGATCAAACGTAGAGTCTTGAAGTCCAATTAGCATATATGCCAAGAATCAAAGTATAGCAAAGTCATTCAGAAAGCACAGTCTACACATTTAAAAACAAGAAACCAAATTGCCAAGAAAATTTCAGAATTTTGAAGTATTTCAAGGAAATGGAGGAGGTCGTTGGGATCGTAGATATGGGACAACCCACGGGCAGAAAGAAAATTGTCCTTGTTTGACATTTTGTAGGCGATTAAAAGAGGTTGTTATGACTATAGATACGGAATTACACTCTGGCAGCGGTGGGATTCGAACCCACGCCCCCGAAGAGACTGGAGTCTTAATCCAGCGCCTTTGACCGCTCGGCCACACTACCAAGAACACAAGCAACAGGGAGCAAAAAACCTGTATTTCCATAACACAATTGGGTCGCAAAGTCGTGAAGCAGTTCAAAATTAAACAAAAAAAAAATTGAGCGGATCTGCACGAGAACAGGGGCCGGTTAGCTCAGCTGGTCAGAGCGTGGTGCTAATAACGCCAAGGTCGTGGGTTCGATCCCCATACTGGCCAAGGGCTTCCCTTATAGCAACTGTGAATCACTTGGTGGGTCATTAAAATTAACCCCAAATCATGTCACCTTTGACTGCAATGTCCGTTGAGTTTGCTCATCGTCCCTGCCCGGAAAAGGTGGGACGATGTTTTCACTGCAGCTCTTCTTTTTAGGGTTCTTGGAATGACTTTTTCTCTCATTCCACGGCATTCTAAAGTTCTCTTTAGTCTCCTGGCCTTTTTGGTCTGCGAGTGCTCCAGATGGAGTGGGTGCTGATCTGTCTTGAAGAGGGTTTCAACTTGGCCCTGAAGGGACAGAGGAACACGGTCGAGTGACCTTGTTGGGAATTTGACTACATTTGGTGACAATCTGGTGAGAGTCGTTGACGCCTCCCTTCAGACCAGGAATTGTTTGTCAAAGATGGCTCCAAACCAAAGAACACAAGTTAGTGAGTCAGACCTGTTTGGTAAAACGATCAAACATAGAGTCTTGAAGTCCACTTAGCATATGTGCCAAGAATCAAAGAATGGAAAAGTCACCCAGAAAACACATTCTACAGATTTTCAAAAAAAAGAAACCAAATTCAAGAGAAAATTGTCCATTTTGTCCGATCGCAATACTGGCCAAGGGCTTCCCTATTAGCAACTGTGAATCTCTTGATGGGTCATTAAAATGAACTCCAACTCATGCCACCTTTGACGGGAATGTCTGTGGAGTTTGGTCATTGTCCCTGCCGGTAAAAGGTGGGACGATGTTTTCAGCGCAGCTCTTTTTGTTAGGGTTCTTGGAATGACTTTTTCTCTCATTCCATTACATTCTAAAGTTCTCTTTTGTCTCATGGTGTTTTTGGTCTGCAAGTGCTCTAGATGGAGTGGGTGCTGATCTGTCTTGAGGAGGGTTTCACCTTGGCTCTGAAGGGACAGAGGAACACGGTCGAGTGACCTTGTTGGGAATTTGACTACATTTGGTGACAATCTGGTGAGAGTCGTTGACGCCTCCCTTCAGACCAGGAATTGTTTGTCAAAGATGGCTCCAAACCAAAGAACACAAGTTAGTGAGTCAGACCTGTTTGGTAAAATGATCAAACGTAGTGTCTCGAAGTCCACTTAGCATATGTGCCAAGAATCAAAGTATGGAAAAGTCACCCAGAAAGCACATTCTACAGATTCTCAAAAAACAGAAACCAAATATCAGAGAAAATTGTCCATTTTGTCCGATCGCCATACTGGCCAAGGGCTTCCCTTTTAGCAACTGTGAATCTCTTGATGGGGCATTAAAATGAACTCCTTCTCATGCCACCTTTGACGACAATGTCTGTGGAGTTTGGTCATTGTCCCTGCCGGGAAAAGGTGGGACGATGTTCTCAGTGCAGCTCTTCTTGTTAGGGTTCTTGGAATGACTTTTTCTCTCATTCCACGGCATTCTAAAGTTCTCTTTGGTCTCCTGGCCTTTTTGGTCTGCGAGTGCTCCAGATGGAGTGGGTGCTGATCTGTCTTGAAGAGGGTTTCAACTTGGCCCTGAAGGGACAGAGGAACACGGTCGAGTGACCTTGTTGGGAATTTGACTACATTTGGTGACAATCTGGTGAGAGTCGTTGACGCCTCCCTTCAGACCAGGAATTGTTTGTCAAAGATGGCTCCAAACCAAAGAACACAAGTTAGTGAGTCAGACCTGTTTGGTAAAACGATCAAACATAGAGTCTTGAAGTCCACTTAGCATATGTGCCAAGAATCAAAGAATGGAAAAGTCACCCAGAAAACACATTCTACAGATTTTCAAAAAAAAGAAACCAAATTCAAGAGAAAATTGTCCATTTTGTCCGATCGCCATACTGGCCAAGGGCTTCCCTTTTAGCAACTGTGAATCTCTTGATGGGTCATTAAAATGAACTCCAACTCATGCCACCTTTGACGGGAATGTCTGTGGAGTTTGGTCATTGTCCCTGCCGGTAAAAGGTGGGACGATGTTTTCAGCGCAGCTCTTTTTGTTAGGGTTCTTGGAATGACTTTTTCTCTCATTCCATGACATTCTAAAGTTCTCTTTTGTCTCATGGTGTTTTTGGTCTGCAAGTGCTCTAGATGGAGTGGGTGCTGATCTGTCTTGAGGAGGGTTTCACCTTGGCTCTGAAGGGACAGAGGAACACGGTCGAGTGACCTTGTTGGGAATTTGACTACATTTGGTGACAATCTGGTGAGAGTCGTTGACGCCTCCCTTCAGACCAGGAATTGTTTGTCAAAGATGGCTCCAAACCAAAGAACACAAGTTAGTGAGTCAGACCTGTTTGGTAAAATGATCAAACGTAGTGTCTCGAAGTCCACTTAGCATATGTGCCAAGAATCAAAGTATGGAAAAGTCACCCAGAAAGCACATTCTACAGATTCTCAAAAAACAGAAACCAAATATCAGAGAAAATTGTCCATTTTGTCCGATCGCCATACTGGCCAAGGGCTTCCCTTTTAGCAACTGTGAATCTCTTGATGGGGCATTAAAATGAACTCCTTCTCATGCCACCTTTGACGACAATGTCTGTGGAGTTTGGTCATCGTCCCTGCCGGGAAAAGGTGGGACGATGTTCTCAGTGCAGCTCTTCTTGTTAGGGTTCTTGGAATGACTTTTTCTCTCATTCCACGGCATTCTAAAGTTCTCTTTGGTCTCCTGGCCTTTTTGGTCTGCGAGTGCTCCAGATGGAGTGGGTGCTGATCTGTCTTGAAGAGGGTTTCAACTTGGCCCTGAAGGGACAGAGGAACACGGTCGAGTGACCTTGTTGGGAATTTGACTACATTTGGTGACAATCTGGTGAGAGTCGTTGACGCCTCCCTTCAGACCAGGAATTGTTTGTCAAAGATGGCTCCAAACCAAAGAACACAAGTTAGTGAGTCAGACCTGTTTGGTAAAACGATCAAACATAGAGTCTTGAAGTCCACTTAGCATATGTGCCAAGAATCAAAGAATGGAAAAGTCACCCAGAAAACACATTCTACAGATTTTCAAAAAAAAGAAACCAAATTCAAGAGAAAATTGTCCATTTTGTCCGATCGCCATACTGGCCAAGGGCTTCCCTATTAGCAACTGTGAATCTCTTGATGGGTCATTAAAATGAACTCCAACTCATGCCACCTTTGACGGGAATGTCTGTGGAGTTTGGTCATTGTCCCTGCCGGTAAAAGGTGGGACGATGTTTTCAGCGCAGCTCTTTTTGTTAGGGTTCTTGGAATGACTTTTTCTCTCATTCCATGACATTCTAAAGTTCTCTTTTGTCTCATGGTGTTTTTGGTCTGCAAGTGCTCTAGATGGAGTGGGTGCTGATCTGTCTTGAGGAGGGTTTCACCTTGGCTCTGAAGGGACAGAGGAACACGGTCGAGTGACCTTGTTGGGAATTTGACTACATTTGGTGACAATCTGGTGAGAGTCGTTGACGCCTCCCTTCAGACCAGGAATTGTTTGTCAAAGATGGCTCCAAACCAAAGAACACAAGTTAGTGAGTCAGACCTGTTTGGTAAAATGATCAAACGTAGTGTCTCGAAGTCCACTTAGCATATGTGCCAAGAATCAAAGTATGGAAAAGTCACCCAGAAAGCACATTCTACAGATTCTCAAAAAACAGAAACCAAATATCAGAGAAAATTGTCCATTTTGTCCGATCGCCATACTGGCCAAGGGCTTCCCTTTTAGCAACTGTGAATCTCTTGATGGGGCATTAAAATGAACTCCTTCTCATGCCACCTTTGACGACAATGTTTGTGGAGTTTGGTCATTGTCCCTGATGGGAAAAGGTGGGACGATGTTCTCAGTGCAGCTCTTCTTGTTAGGGTTCTTGGAATGACTTTTTCTCTCATTCCACGGCATTGTAAAGTTCTCTTTAGTTTCCTGGCGTTTTTGGTCTGCGAGTGGTCCAGATGGAGTGGGTGCTGATCTGTCTTGAGGAGGGTTTCACCTTGGCTATGAAGGGACAGAGGAACACGGTCGAGTGACCTTGTTGGGAATTTGACTACACTTGGTGACAATCTGGTGGGAGTCGTTGACGCCTCCCTTCAGACCAGGAATTTTTTGTCAAAGATGGCTCTACAACAAAGAACACAAGAAAGGGAGTCAGACCTGTTTGGTAAAACGATCAAACGTAGAGTCTTGAAGTCCAATTAGCATATATGCCAAGAATCAAAGTATAGCAAAGTCATTCAGAAAGCACAGTCTACACATTTAAAAACAAGAAACCAAATTGCCAAGAAAATTTCAGAATTTTGAAGTATTTCAAGGAAATGGAGGAGGTCGTTGGGATCGTAGATATGGGACAACCCACGGGACGAAAGAAAATTGTCCTTGTTTGACATTTTGAAGACGATTAAAAGAGGTTGTTATGACTATAGATACGGGATTACACTCTGGCAGCGGTGGGATTCGAACCCACGCCCCCGAAGAGACTGGAGCCTTAATCCAGCGCCTTGGACAGCTCGGCCACACTACCAAGAACACAAGCAATAGGGAGCAAAAAACCTGTATTTCCATAACACAATTGGGTCGCAAAGTCGTGAAGCAGTTCAAAATTAAACGAAAAAAAAATTGAGCGGATCTGCACGAGAACAGGGGCCGGTTAGCTCAGCTGGTCAGAGCGTGGTGCTAATAACGCCAAGGTCGTTGGTTCGATCCCCATACTGGCCAAGGGCTTCCCTTATAGCAACTGTGAATCACTTGGTGGGTCATTAAAATTAACCCCAAATCATGTCACCTTTGACTGCAATGTCCGTTGAGTCTGCTCATCATCCCTTCCCGGAAAAGGTGGGATGATGTTTTCACTGCAGCTCTTCTTGTTAGGGTTCTTGGAATGACTTTTTCTCTCATTCCACGGCATTCTAAAGTTCTCTTTAGTCTCCTGGCGTTTTTGGTCTGCGAGTGGTCCAGATGGAGTGGGTGCTGATCTGTCTTGAAGAGGGTTTCAACTTGGCCCTGAAGGGACAGAGGAACACGGTCGAGTGACCTTGTTGGGAATTTGACTACATTTGGTGACAATCTGGTGAGAGTCGTTGACGCCTCCCTTAAGACCAGGAATTGTTTGTCAAAGATGGCTCCAAACCAAAGAACACAAGTTAGTGAGTCAGACCTGTTTGGTAAAACGATCAAACATAGAGTCTTGAAGTCCACTTAGCATATGTGCCAAGAATCAAAGTATGGAAAAGTCACCCAGAAAGCACATTCTACAGATTTTCAAAAAAAAGAAACCAAATTCCAGAGAAAATTGTCCATTTTGTCCGATCGCCATACTGGCCAAGGGCTTCCCTATTAGCAACTGTGAATCT
Source organism: Fistularia commersonii (assembly GCF_037954325.1). Classification (NCBI taxonomy): domain Eukaryota; kingdom Metazoa; phylum Chordata; class Actinopteri; order Syngnathiformes; family Fistulariidae; genus Fistularia; species Fistularia commersonii. The sequence continues at coordinate 19,355,752 of NC_141294.1, read as the reverse complement.
CTTGATGGGTCATTAAAATGAACTCCAACTCATGCCACCTTTGACGGGAATGTCTGTGGAGTTTGGTCATCGTCCCTGCCGGTAAAAGGTGGGACGATGTTTTCAGCGCAGCTCTTCTTGTTAGGGTTCTTGGAATGACTTTTTCTCTCATTCCACGGCATTCTAAAGTTCTCTTTGGTCTCCTGGCGTTTTTGGTCTGCGAGTGGTCCAGATGGAGTGGGTGCTGATCTGTCTTGAGGAGGGTTTCACCTTGGCTCTGAAGGGACAGAGGAACACGGTCGATTGACCTTGTTGGGAATTTGACTACACGAGATGAAAAACTGGTGAGAGTCGTAGACGCTTCCCTTCAGACCAGGAATTTTTTGTCAAAGATGGCTCCACAACAAAGGACACAAGTTAGTGAGTCAGACCTGTTTGGTAAAACGATCAAACGTAGTGTCTTGAAGTCCACTTAGCATATGTGCAAAGAATCAAAGTATGGAAAAGTCACTCAGAAATCACATTCTACAGATTTTAAAAAAAAAGAAACCAAATATCAGAGAAAATTGTCCATTTTGTCCGATCACCATCCTGGCCAAGGGCTTCCCTATTAGCAACTCTGAATCTCTTGATGGGTCATTAAAATGAACTCCAACTCATGCCACCTTTGACGGCAATGTCTGTGGAGTTTGGTCATCGTCCCTGCCGGGAAAAGGTGGGACGATGTTCTCAGTGCAGCTCTTCTTGTTAGGGTTCTTGGAATGACTTTTTCTCTCATTCCACGGCATTGTAAAGTTCTCTTTAATCTCCTGGCGTTTTTGGTCTGCGAGTGGTCCAGGTGGAGTGGGTGCTGATCTGTCTTGAGGAGGGTTTCACCTTGGCTCTGAAGGGACAGAGGAACACGGTCGAGTGACCTTGTTGGGAATTTGACTACACTTGGTGACAATCTGGTGAGAGTCGTTGACGCCTCCCTTCAGACCAGGAATTGTTTGTCAAAGATGGCTCCACAACAAAGAACACAAGAAAGGGAGTCAGACCTATTTGGTAAAATGATCAAACGTAGAGTCTTGAAATACAATTAGCATATGTGCCAAGAATCAAAGTATAGCAAAGTCATTCAGAAAGCACAGTCTACACATTTAAAAACAAGAAACCAAATTGTCAAGAAAATTTCAGAATTGTGAAGTATTTCAAGGAAATGGAGAAGGTCGTTGGGATTGTAGATATGGGACAACCCACCGGCAGATAGAAAATCGTCCTTGTTTGACATTTTGTAGGCGATTAAAAGAGGTTGTTATGACTATAGATACAGGACTACACTCTGGCAGCGGTGGGATTCGAACCCACGCCCCCGAAGAGACTGGAGCCTTAATCCAGCGCCTTGGACCGCTCGGCCACACTACCAAGAACACAAGCAATAGGGAGCAAAAAACCTGTATTTCCATAACACAATTGGGTCGCAAAGTCGTGAAGCAGTTCAAAATTAAACGAAAAAAAAATTGAGCGGATCTGCACGAGAACAGGGGCCGGTTAGCTCAGCTGGTCAGAGCGTGGTGCTAATAACGCCAAGGTCGTGGGTTCGATCCCCATACTGGCCAAGGGCTTCCCTTATAGCAACTGTGAATCACTTGGTGGGTCATTAAAATTAACCCCAAATCATGCCACCTTTGACTGCAATGTCCGTTGAGTTTGGTCATTGTCCCTGCCGGTAAAAGGTGGGACGATGTTTTCAGCGCAGCTCTTTTTGTTAGGGTTCTTGGAATGACTTTTTCTCTCATTCCATGACATTCTAAAGTTCTCTTTTGTCTCATGGTGTTTTTGGTCTGCAAGTGCTCTAGATGGAGTGGGTGCTGATCTGTCTTGAGGAGGGTTTCACCTTGGCTCTGAAGGGACAGAGGAACACGGTCGAGTGACCTTGTTGGGAATTTGACTACATTTGGTGACAATCTGGTGAGAGTCGTTGACGCCTCCCTTCAGACCAGGAATTGTTTGTCAAAGATGGCTCCAAACCAAAGAACACAAGTTAGTGAGTCAGACCTGTTTGGTAAAACGATCAAACATAGAGTCTTCAAGTCCACTTAGCATATGTGCCAAGAATCAAAGAATGGAAAAGTCACCCAGAAAACACATTCTACAGATTTTCAAAAAAAAGAAACCAAATTCCAGAGAAAATGTCCATTTTGTCCGATCGCCATACTGGCCAAGGGCTTCCCTTTTAGCAACTGTGAATCTCTTGATGGGTCATTAAAATGAACTCCAACTCATGCCACCTTTGACGGGAATGTCTGTGGAGTTTGGTCATCGTCCCTGCCGGTAAAAGGTGGGACGATGTTCTCAGTGCAGCTCTTCTTGTTAGGGTTCTTGGAATGACTTTTTCTCTCATTCCACGGCATTGTAAAGTTCTCTTTAGTCTCCTGGCGTTTTTGGTCTGCGAGTGGTCCAGATGGAGTGGGTGTTGATCTGTCTTGAGGAGGGTTTCACCTTGGCTCTGAAGGGACAGAGGAATACGGTCGAGTGACCTTGTTGGGAATTTGACTACACGAGATGAAAAACTGGTGAGAGTCGTAGACGCTTCCCTTCAGACCAGGAATTTTTTGTCAAAGATGGCTCCACAACAAAGGACACAAGTAAGGGAGTCGGACCTTGTTGGTAAAACGATCAAACATAGTGTCTTGAAGTCCACTTAGCATATGTGCAAAGAATCAAAGTATGGAAAAGTCACTCAGAAATCACATTCTACAGATTTTCAAAAAAAAGAAACCAAATATCAGAGAAAATTGTCCATTTTGTCCGATCGCCATCCTGGCCAAGGGCTTCCCTATTAGCAACTGTGAATCTCTTGATGGGTCATTAAAATGAACTCCAACTCATGCCACCTTTGACGGCAATGTCTGTGGAGTTTGGTCATCGTCCCTGCCGGGAAAAGGTGGGACGATGTTCTCAGTGCAGCTCTTCTTGTTAGGGTTCTTGGAATGACTTTTTCTCTCATTCCACGGCATTGTAAAGTTCTCTTTAATCTCCTGGCGTTTTTGGTCTGCAAGTGCTCCAGATGGAGTGGGTGCTGATCTGTCTTGAGGAGGGTTTCACCTTGGCTATGAAGGGACAGAGGAACACGGTCGAGTGACCTTGTTAGCAATTTGACTACACTTGGTGACAATCTGGTGGGAGTCGTTGACGCCTCCCTTCAGACCAGGAATTGTTTGTCAAAGATGGCTCCACAACAAAGAACACAATAAAGGGAGTCAGACCTATTTGGTAAAATGATCAAACGTAGAGTCTTGAAATACAATTAGCATATGTGCCAAGAATCAAAGTATAGCAAAGTCATTCAGAAAGCACAGTCTACACATTTAAAAACAAGAAACCGAATTGCCAAGAAAATTTCAGAATTTTGAAGTATTTCAAGGAAATGGAGGAGGTCGTTGGGATCGTAGATATGGGACAACCCACCGGCAGATAGAAAATTGTCCTTGTTTGACATTTTGTAGACGATTAAAAGAGGTTGTTATGACTATAGATACGGGATTACACTCTGGCAGCGGTGGGATTTGAACCCACGCCCCCGAAGAGACTGGAGCCTTAATCCAGCGCCTTGGACCGCTCAGCCACACTACCAAGAACACAAGCAATAGGGAGCAAAAAACCTGTATTTCCATAACACAATTGGGTCGCAAAGTCGTGAAGCAGTTCAAAATTAAACGAAAAAAAAATTGAGCGGATCTGCACGAGAACAGGGGCCGGTTAGCTCAGCTGGTCAGAGCGTGGTGCTAATAACGCCAAGGTCGTGGGTTCGATCCCCATACTGGAAAAGGTGGGACGATGTTCTCAGTGCAGCTCTTCTTGTTAGGGTTCTTGGAATGACTTTTTCTCTCATTCCACGGCATTGTAAAGTTCTCTTTAGTCTCCTGGCGTTTTTGGTTTGCGAGTGGTCCAGATGGAGTGGGTGCTGATCTGTCTTGAGGAGGGTTTCACCTTGGCTCTGAAGGAACAGAGGAACACGGTCGAGTGACCTTTTTGGGTATTTGACTACACGAGATGAAAAACTGGTGAGAGTCGTTGACGCTTCCCTTCAGACCAGGAATTTTTTGTCAAAGATGGCTCCACAACAAAGGACACAAGTAAGGGAGTCGGACCTTGCTGGTAAAACGATCAAACGTAGTGTCTTGAAGTCCACTTAGCATATGTGCAAAGAATCAAAGTATGGAAAAGTCACTCAGAAATCACATTCTACAGATTTTCAAAAAAAAGAAACCAAATATCAGAGAAAATTGTCCATTTTGTCCGATCGCCATACTGGCCAAGGGCTTCCCTTTTAGCAACTGTCTAAAGTTCTCTTTGGTCTCCTGGCGTTTTTGGTCTGCGAGTGGTCCAGATGGAGTGCGTGCTGATCTGTCTTGAGGAGGGTTTCACCTTGGCTCTGAAGGGACAGAGGAACACGGTCGAGTGACCTTGTTGGGAATTTGACTACACAAGATGAAAAACTGGTGAGAGTCGTTGACGCTTCCCTTCAGACCAGGAATTTTTTGTCAAAGATGGCTCCACAACAAAGGACACAAGTAAGGGAGGAATTTTTTGTCAAAGATGGCTCCACAACAAAGGACACAAGTAAGGGAGTCGGACCTTGTTGGTAAAACGATCAAACGTAGTGTCTTGAAGTCCACTTAGCATATGTGCAAAGAATCAAAGTATGGAAAAGTCACTCAGAAATCACATTCTACAGATTTTCAAAAAAAAGAAACCAAATATCAGAGAAAATTGTCCATTTTGTCCGATCGCCATACTGGCCAAGGGCTTCCCTTTTAGCAACTGTCTAAAGTTCTCTTTGGTCTCCTGGCGTTTTTGGTCTGCGAGTGGTCCAGATGGAGTGGGTGCTGATCTGTCTTGAGGAGGGTTTCACCTTGGCTCTGAAGGGACAGAGGAACACGGTCGAGTGACCTTGTTGGGAATTTGACTACATTTGGTGACAATCTGGTGAGAGTCGTTGACGCCTCCCTTCAGACCAGGAATTGTTTGTCAAAGATGGCTCCAAACCAAAGAACACAAGTTAGTGAGTCAGACCTGTTTGGTAAAACGATCAAACATAGAGTCTTGAAGTCCACTTAGCATATGTGCCAAGAATCAAAGAATGGAAAAGTCACCCAGAAAACACATTCTACAGATTCTCAAAAAAAAGAAACCAAATTCAAGAGAAAATTGTCCATTTTGTCCGATCGCAATACTGGCCAAGGGCTTCCCTATTAGCAACTGTGAATCTCTTGATGGGTCATTAAAATGAACTCCAACTCATGCCACCTTTGACGGCAATGTCTGTGGAGTTTGGTCATTGTCCCTGCCGGGAAAAGGTGGGACGATGTTCTCAGTGCAGCTCTTCTTGTTAGGGTTCTTGGAATGACTTTTTCTCTCATTCCACGGCATTCTAAAGTTCTCTTTAGTCTCCTGGCCTTTTTGGTCTGCGAGTGCTCCAGATGGAGTGGGTGCTGATCTGTCTTGAAGAGGGTTTCAACTTGGCCCTGAAGGGACAGAGGAACACGGTCGAGTGACCTTGTTGGGAATTTGACTACATTTGGTGACAATCTGGTGAGAGTCGTTGACGCTTCCCTTCAGACCAGGAATTGTTTGTCAAAGATGGCTCCACAACAAAGAACACAAGAAAGGGAGTCAGACCTATTTGGTAAAATGATCAAACGTAGAGTCTTGAAATACAATTAGCATATATGCCAAGAATTAAAGTATAGCAAATTCATTCAGAAAGCACAGTCTACACATTTAAAAACAAGAAACCAAATTGCCAAGAAAATTTCAGAATTGTGAAGTATTTCAAGGAAATGGAGGAGGTCGTTGGGATTGTAGATATGGGACAACCCACTGGCAGATAGAAAATTGTCCTTGTTTGACATTTTGTAGACGATTAAAAGACGTTGTTATGACTATAGATACGGGATTACACTCTGGCAGCGGTGGGATTCGAACCCACGCCCCCGAAGAGACTGGAGCCTTAATCCAGCGCCTTGGACCGCTCGGCCACACTACCAAGAACACAAGCAATAGGGAGCAAAAAACCTGTCTTTCCATAACACAATTGGGTCGCAAAGTCGGGAAGCAGTTCAAAATTAAACGAAAAAAAAATTGAGCGGATCTGCACGAGAACAGGGGCCGGTTAGGTCAGCTGGTCAGAGCGCGGTGCTAATAACGCCAAGGTCGTGGGTTCGATCCCCATACTGGCCAAGGGCTTCCCTTATAGCAACTGTGAATCACTTGGTGGGTCATTAAAATTAACCCCAAATCATGTCACCTTTGACTGCAATGTCCGTTGAGTTTGCTCATCGTCCCTGCCCGGAAAAGGTGGGACGATGTTTTCACTGCAGCTCTTCTTGTTAGGGTTCTTGGAATGACTTTTTCTCTCATTCCATGGCATTCTAAAGTTCTCTTTAGTCTCCTGGCCTTTTTGGTCTGCGAGTGCTCCAGATGAAGTGGGTGCTGATCTGTCTTGAAGAGGGTTTCAACTTGGCCCTGAAGGGACAGAGGAACACGGTCGAGTGACCTTGTTGGGAATTTGACTACATTTGGTGACAATCTGGTGAGAGTCGTTGACGCCTCCCTTCAGACCAGGAATTGTTTTTCAAAGATGGCTCCAAACCAAAGAACACAAGTTAGTGAGTCAGACCTGTTTGGTAAAACGATCAAACATAGAGTCTTGAAGTCCACTTAGCATATGTGCAAAGAATCAAAGAATGGAAAAGTCACCCAGAAAACACATTCTACAGATTTTCAAAAAAAAGAAACCAAATATCAGAGAAAATTGTCCATTTTGTCCGATCGCCATCCTGGCCAAGGGCTTCCCTATTAGCAACTGTGAATCTCTTGATGGGTCATTAAAATGAACTCCAACTCATGCCACCTTTGACGGGAATGTCTGTGGAGTTTGGTCATCGTCCCTGCCGGTAAAAGGTGGGACGATGTTTTCAGCGCAGCTCTTTTTGTTAGGGTTCTTGGAATGACTTTTTCTCTCATTCCATGACATTCTAAAGTTCTCTTTTTTCTCATGGTGTTTTTGGTCTGCGAGTGCTCCAGATGGAGTGGGTGCTGATCTGTCTTGAGGAGGGTTGCACCTTGGCTCTGAAGGGACAGAGGAACACGGTCGAGTGACCTTGTAAGGAATTTGACTACACCAGGTGAAAAACTGGTGAGAGTCGTAGACGCTTCCCTTCAGACCAGGAATTTTTTGTCAAAGATGGCTCCACAACAAAGAACACAAGAAAGGGAGTCAGACCTGTTTGGTAAAACGATCAAACATAGAGTCTTGAAGTCCACTTAGCATATGTGCTAAGAATCAAAGTATAGCAAAGTCATTCAGAAAGCACATTCTACACATTTAAAAACAAGAAACCAAATTGCCAAGAAAATTTCAGAATTGTGAAGTATTTCAAGGAAATAGAGGAGGTCGTATGGATCGCAGATGTGGGACAACCCACCGGCAGAAAGAAAATTGTCCTTGTTTGACATTTTGTAGGCAATTAAAAGAGGTTGTTATGACTATAGATACGGGACTACACTCTGGCAGCGGTGGGATTCAAACCAACGTCCCCGCAGAAACTGGAGTCTTAATCCAGCACCTTGGACCGCTCGGCCACACTACCAAAAATGAAAGCAATCGGGAGCAAAAACATTGTCTTTCCATAACATAATTGGGTCGCAAAGTCGGGAAGCAGTTCAAAATTAAACGAAAAAAAAAAATTGAGCGGATCGGCATGAGAACATACGCCGGTTAGCTCAGCTGGTCAGAGCGTGGTGCTAATAACACCAAGGTCGTGCGTTTTATCCCCATACTGGCCGAGGGCTTCCCTTATAGCAACTCTGAATCACTTGGTGGGTCATTAAAATTAACTCCAACTCATGCCACATTTGACTGCAATGTCCATTGAGTTTGCTCATCGTCCCTCCTGGGAAAAGGTGGGATGATGTTTTCAGCGCAACTCCTCTTTTAAGGGTTTTTTCTGTTTTTGCGGCGTCCGCCACGGGACCGGACTTTGTTGTCCCGGTGTGTTCAGATGTGATCCAAGAAAAACATCAAAGCCGTCAGGAACTGTTTAAGCAATGAGTGGTTTATTAGAGGTCAAGAAATACACTTACAAGAAGTCCCGGGCCGAAATGAATGTCACCCCGAGGGGATCGTTCGCCCTCTCTTGACGTCCGCTGAGGCGCGTCCAGTCGGATATGCAGATGAGGAGGTTTCTGCCTGGATCTTAGGGAGTGGCAGTGATTTATACCACTATCTTGATGGTCAAGGTTACTTCCTAATATGGAGTTGTTTTTCATAATTTTTAGAAGATGGCAGCTAGTTACCAGGCTGTGTCTTAGACTGGGCCTTCGGGATACGTCATCGCTAGTGCATTGGGGGTGTTAGTGGAAAAATACAAAGTTGGGTGTACTTTTTCCATCACGTGATGCGTTCCCGTGCGTGTATCTCGCGCGAATTTTAACAGTTTTTGCAAGTACACTTGGTAACACAGGAATTCTGACTCAAGGTAGGGAATTTTGCAAGTCCCTCTCTTGACGTGAGAATCCTCACGTCACACAAAATATTAACGTAGTATGTAGAACGAAAGACTTCATGTTATACAAAAATATAAACTTAGTAGGTGATAAGAAAAACTACATGTCATATAAATTGTGAACTTAGTAAGAAAAACTACATGTCATATAAAATGTAAACTTGAGAGGGGCGAAAAACCTGCTGGCCTTGTTACATGTTTTTGTTTGATCAATGGTGCAGGGAAATTCTTTACTCGGCTCCCTGGCCTGGGCAGCCATTACGTGAGATAAGACATATACAATGTCAAAAGCATAATACAATTTGATCGTGGTTTGGGATTTTAACAGTCCCTCGCTTGGTGTGACTTTGTCACACCACACTCATTACAAAAAGTTTTACATGAATGTTAACAAAACTTGTGCTTTTGTGAGGCACTCCCCACAGATGCTCCAAAGCGTCGGTCTTGCACCGTGCGCTCTCAGTTGAAGAATTGTTCTCTTTGTTCTTGATGATCTTTCTATATGTTCGATCCTCTGGTGAAAATCCTCTTCGTGTGATGCATCAGGATTGTGTTACGCGGTGAGCGCAGAGGTACACACGTCTCACCAACTTCTCTAACAGTGTATTTCTTCAGACGGCCAGAGATGAGTCCCCGGCCGCCCCTTTTGGCTCTTCTTCTTCGTCCTCGCTCTCACTGGAGATCCAGTCGTCTCCTGGTATCACAATGTCTCGAGGAGGGGGGACTGCCTTGGCGCAGTGGTTGAGGTGGAACCACGTCTTATGGCCCTCTACTTGCAGGCTGTGCGATGTTTGACGCTGCACTCTGAGGGGGCCAAACCACCTGGGCGTCCACCAGCTGTTCTTGAATCTCTTCACGTATACCCAGTCGAGGGCCTCGACGTCTTGGTCTGGTTTCTCTTTCTCTGGTTCAGGCCTGCGGGAACCAGAAAAGCTACAGAATCTGTTAGCGCAGTCCAGTATGCTTTAGATAACACTAGAAGGGGCCCTGCGACTGATGGAACCTCTCCTGCTGGATGTTCGTATCCTCTCCCGGTATGCAGTTGATGTGGCGTATAACTTTGCCTGTCATTTTGGGGCATAATTTGAAACAATGGGAGGAGACTGGTTGGAGGAGTTGCGGGGGAGTCGCTAGGGGTCGAGTAAGGAGGGGGCAGGAAAGGGTAGAGTTGCGTCTCATCAGAGTTTCCTTATTTTTGTTTGTTTTTTTTTAGAAAGTACAACTGGGGTGGTTGTAAGGGCTGCAGCTTCGGCGCATCTCTGTATTTGTGGTTTGGCATTCTGTTTATGCCCATGTCTTCATCACTAGATTTGTGATGTGCGATAACATGCACACTCGCTCAGAGGCAATATCACCTTTCTTGGCCCATTTCCGCGTGCTGCGTCTCCACTTGGGCAGGCTGAATTCTCCCTTCCACTTGGCCTTGTAATAGGACACTTCTGGCTTCCCGCTCGACAACTGTGATTTAAACATGCTTGTAAGCGATCCTACGTAATCTGGTTTTGGCCAATAGGTCCGTTGTTTCTCCTTTTTTTCAAATTTTTCCCACACAATTTTCCCCTCTCTCCACTTTGCTCAACCAGTTCCAACTTCTCTTCGTTTCTTGTCTAATTAATTTTCCAATTTTTTTTTTTTTCTTTTTTAATTTTCAAGCTCTACTCTGTATCAGATTACGGTCACCCGCTGATTCCAATGATTTAAAATATCCAATCGCAGTTTTTAGAAAAGGAAACTGCTTACCTTTGGTCAAGCGCACTGTGTGGAATCAACAGTTTGCCGCCCTCGAATACCTTCAAGCCTGCTTTTCTCCCGGAGAGAATCACGTCAGTAGGATCACGTTAGTTGACCATCACGTCGTTTGATGATCACGTCGGGGTCACCAATTTGTCCGTTTTTGCGGCCTCCGCCACGGGACTGGTCTTTGTTGTCCCGGTGTGTTCAGATGTGATCCAAGAAAAACATCAGAGCCGTCAGGAACTGTTTAAGCAATGAGTGGTTTATTAGAGGTCAAGAAATACACTTACGAGAATTCCCGGGCCGAAATGAATGTCACCCCGAGGGGATCGTTCGCCCTCTCTTGACGTCCGCTGAGGCGCGTCCAGTCGGATGTGCAGATGAGGAGGTTTCGGCCCGGATCTTAGGGAGTGGCAGTGATTTATACCACTATCTTGATGGTCAAGGTTACTTCCTAATATGGAGTTGTTTTTCATAATTTGTAGAAGATGGCAGCTAGTTACCAGGCTGTGTCTTAGACTGGGCCTTCGGGATAGGTCATCGCTAGTTCATTGGGGGTGTTAGTGGAAAAATACGAAGTTGGGTGTACTTTTTCCATCACGTGATGCGTTCCCGCGCGTGTATCTCTCGCTAATTTTAACAGTTCTTGGAATGACTTTTTCTTTCATTCTGCGGCATTCTAAAGTTCTCTATATTTGCCTGTTGTTTTTGGTCTGCGAGTGCTCCAGATGGAGTGGGTGCTGATCTGTCTTGAAGAGGGTTTCAACTTGGCCCTGAAGGGACAGAGGAACATGGTTGAGTGACCTTGTTGGGAATTTGACTACATTTGGTGACAATCTGGTGAGAGTCGTCAATGCCTCCCTTCAGACCAGGAATTGATGGACAAAGATGGCCCCACACCAAAGCACATAAGTTAGTGAATAAGAGCTGTTTGATAAAACAATCAAACTTGGAGTCTTGAAGTCCAATTAGCATATGTGCCAAGAATCAAAGTATGGCAAAGTCACTCAGAAAGCATATTCTACAGATTTTCAAAAAACAGAAACCAAATATCAGAGAAAATTGTCCATTTTGTCCGATCGCCATACTGGCCAGGGGCTTCCTATTAGCAACTGTGAATCTCTTGATGGGGCATTAAAATAAACTCCAACTCATGCCACCATTGACGGCATTGTCCGTTGAATTTGCTCATCGTCCCTGCCGGGAAAAGGTGGGTGATGTTCTCAGCGCGGCTCTTCTTGTTAGGGTTCTTGGAATGACTTTTTCTCTCCTTCCATGGCATTCTAAAGTTCTCTTTTGTGTCCTGGTGTTTTTGGTCTGCGAGTGCTCCAGAAGGAGTGGGTGCTGATCTGTCTTGAGGAGAGTTTCAACTTGGCCCTGAAGGAACAGAGGAACACGGTCAAGTACCTTGTTGGGAATTTGACTGCATTTGGTGACAATCTGGTGAGAGTCGTCAACGCCTCCCTTCAGACCAGGAATTGATGGAAGAAGTTGGCTCCACAACAAAGAACACAAGTAAGGGAGTCAGACATGTTTGGTAAAACGGTCAAACGTAGTGTCTTGAAGTCCACTTAGCATATGTGCCAAGAATCAAAGTATAGCAAAGTCATTCAGAAAGCACATTCTACACATTTAAAAAAAAAAACCAAATTGCTCAGAAAATTTCAGAATTTTGAAGTATTTCAAGGACATGGAAGAGGTCGTTGGGATCGTAGATATAGGACAACCCCCCGGCAGAAAGAAAATTGTCCTTGTTTGACATTTTGTAGGCGATGAAAAGAGGTTGTTGAGACTATAAATACGGGAGTACACTCTGGCAGCGGTGGGATTCGAACCCACGCCCCCAAAGAGACTGGAGTCTTAATCCAGCGCCTTGGACCGCTCGGCCACACTACCAAGAACGCAAGCCAAGTGGAGCAAACACATTGTCTTTCCATAACACAATTGGGTCGCAAAGTCGGGAAGCAGTTCAAAATTAAACGAAAAAAAACATTGAGCGGATCTGCACGAGTACATGGGCCGGTTAGCTCAGCTGGTCAGAGCGTGGTGCTAATAACGCCAAGGTAGTGGGTTCGATCCCCATACTGGCCAAGGGTTTCCCTTATAGCAACTGTGAATCACTTGGTGGGTCATTCAAATTAACCCCAAATCATGCCACCTTTGACTGCAATGTCCGTTGAGTTTGTTCATCGTCCCTGCCGGGAAAAGGTGGGATGATGTTTTCAGCGCAGCTCCTCTTCTTAGGGTTCTTGGAATGACTTTTTCTTTCGTTCCGCGGCATTCTAAAGTTCTCTATATTTGCCTGTTGTTTTTGGTCTGCGAGTGGTCCAGATGGAGTGGGTGCTGATCTGCCTTGAAGAGTGTTTCACCTTGGCCCTGAAGTGACAGAGGAATACGTCCGAGGGGACCTTTTTGGGAATTTGACTACATTTGGTGACAATCTGGTGAGAGTCGTCAACGCCTCCCTTCAGACCAGGAATTGATGGACAAAGATGTCTCCACACCAAAGCACACCAGTTAGTGAGTCAGACCTGTTTGGTAAAACGATCAAACGTAGAGTCTTGAAGTCCACTTAGCATATATGCCAAGAATCAAAGTATGGCAAAGTCACTCAGAAAGCACATTCTACAGATTTTCAAAAAAAAGAAACCAAATATGAGAGAAAATTGTCCATTTTGTCCAATCGCCATACTGGCCAAAGGCTTCCCTATTAGCAACTGTGAATCTCTTGATGGGTCATTAAAATTAACTCAAACTCATGCCACCTTTGACGGCAATATCTGTGGAGTTTGGTCATTGTCCCTGACGGGAAAAGGTGGGACGATGTTTTCAGTGCAGCTCTTCTTGTTAGGGTTCTTGGAATGACTTTTTCTCTCCTTCCATGGCATTCTAAAGTTCTCTTTTGTGTCCTGGTGTTTTTGGTCTGAAAGTGCTCCAGAAGGAGTGGGTGCTGATCTGTCTTGAGGAGGGTTTCAACTTGGCCCTGAAGGGACAGAGGAACACGGTCAAGTACCTTGTTGGGAATTTGACTGTATTGGTGACAATCTGGTGAGAGTCGTCAACGCCTCCCTTCAGACCAGGAATTGATGGACAAAGATGGCTCCACAACAAAGAACACAAGTAAGGGAGTCAGACATGTTTGATAAAACGGTCAAACGTAGTGTCTTGAAGTCCACTTAGCATATGTGCCAAGAATCAAAGTATAGCAAAGTCATTCAGAAAGCACATTCTACACATTTAAAAAAAAAACCAAATTGCTCAGAAAATTTCAGAATTTTGAAGTATTTCAAGGACATGGAAGAGGTCGTTGGGATCGTAGATATAGGACAACCCCCCGGCAGAAAGAAAATTGTCCTTGTTTGACATTTTGTAGGCAATGAAAAGAGGTTGTTGAGACTATAAATGCGGGAGTACACTCTGGCAGCGGTGGGATTCGAACCCACGCCCCCAAAGAGACTAGAGCCTTAATCTAGCGCCTTGGACCGCTCAGCCACACTACCAAGAACGCAAACCAACTGGAGCAAACACATTGTATTTCCATAACACAATTGGGTCGCAAAGTCGGGAAGCAGTTCAAAATTAAACGAAAAAAAAAATCGAGCGGATCTGCACGAGTACATGGGCCGGTTAGCTCAGCTGGTCAGAGCGTGGTGCTAATAAAGCCAAGGTCGTGGGTCTGATCCCCATACTGGCCAAGGGTTTCCCTTATAGCAACTGTGAATCACTTGGTGGGTCATTAAAATTAACCCCAAATCATGCCACCTTTGACTGCAATATCCGTTGAGTTTGCTCATCGTCCCTGCCGGGAAAAGGTGGGATGATGTTTTCAGCGCAGCTCCTCTTCTTAGGGTTCTTGGAATGACTTTTTCTTTCGTTCCGCGGCATTCTAAAGTTCTCTATATTTGCCTGTTGTTTTTGGTCTGCGAGTGGTCCAGATGGAGTGGGTGCTGATCTGCCTTGAAGAGTGTTTCACCTTGGCCCTGAAGGGACAGAGGAATACGTCCGAGGGGACCTTTTTGGGAATTTGACTACATTTGGTGACAATCTGGTGAGAGTCGTCAACGCCTCCCTTCAGACCAGGAATTGATGGACAAAGATGGCTCCACAACAAAGAACACAAGTAAGGGAGTCAGACATGTTTGGTAAAACGGTCAAACGTAGTGTCTTGAAGTCCACTTAGCATATGTGCCAAGAATCAAAGAATGGAAAAGTCACCCAGAAAACACATTCTACAGATTTTCAAAAAAAAGAAACCAAATTCCAAAGCACAGTCTACACATTTAAAAACAAGAAACCAAATTGCCAAGAAAATTTCAGAATTGTGAAGTATTTCAAGGAAAGGGAGGAGGTCGTTGGGATTGTAGATATGGGACAACCCACTGGCAGAAAGAAAATTGTCCTTGTTTGACATTTTGTAGGCGATTAAAAGAGGTTGCTATGACTATAGATACGGGACTACACTGGGGCAGCGGTGGGATTTGAACCCACTTCCCTGAAGAGACTGGAGTTTTTATCCAGCACCTTGGACCGCTCAGCCACACTAGCAAGAACACAAGACATAGGGAGCAAAAACACGGTCTTTCCATAACACAATTGGGTCCCAAAATCGGGAAGCAGTTCAAAATTAAACGAAAAAAAAATTGAGCGGATCTGCACGAGCGTGGTGCTAATAACGCCAAGGTCGTGGGTTCGATCCCCATACTGGCCAAGGGCTTCCCTTATAGCAACTGTGAATCACTTGGTGGGTCATTAAAATTAACCCCAAATCATGCCACCTTTGACTGCAATGTCCATTGAGTTTGCTCATCGTCCCTGCTGGGAAAAGGTGGGATGATGTTTTCAGCGCAACTCCTCTTTTAAGGGTTTTTTCTGTTTTTTGCGGCGTCCGCCACGGGACCGGACTTTGTTGTCCCGGTGCGTTCAGATGTGATCCAAGAAAAACATCAGAGCCGTCAGGAACTGTTTAAGCAATGAGTGGTTTATTAGAGGTCAAGAAATACACTTACAAGAAGTCCCGGGCCGAAATGAATGTCACCCCGAGGGGATCGTTCGCCCTCTCTTGACGTCCGCTGAGGCGCGTCCAGTCGGATGTGCAGATGAGGAGGTTTCGGCCCGGATCTTAGGGAGTGGCAGTGATTTATACCACTATCTTGATGGTCAAGGTTACTTCCTAATATGGAGTTGTTTTTCATAATTTTTAGAAGATGGCAGCTAGTTACCAGGCTGTGTCTTAGACTGGGCCTTCGGGATACGTCATCGCTAGTGCATTGGGGGTGTTAGTGGAAAAATACAAAGTTGGGTGTACTTTTGCCATCACGTGATGCGTTCCCGCGCGTGTATCTCGCGCGAATTTTAACAGTTTTTGCAAGTACACTTGGTAACACAGGAATTCTGACTTAAGGTAGGGAATTTTGCAAGTCCCTCTCTTGACGTGAGAATCCTCACGTCACACAAAATATTAACGTAGTATGTAGAACGAAAGACTTCATGTTATACAAAAATATAAACTTAGTAGGTGATAAGAAAAACTACATGTCATATAAATTGTGAACTTAGTAAGAAAAACTACATGTCATATAAAATGTAAACTTAGTAAGAAAAACTACATGTCATATAAAATGTAAACTTGAGAGGGGCGAAAAACCTGCTGGCCTTGTTACATGTTTTTGTTTGATCAATGGTGCAGGGAAATTCTCCACTCGGCTCCCTGGCCTGGGCAGCCATTACGTGAGATAAGACATATACAATGTCAAAAGCATAATACAATTTGATCGTGGTTTGGGATTTTAACAGTCCTTCGCTTGGTGTGACTTTGTCACACCACACTCATTACAAAAAGTTTTACATGAATGTTAACAAAACTTGTGCTTTTGTGAGGCACTCCCCACAGATGCTCCAAAGCGTCGGTCTTGCACCGTGCGCTCTCAGTTGAAGAATTGTTCTCTTTGTTCTTGATGATCTTTCTATATGTTTGATCCTCTGGTGAAAATCCTCTTCGTGTGATCCATCAGGATTGTGTTACGCGGTGAGTGCAGAGGTACACACGTCTCACCAACTTCTCTAACAGTGTATTTCTTCAGATGGCCAGAGATGAGTCCCCGGCCGCCCCTTTTGGCTCTTCTTCTTCGTCCTCGCTCTCACTGGAGATCCAGTCGTCTCCTGGTATCACAATGTCTCGAGGAGGGGGGACTGCCTTGGCGCAGTGGTTGAGGTGGAACCACGTCTTATGGCCCTCTACTTGCAGGCTGTGCGATGTTTGACGCTGCACTCTGAGGGGGCCAAACCACCTGGGCGTCCACCAGCTGTTCTTGAATCTCTTCACGTATACCCAGTCGAGGGCCTCGACGTCTTGGTCTGGTTTCTCTTTCTCTGGTTCAGGCCTGCGGGAACCAGAAAAGCTACAGAATCTGTTAGCGCAGTCCAGTATGCTTTAGATAACACTAGAAGGGGCCCTGCGACTGTTGGAACCTCTCCTGCTGGATGTTCGTATCCTCTCCCGGTATGCAGTTGATGTGGCGTATAACTTTGCCTGTCATTTTGGGGCATAATTTGAAACAATGGGAGGAGACTGGTTGGAGGAGTTGCGGGGGAGTCGCTAGGGGTCGAGTAAGGAGGGGGCAGGAAAGGGTAGAGTTGCGTCTCATCAGAGTTTCCTTTTTTTTGTTTGTTTTTTTTTAGAAAGTACAACTGGGGTGGTTGTAAGGGCTGCAGCTTCGGCGCATCTCTGTATTTGTGGTTTGGCATTCTGTTGTTGCCCATGTCTTCATCACTAGATTTGTGATGTGCGATAACATGCACACTCGCTCAGAGGCAACATCACCTTTCTTGGCCCATTTCCGCGTGCTGCGTCTCCACTTGGGCAGGCTGAATTCTCCCTCCCACTTGGCCTTGTAATAGGACACTTCTGGCTTCCCGCTCGACAACTGTGATTTAAACATGCTTGTAAGCGATCCTACGTAATCTGGTTTTGGCCAATAGGTCCGTTGTTTCTCCTTTTTTTCAAATTTTTCCCACACAATTTTCCCCTCTCTCCACTTTGCTCAACCAGTTCCAACTTCTCTTCGTTTCTTTGTCTAATTAATTTTCCAATTTTTTTTTTTTTTTTTTTAAATTTTCAAGCTCTACTCTGTATCAGATTACGGTCACCCGCTGATTCCAATGATTTAAAATATCCAATCGCAGTTTTTAGAAAAGGAAACTGCTTACCTTTGGTCATGCGCACTGTGTGGAATCAACAGTTTGCCGCCCTCGAATACCTTCAAGCCTGCTTTTCTCCCGGAGAGAATCACGTCAGTAGGATCACGTTAGTTGACCATCACGTCGTTTGATGATCACGTCGGGGTCACCAATTTGTCCGTTTTTGCGGCCTCCGCCACGGGACTGGTCTTTGTTGTCCCGGTGTGTTCAGATGTGATCCAAGAAAAACATCAGAGCCGTCAGGAACTGTTTAAGCAATGAGTGGTTTATTAGAGGTCAAGAAATACACTTACGAGAATTCCCGGGCCGAAATGAATGTCACCCCGAGGGGATCGTTCGCCCTCTCTTGACGTCCGCTGAGGCGCGTCCAGTCGGATGTGCAGATGAGGAGGTTTCGGCCCGGATCTTAGGGAGTGGCAGTGATTTATACCACTATCTTGATGGTCAAGGTTACTTCCTAATATGGAGTTGTTTTTCATAATTTTTAGAAGATGGCAGCTAGTTACCAGGCTGTGTCTTAGACTGGGCCTTCGGGATACGTCATCGCTAGTGCATTGGGGGTGTTAGTGGAAAAATACAAAGTTGGGTGTACTTTTTCCATCACGTGATGCGTTCCCGCACGTGTATCTCTCGCTAATTTTAAGAGTTCTTGGAATGACTTTTTCTTTCATTCTGCGGCATTCTAAAGTTCTCTATATTTGCCTGTTGTTTTTGGTCTGCGAGTGCTCCAGATGGAGTGGGTGCTGATCTGTCTTGAAGAGGGTTTCAACTTGGCCCTGAAGGGACAGAGGAACATGGTTGAGTGACCTTGTTGGGAATTTGACTACATTTGGTGACAATCTGGTGAGAGTCGTCAATGCCTCCCTTCAGACCAGGAATTGATGGACAAAGATGGCCCCACACCAAAGCACATAAGTTAGTGAGTAAGAGCTGTTTGATAAAACAATTAAACTTGGAGTCTTGAAGTCCAATTAGCATATGTGCCAAGAATCAAAGTATGGCAAAGTCACTCAGAAAGCACATTCTAAAGGTTTTCAAAAAAAAAAAATATATAAGAGAAAATTGTCCATTTTTTCCGATCGCCATACTGGCCAGGGGCTTCCTATTAGCAACTGTGAATCTCTTGATGGGTCATTAAAATTAACTCCAACTCATGCCACCATTGACGGCATTGTCCGTTGAATTTGCTCATCGTCCCTGCCGGGAAAAGGTGGGATGATGTTTTCAGCGCAGCTCTTCTTGTTAGGGTTCTTGGAATGACTTTTTCTCTCCTTCCATGGCATTCTAAAGTTCCTCTTTTGTCTCCTTGTGTTTTTGGTCTGCAAGTGCCCCAGATGGAGTGGGTGCTGATCTGTCTTGAGGAGGGTTTCACCTTGGCCCTGAAGGGACAGAGGAACACGGTCAAGTACCTTGTTGGGAATTTGACTGCATTTGGTGACAATCTGGTGAGAGTCATCAACGCCTCCCTTCAGACCAGGAATTGATGGACAAAGATGGCTCCACACCAAAGCCAACAAGTTAGTGAGTCAGACCTGTTTGGTAAAATGATCAAACATAGAGTCTTGAAGTCCACTTAGAATATGTGCCAAGAACGAAAGTATGGCAAAGTCACTCTGAAAGCACATTCTACACATTTTCAAAAAAAAGAAACCAAATATCAGAGAAAATTGTCCATTTTTGCCGATCGCCATACTGGCCAAGGGCTTCCCTATTAGCAACTGTGAATCTCTTGATGGGTCATTAAAATTAACTCAAACTCATGCCACCTTTGACGGCAATATCTGTGGAGTTTGGTCATTGTCCCTGATGGGAAAAGGTGGGACGATGTTTTCAGTGCAGCTCTTCTTGTTAGGGTTCTTGGAATTACTTTTTCTCTCCTTCCATGGCATTCTAAAGTTCTCTATATTTGCCTGTTGTTTTTGGTCTGCGAGTGCTCCAGATGGAGTGGGTGCTGATCTGTCTTGAGGAGGGTTTCAACTTGGCCCTGAAGGGACAGAGGAACACGGTTGAATGACCTTGTTGGGAATTTGACTACACTTGGTGACAATCTGGTGAGAGTCATCAACGCCTCCCTTCAGACCAGGAATTGATGGACAAAGATGGCTCCACACCAAAGCCAACAAGTTCGTGAGTCAGACCTGTTTGGTAAAATGATCAAACATAGAGTCTTGAAGTCCACTTAGAATATGTGCCAAGAACGAAAGTATGGCAAAGTCACTCTGAAAGCACATTCTACACATTTTCAAAAAAAAGAAACAAAATATCAGAGAAAATTGTCCATTTTTCCCGATCGCAATACTGGCCAAGGGCTTCCCTAATAGCCACCGTGAATCTCTTGATGGGTCATTTAAATCAACTCCAACTCATGCCACCTTTGACGGCAATATCTGTGGAGTTTGGTCATTGTCCCTGCCGGGGAAAGGTGGGTGATGTTCTCAGCGCGGCTCTTCTTGTTAGGGTTCTTGGAATGACTTTTTCTCTCCTTCCATGGCATTCTAAAGTTCTCTTTTGTGTCCTGGTGTTTTTGGTCTGAAAGTGCTCCAGATGGAGTGGGTGCTGATCTGTCTTGAGGAGGGTTTCAACTTGGCCCTGAAGGGACAGAGGAACACGGTCAAGTACCTTGTTGGGAATTTGACTGCATTTGGTGACAATCGTGTGAGAGTCATCAACGCCTCCCTTCAGACCAGAATTGATGGACAAAGATGGCTCCACACCAAAGCCAACAAGTTAGTGAGTCAGACCTGTTTGGTAAAATGATCAAACATAGTGTCTTGAAGTCCATTTCGCATACGTGCCAAGAATGAAAGTATGGCAAAGTCACTCTGAAAGCACATTCTACACATTTTAAAAAAAAAGAAACCAAATATCAGAGAAAATTGTCCATTTTTGCCGATCGCCATACTGGCCAAGGGCTTCCCTCTTAGCCACCATGAATCTCTTGATGGGTCTTTAAAATCAAGTCAAACTCATGCCACCCTTGACGGCAATATCTGTGGAGTTTGGTCATTGTCCCTGCCGGGGAAAGGTGGGTGATGCTCTCAGCGCAGCTCTTCTGGTTAGGGTTCTTGGAATGACTTTTTCTCTCAATCCACGGCATTCTAAAGTTTTCTTTAGCCTCCTGGCGTTTTTAGTCTGCAAGTGCTCCAGATGGAGTGGGTGCTGATCTGTCTTGAGGGAGTTTCACCTTGGCTCTGAAGGGACAGAGGAACATGGTCGACTGACCTTGTTGGGAATTTGACTACATTTGGTGACAATCTGGTGAGAGTCGTCAACGCCTCCCTTCAGACCAGGAATTGATGGACAAAGATGTCTCCACAATAAAGAACACAAGAAAGGGAGTCAGACCTGTTTGGTAAAACGGTCAAACGTAGAGTCTTGAAGTCCAATGAGCGTATGTGCCAAGAATCAAAGTATAGCTAAGTCATTCAGAAAGCACATTTTACACATTTTAAAACAAGAAACCAAATTGCCATGAAAATTCCAGAATTTTGAAGTATTTCAAGGACATGGAAGAGGTCGTTGGGATCGTAGATATAGGACAACCCCCCGGCAGAAAGAAAATTGTCCTTGTTTGACATTTTGTAGGCGATGAAAAGAGGTTGTTGAGACTATAAATACGGGAGTACACTCTGGCAGCGGTGGGATTCGAACCCACGCCCCCGAAGAGACTGGAGCCTTAATCCAGCGCCTTGGACCGCTCGGCCACACTACCAAGAACGCGAGCCCTCTGGAGCAAACACATTGTCTTTCCATAACACAATTGGGTCGCAAAGTCAGGAAGCAGTTCAAAATTAAACGAAAAAAAAAATTGAGCGGATCTGCACGAGTACATGGGCCGGTTAGCTCAGCTGGTCAGAGCGTGGTGCTAATAACGCCAAGGTCGTGGGTTCGATCCCCATACTGGCCAAGGGCTTCCCTTATAGCAACTGTGAATCACTTGGTGGGTCATTCAAATTAACCCCAAATCATGCCACCTTTGACTGCAATATCCGTTGAGTTTGCTCATCGTCCCTGCCGGGAAAAGGTGGGATGATGTTTTCAGCGCAGCTCCTCTTGTTAGGGTTCTTGGAATGACTTTTTCTTTCGTTCCGCTGCATTCTAAAGTTCTCTATATTTGCCTGTTGTTTTTGGTCTGCGAGTGCTCCAGATGGAGTGGGTGCTGATCTGCCTTGAAGAGTGTTTCACCTTGGCCCTGAAAGGGACAGAGGAATACGTCCGAGTGACCTTTTTGGGAATTTGACTACATTTGGTGACAATCTGGTGAGAGTCGTCAACGCCTCCCTTCAGACCAGGAATTGGTGGACAAAGATGTCTCCACACCAAAGCACACCAGTTAGTGAGTCAGACCTGTTTGGTAAAACGATCAAACGTACAGTCTTGAAGTCCACTTAGCATATGTGCCAAGAATCAAAGTATGGCAAAGTCACTCAGAAAGCACATTCTACAGATTTTCAAAAAAAAGAAACCAAATATCAGACAAAATTGTCCATTTTGTCCAATCGCCATACTGGCCAAGGGCTTCCCTATTGGCAACTGTGAATCTCTTGAGGGGTCATTAAAATTAACTCAAACTCATGCCACCTTTGACGGCAATATCTGTGGAGTTTGGTCATTGTCCCTGACGGGAAAAAGTGGGACGATGTTTTCAGCGCAGCTCTTCTTGTTCGGGTTCTTGGAATGACTTTTTCTCTCCTTCCATGGCATTCTAAAGTTCTTTTTTGTGTCCTGGTGTTTTTGGTCTGAAAGTGCTCCAGATGGAGTGGGTGCTGATCTGTCTTGAGGAGGGTATCAACTTGGCCCTGAAGGGACAGAGGAACACGGTTGAATGACCTTGTTGGGAATTTGACTACACTTGGTGACAATCTGGTGAGAGTCATCAACGCCTCCCTTCAGACCAGGAATTGATGGACAAAGATGGCTCCATACCAAAGCCAACAAGTTAGTGAGTCAGACCTGTTTGGTAAAATGATCAAACATAGAGTCTTGAAGTCCACTTAGAATATGTGCCAAGAATGAAAGTATGGCAAAGTCACTCTGAAAGCACATTCTACACATTTTAAAAAAAAAAGAAACCAAATATCAGAGAAAATTGTCCATTTTTGCCGATGGCCATACTGGCCAAGGGCTTCCCTCTTAGCCACCGTGAATGTCTTGATGGGTCATTTAAATCAACTCCAACTCATGCCACCTTTGACGGCAATATCTTTGGAGTTTGGTCATTGTCCCTGCCGGGGAAAGGTGGGTGATGTTCTCAGCGCGGCTCTTCTTTTTAGGGTTCTTGGAATGACTTTTTCTCTCCTTCCATGGCATTCTAAAGTTCTCTTTTGTGTCCTGGTGTTTTTGGTCTGCAAGTGCTCCAGATGGAGTGGGTGCTGATCTGTCTTGAGGGAGTTTCACCTTGGCTCTGAAGGGACAGAGGAACATGGTCGACTGACCTTGTTGGGAATTTGACTACATTTGGTGACAATCTGGTGAGAGTCGTCAACGCCTCCCTTCAGACCAGGAATTGATGGACAAAGATGTCTCCACAATAAAGAGCACAAGAAAGGGAGTCAGACCTGTTTGGTAAAACGATCAAACGTAGAGTCTTGAAGTCCAATGAGCGTATGTGCCAAGAATAAAAGTATAGCTAAGTCATTCAGAAAGCACATTTTACACATTTTAAAACAAGAAACCAAATTGCCATGAAAATTCCAGAATTTTGAAGTATTTCAAGGACATGGAAGAGGTCGTTGGGATCGTAGATATAGGACAACCCCCTTGGCAGAAAGAAAATTGTCCTTGTTTGACATTTTGTAGGCGTTGAAAAGAGGTTGTTGAGACTATAAATACAGGAGTACACTCTGGCAGCGGTGGGATTCGAACCCACGCCCCCGAAGAGACTGGAGCCTTAATCCAGCGCCTTGGACCGCTCGGCCACACTACCAAGAACGCAAGCCGTCTGGAGCAAACACATTGTCTTTCCATAACACAATTGGGTCGCAAAGTCGGGAAGCAGTTCAAAATTAAACGAAAGAAAAAATTGAGCGGATATGCACGAGTACATGGGCCGGTTAGCTCAGCTGGTCAGAGCGTGGTGCTAATAACGCCAAGGTCGTGGGTTCAATCCCCATACTGGCCAAGGGCTTCCCTTATAGCAACTGTGAATCACTTGGTGGGTCATTCAAATTAACCCCAAATCATGCCACCTTTGACTGCAATATCCGTTGAGTTTGCTCATCGTCCCTGCCGGGAAAAGGTGGGATGATGTTTTCAGCGCAGCTCCTCTTGTTAGGGTTCTTGGAATGACTTTTTCTTTCATTCCACAGCATTCTAAAGTTCTCTATATTTGCCTGTTGTTTTTGGTCTGCGAGTGGTCCAGATGGAATGGGTGCTGATCTGTCCTGAAGAGTGTTTCACCTTGGCCCTGAAGGGACAGAGGAATACGTCCGAGTGACCTTTTTGGGAATTTGACTACACTTGGTGACAATCTGGTGAGAGTCGTCAACGCCTCCCTTCAGACCAGGAATTGATGGACAAAGATGGCTCCACACCAAAGCACACCAGTTAGTGAGTCAGACCTGTTTGGTAAAACGATCAAACGTAGAGTCTTGAAGTCCACTTAGCATATGTGCCAAGAATCAAAGTATGCCAAAGTCACTCAGAAAGCACATTCTACAGATTTTCAAAAAAAAGAAACCAAATATCAGACAAAATTGTCCATTTTGTCCAATCGCCATACTGGCCAAGGGCTTCCCTATTCGCAACTGTGAATCTCTTGTTGGGTCATTAAAATTAACTCAAACTCATGCCACCTTTGACGGCAATATCTGTGGAGTTTGGTCATTGTCCCTGACGGAAAAAAGTGGGACGATGTTTTCAGCGCAGCTCTTCTTGTTAGGGTTCTTGGAATGACTTTTTCTCTCCTTCCATGGCATTCTAAAGTTCTTTTTTGTGTCCTGGTGTTTTTGGTCTGAAAGTGCTCCAGATGGAGTGGGTGCTGATCTGTCTTGAGGAGGGTTTCAACTTGGCCCTGAAGGGACAGAGGAACACGGTCAAGTACCTTGTTGGGAATTTGACTGCATTTGGTGACAATCTGGTGAGAGTCGTCAACGCCTCCCTTCAGACCAGGAATTGTTTGTCAAAGATGGCTCCACAACAAAGAACACAAGTAAGGGAGTCAGACCTGTTTGGTAAAACGATCAAACATAGAGTCTTGAAGTCCACTTAGCATATATGCCAAGAATCAAAGTATGGCAAAGTCACTCAGAAAGCACATTCTACAGATTTTCAAAAAAAGAAACCAAATATCAGAGAAAATTGTCCATTTTGTCCGATCGCTATACTGGCCAAGGGCTTTGCTTTAGCAACTGTGAATCTCATGATGGGGCATTAAAATGAACTCCAACTCATGCCACCTTTGACGGCAATGTCTGTGGAGTTTGGTCAGTGTCCCTGACGGGAAAAGGTGGGACGATGTTTTCAGCGCTGCTCTTCTTGTTAGGGTTCTTGGAATGACTTTTTCTCTCATTCCACGGCATTCTAAAGTTCTCTTTAGTCTCCTGGCATTCATAACAAAGAACACAAGAAAGGGAGTCAGACCTGTTTGGTAAAACGTTCAAACGTAGAGTCTTGATGTCCAATTAGCATATGTTTCAAGAATCAAAGTATAACAAAGTCATTCAGAAAGCACATTTTTCTTCTTCTAGCTCTTCTTCTTTCGGCTTTTCCCGTCAGGGGTCGCCACAGCGAGTCAACTTTCTCCATCTAACCTTATTCTCTGTATCCTCCTCTCTCACACCAACTGCCTTCATATCCTCTCTCACAACATCTATAAATCTTCTCTTTGGTCCCCCTCGAGACCTCCTGCCTGGCAGCTCCAATTCCAGCATCCGTCTACCAATATATTCACTATCCCTCCTCTCTACATGACCAAACCATCTCAGTCTGGCTTTTCTGACCTTTTCTCCAAAACATCTAACATCTGCTGTTCCCCTGATAGACTCATTCCTGATCCTATCCATCCTGGTCCCTCTCAAAGAGAACCTCAACATCATCATCTCTGCAACCTCTAGTTCTGCCTGCTGTCTTTTGGTCATTGTAACAGTTTCTGGTCCATACATCATCGCTGGTCTCGCCACTGTCATGTACACCTTTCCTATTATTCTGGCTGAAAGTCATCTATCACATAGCACCCCTGACACTTTTCTCCATCCATTCCAACCCTCTTGGACCCGTCTCTTCACCTCTTTTCCACACTCTCCGTTTCTCTGGACTGTTGACCCAAAGTACCTGAAATCCTCCAGCTTCTTGATCTCCACTCCCTGTAGCCTCACCGTTCCACCTGAGTTCCTCTCATTCACACACATATATTCTGTCTTGCTGCAACTAACTTTCATTCCTCTCCTTTCCAGAGCATACCTCCACCTCTCTAGATTTTCCTCTACCTGTTGTCTGCTCTCACTACAGATCACATTGTCATCACCATTGCAAACAAGAAGGGGCTCAGAGCTGATCCCTGATGGAGTCCCACCTCCACCTTGAACTTCTTTGTTACCCCTACAGCACATCGTACCAGTGTCTCACAGCTAGCATACATGTCCTGCACCAGTCTAACATACTTCTCTGCCACTCCAGACTTCCTCATACAATACCAGAGCTCCTCTCTTGGCACCCTGTCATATGCTTTTTCTAGGTCTACAAAAACGCAATGCAGCTCCCTCTGGCCTTCTCTGTACTTTTCTATTAGCATTCTCAACACAAATAC
This sequence comes from Fistularia commersonii, assembly GCF_037954325.1. NCBI lineage: Eukaryota > Metazoa > Chordata > Actinopteri > Syngnathiformes > Fistulariidae > Fistularia > Fistularia commersonii. The sequence continues at coordinate 19,329,544 of NC_141294.1, read as the reverse complement.
TGCATCTGTAGTACTCTTCCTAGGCATGAAGCCATACTGCTGTTCACAAATGCTGACTTCTGCTCTCAGTCTAGTTTCCACTACTCTTTCCCATAACTTCATTGTATGGCTCATCAACTTTATCCCTCTATAGTTGCCACAATTCTGCACATCCCCTTTACTCTTAAAAATAGGCACCATCATACTTTGTCTCCATTCTTCAGGCATCATCTCACTCTCTAAGATCCCGTTGAATAATCTAGTCAGAAAATCTACCGCTGCCTCTCCTAGACACTTCCACACCTCCACAGGTATATCATCAGGACCAACTGCTTTTCCACTCTTCATCCTCTTCAATGCCTTCCTTACTTCACTTTTACTAATTTGTGCTACTTTGTGGTCTACAATAGTCACCTCTTCTACCCTTGCCTCTCTTTCATTTTCCACATTCATCAGCTCTTCAAAGTACTCTTTCCATCTTCCCATCACTCTTCTAGCATCAGTCAATACATTTCCCTCTCTGTCCTTAATCACCCGGACCTGTTGTACATCCTTTCAATCTTTATCTCTTTGTTTCGTCAACCTGTATGGATCATTCTCACCCTCCTTACTATCCAACCGAGCATACAAGTCATCGCACGCTCTTTGTTTTGCCTTTGCTACATCTATCTTTACCTTTCGCCACATCTCCCTGAACTCCTGTCTGTTCTCTTCAGTCCTCTCAGTATCCCACTTCTTCTTTGCTAACCGCTTTCTCTGTATACACTCCTGCACTTCCTCATTCCACCACCAAGTCTCCTTATCTACTTCCTTCCAGATGACAAACCAAGTACTCTTCTACCTGTCTCCCTGATAACACTAGCTGTTGTTGTCCAATCATCTGGAAGCTCACCCTGACCACCCAGACCCTTTCTCAACTCCTCCCTGAAAACCATGCAACACTCCTCCCTTTTCAGCTTCCACCAATTTGTCCTCTGCTCTGCCTTTGTCCTCTTCATCTTCCTTGTCACCAGAGTCATCCTACAAACCACCATCCTGTGCTGTCTGGCTACACTCTCACCTACAACTACTTTGCAGTCACTGATCTCTTTCAGGTTACCTCGTCTATACAAGATGTAGTCTACCTGCGTGCTCCTACCTCCGCTCTTATAAGTTACCCTATGTTCCTGTTTTTTTCTGGAAAAAGGTATTCACTACAGCCATCTCCATCCTTTTTGCAAAATATTCCACCATCTGTCCCTCTCCATTCCTATCCTGGATACCAAATCTGCCCATCACTTCTTCATCCCCTCTATTGGCTTCACCAACATGTCCATGGAAGTCTGCACCAATGACCACTCTCTCATTTCTGGGTATATTCTGCATCACTTCATCTAACTCATTCCAGAACTTCTTCTTCTCTTCAGATTCACATCCCACCTGCAGGGCATAGCCACTAACAACATTGAGCATCACACCTTCAATTTCCAATTTCAGACTCATAAGTCCATCTGACATTCTGTGCATTATTTCATCTCATAACAGCTACACTGTGCAATATTTCATCTCATCCCATAACTGCTACATTATAATGTTAAGACACTTATAGGTTTATCACTGCTAACTAAGACACTTTATAGTTTCACTGAAACACTTTATAATTTATAGTTTATTTTTATTTCTAATTCTGCCTTTCTTTTATTATTTATTACTGTTTTATATTCTGTAACTCTGGCACTGCAATTTCCTTCGGGATTAATAAAGTTGTTCTTATTCTTATTCTTATTCTTATTCTTTTCACCTCTAGGACGTTCCTTACAAACTCCTCCTTCAAGATGACTCCTACTCCATTTCTCTTCTTGTCAGTACCATGGTAGTACAACTTAAAGCCTGCTCCTAAGCTTCTTGCCTTACTACCTTTCCACCTGGTCTCCTGGACACACAGTATAACCACCTACCTTCTCTGCATCATGTCGACCAACTCTCTACCTTTTCCTGTCATAGTCCCAATATTCAAAGTCCCTACTCTCAGTCCCAGGCTCTTTCCTTTCCTCCTCTCTCTCTGCTTCCGAGCACACACTCCTCCTCTTCTTCTTGTTCTTGTTCTTCGACCCACAGTAGCCCAATTTCCATTAGTACCCTGTAGGTCATCAGTACCAATGGCGGTCGTTGTTCACCCGGTCCGCGACCGATCCGGTATGGTATAATTTTGGTTGACTCCCATGTTTGGTTTTGGCAAAAGTTTTACGCCGGATGCCCTTCCTGACGCAACCCTCTGCATTTATCCGGGCTTGGGACCAGCACAGGGGGACACTGCTCCGTGCCCTACCAAGGCAGGCTTGGAGAGACACAGGCCAGTGCCGCCCTGTGGCTGCATTCAGAAAGCACATTCTACATTCAGAAAGCACATTCTACACATTTAAAAACAAGAAACCAAATTGCCAAGAAAATTTCAGAATTGTGAAGTATTTCAAGGAAATGGAAGAGGTCGTTGGGATCGTAGGTATAGGACAACCCCCCGGCAGAAAGAAAATTGTTCTTGTTTGATGTTTTGTAGGCGATTAAAAGAGATTGTTGAGACTGCAGATACGGGATGACACTCCGGCAGCAGTGGGATTCAAAGACACACCCATGAAGAGACTGCAGTCTTAATCCAGCGCCTTGGACCGCTCGGCCACACTACCAAGTATGGAAGCAATTGGGAGCAAAAACATTGTCTTTCCATGACACAAGTGTGGTCGCAAAGTCGGTAAGCAGTTCAAAATTAAACAAAAAAAAAAATTGAGCGGATCTGCACGAGAACATCGGCCGGTTAGCTCAGCTGGTCAGAGCGTGGCGCCAAGGTCGTGGGTTCGATCCCCATACTGGCCAAGGGCTTCCCTTATAGCAATTGTGAATCACTTGGTGGGTCATTAAAATTAACCCCAAATCATGCCACCTTTGACTGCAATGTCCGTTGAGTTTGCTCATCGTCCCTGCCGGGAAAAGGTGGGATGATGTTTTCAGTGAAGCTCTTCTTTTTAGGGTTCTTGGAATGACTTTTTCTTTCATTCCTCGGCATTCTAAAGTTCTCTATATTTGCCTGTGGTTTTTGGTCTGCGAGTGCTCCAGATGGAGTGGGTGCTGATCTGTCTTGAGGAGGGTTTCAACTTGGCCCTGAAGGGACAGAGGACCACGGTCGAGTGACCTTGTTGGGAATTTGACTACACTTGGTGACAATCTGGTGGGAGTCGTTGACACCTTCCTTCAGACCAGGAATTGTTTGTCAAAGATGGTTCCACAACAAAAAACACAAGGAAGGGAGTCAGACCTTTTTGGTAAAGCGATCAAACATAGAGTCTTGAAGTCCAATTAGCATATGTGCCAAGAATCAAAGTATAACAAAGTCATTCAGAAAGCACATTCTACAGATTTTCAAAAAAAAGTAACCTGTCGTTCTGGGTGGCAACAATAGTGTACATAACACATCCTTGTGCGCATCCTCCTGATAAATATATCTTACATAAACAAGAACTACAGCTTTGTTGTCAATATCTGTCGTCAACCAGGAGTACGTACCACAGTGATGTATTAATCCTCTCCAACAATTGTGTCGATGTCCAGTGCTATTTTCCAAATGCGCAGACCAATGGTGCTAGCCAAAACTGGCACCTGTGCTATCTTTTTAACCAAAGCCTCTCCTAGAATTTCACGGCAAATGTCTTTCATGGCGGGAAGGATCAATTCTTCACCAACAGTGAATGGCGTCCAAGCCTAAGCAATAAGGTTAGCCATCAAGAATGATGCTGTCAGTGCACTCAAAGTTGTTGATGGCCCTCAGTGAATGCTTCTTTCCTTTTTGTTCATGCTTTTTTCATTCAACATTCTCCAAAGGCTTGTCTTTTAATGCCTTGTCTCCAAGTGGCAAAGCAGTTTTGATGGCTTCATTGTCTCATGAGTGAGCCAGTTGCCGCATATTATGCAGAGCAGGCTTGGTGCATTGGAACGACCTGTTGCAATAAATCCATATTTCAAGTAGGACTCCCAGTATGAATTAATGAATGAATTAATTCATATTGTATTGATCCCCAAGAGGAAATTTGTGTGTTACAGTAGCAGTTGAGCTGATGCAACAGGCTGCCATCTCCCACTGCCATCTTGGAGGAAAGAAAGGAGAACAAGAGGAAAGGAAAGGGAAAAAAGCCACTCCAAGACGAGGCTTCTGTAGGGTTCCACAGTTTGGCATTAGGAAAAAACACCTCCGCATATAGCAACAGAAGACATTACAACAGTAATGGGGAGAGGGAGCGTCTTGTCTGGATAACATCCAGCAATCAATTCCATTATTTGATTTCGGCCAAAATGTGAAAGAGAGGTTTCAGCAAGAGACAGCACAGGACAAAGAGTAGAAAGCAGGGGAGATAAGGTCAGGGAGGGAAAGAGGAGAAGCGTCTGCCTTTGTTGAGGGCCAGAGAAGAAAGTTGTCTGTTAAATGCAGCTTTGTTTTTCTTTTGAGTCGTAGGCTCTTCTCACTGGTTCCTTTATCGTACACATATTTAATTTCCAGAAGATGTTTGTTTTTTGTTCATTTTGCTAACTTTGGGGGTTTCAATTTAGCAGTAATGTGTTACCAGCCAGCACAGCCCCTTTAAGAAGGTAACGAGTGACGGTAAGACATGTGACCAAGGGAAGCATCATGACATGCATCAACAGTGAGTCATACACAGTTGTGGCGGAGAGAATGTGGTAATTTTCCAAAATAAAACACTGTTCAGAATCAGAGAATAGATAAAATGGAAATAATGTAAGTTGTGTATTCTTTTTTTGCACCATGGTACCAATTGACCCACATACCGATGCTCTAGTGCATACCACCATGAATTGTTCCTCTCAGTAGTAACAGGCAGAACATACTGGCAAATAACTGAATGGATGTGATGTCAGACTTTAAAATGAGACACCGTCTCCTACTTAAAGTTCTGCTGTTGCAACATTAATGTTTGTGAGCGCAATCGAGTAACTCTTTAAAGAACTACTGTAGGGGAAATACTGTATATGGGTGCTTTTCAGGACAACACGGTCTGTGCCCTTGCATCCCAGTAGTGGGCAGTGTCTGGACACTCTACCTTGAGACATTGTCACCAGTGGCAGTCAGATTTTCCAGAAGGGCTCTGGTGGGGATTCTTGAATTGTTTTTCATCTCTCTCATTATTCGCCTGGCCAGTGCAGGTCCATGTTACTCATACAACGGGTAGGAATGATTTTGGACATACCACTTTTTATTCAAAAGTGGAAATGGTCAGTTTGTTTTTTTTTTCAATCATTTTTTCAATGATTTCCCTTTTGTTCTAGTCTTATCTTTATGGTTTCCCTTTTGTTCATTGTCTTATCTTTTTGGAGAAGCTTTTTTCATTTCAAATACTAAAAAAGCGTGTTGGTTGAATAAAAGTAACTCAAAGTCAAAATATGCCAGAGGTGTGGAAACTCTGACTCAAAGGATCCCCTTCAAATCTTTACTCAGGAAACACTGTTAAACTTGACAAACAAAATTTACAGATTGGTTTCATGGATGGAAAATACTGCTATACATAAGGTGCATTAGCCACTGGCGAATGTCTTTGAAAAAAAATACATGCATATGTATATGCAGATATATCTCTAATATGCAGTTTGTTTGATCTACGTAATATAGTCTAAGGAATATCATCAAAAAATACTGAGCTCACACACTCACTGAATCACAACAGGAAAAACAGCATCTGTGAAACTTACACTATATTGTATACACCGCACATAGTGAATCATATGGACATAAGTAAGGCACAGAGTGAAAGGTTTTCCAGACAATACTTGTTTTGGTGGAGAATTCCATGTAGGTGTAGCAGAATTGCTGAATTTGTAGAGGCTGTGTAATTCGTCAGATGTGATGATAGTGGAATTATTGTTCATGTATGGTGTTGCATAGTCTTGTTGGAATTCCTGTGTTCAGTGCTCTTAGGGCCCAGGGGAAGAAGCGGTTTGACAAACTGGTTACACGGGTTTGATCAACCAGTGGCACCCTTCAGAGGGAAGCAGGTTGAACAGTCGGCTGTGTAGGAGGAGTCCAACAGGATAGCCTTTGCTCCTCCAGGGCAGTGGGAGGTGGTGATAACTTCAAGGTGGGGTAGGTGGCAGCTGATGATTTTTCATGCCCTGTTGATCCCTCTCTGCAGAGCTTACTTGTCTGCAGCCAAACTCCTTACTAACCATACTGCAATGCTGTAAAATAGTAAACTCTTAGTTGTGCAGAAAAAACACCAGAAGCTTCTGGTGGAGTCTGTTTTTCTTAGGATCCTTTGTTCATATTTGACATGGCTCAGCATTTACAAGTAAACAAACGAGGGAGTGAGTTATAGATGCTGATTGGCCGGGCATTTGATGTGACCTTCCCCAGCTTCACTTGCTGCCTCCTATGCATCATGACCCACTGACAGGTGCGACTGATCCACTGACAGGTGCGACTGAGAGCTGGGGAAGTTTGGTGTGGAGAATTTCTAGGGTAATGATGTTGGACGTGGAGTTGTGGTACACAAATGTCTGTATCCTTCACTGACCTGTTTGCTCAAACTGCAGGGGACCTGCAATGTCCTGTGTAACATTGGCCATCGTCAAACAACTCCTTTTGAATATCTTATCAAAGCGTATTTTGAACAAACATTGCGATGTGATCTGATCTTTAACATTTGCATCAGGAGGACTTCTCTGTCAGTGTACAGGAGTATGCAGAGTATGTGACTGGACACATCAGCACTTGTGTTGACAGCATCGCTCTTAACATACGAATCAGGAACTCTCCAACCAGAAGCCTTGAATGAACAGTCAGGTACGCCACATGCTGCGTGCCCGCTCTCATGCGTTCAGGTCTTGCAATGAGACAGTGTACAAAGCTGCTAAGTATGGACTGAAGAAGGTAATCAAAACAGCCAAGAGGCAGTACAGAGAGAAGCTGGGTGACTTCTACTCCACTGCTGACCCTGGGTGGATGTGTCAAAGCCCTCAGCACATGACAGACTACAAGTCCACAGCCTGCCGGATGAACTCAACATATTCTACACCGACTTTGAGAACCCAAACCACAACAGGAGGTAAGTCACACACATAAAGGAACCTCCGACCCTCCCTCTCACTTCTCCTCTCTCCCAAAAGTATCATCATATCAGGTATGCCGTACGCTGAGAGGGATCAACCCCCGCAAGGCAGCCGGACCGGACAACATCTCGGGGGCCCTCAGGGCTTCTGTTAATGAGCTGGCTGATGTTCTCACTGGCTGGCCGATGTTCTAACCTCTTCAACCTCTCACTCAGCCAGAGCGCCGTCTCCACCTACTTCAAGAAGACAACCATCATCCCCCCTCCCCTAGAGGAGCCCACCCACCTGCCTGAATGACTACAGGCCAGTAGCACTCATTCCGATCATCACGAAGTGCTTCAAGAGAGTGGTGCTGGCCCACATTGAGAACAACATCCCACAAACCCTAGATCCCTTGCAATTTGCATACTGGCCCAACAGGTCCACCTCAGACGACATAGCAGCCACCCTCCACTACTCCCTCTCCCACCTAGAAAACAAAGACTCCTACATCAGGATGCTCTTTGTGAAGTACAGCACCCCACCCTCTGAGCAACTTCTATAGCTGTATTGTTGAGAGCATCCTGACCAGCTGCATCACTGTGTGGTACAGCAGCACCACTGGTCTGGACCACAGATGCCTGCAGCGAGTGGTAAAGACTGCAGAGAGGATCACCAGAACCCCACTGCCTTCTCTGCAGAGCATCTACCTCCGCAGAATTCACAGGAGAGCTGCCTCCATCGCCAAGGACCATGCCCAACCTCAACATGGACTGTTCATACTCCTAACCTGCAGCTGGAGATACAGGAGTGTAAAATGTAGAACAACATGATTAAAGAACTTATTCTACTCAACTGCCATCAGAATCATTGCCAGTATCATTCATATTTATGATAATCTTTACAATACCTATTTATTGTCAATATAAATCCAGATGCACTGTGGACAGCAAAGTAAGAATTTCATTGTACGGGGAAACACGTTTCCACACTGTACATGTGACAATAAACACTTTGAATCTTGAATCTTCAGCATCAAAATAGCAAACATACAGTGTTTGTCTCACAATACTCAGAAGTATATTCTTTCAGAGTATGTGGACATCTGAGCAGTGTTGCCAGATGGGAAGTGAAGTATCATATTGTGTCTTTAAAATGATCATATTATGAATCAAGTCAATCTCTATACCTTTATATATGCCGCTGAATCCTGCCGATGTTTTGTGAAAAGTTACATGTAGATCATGCCTGGACCATGCTCTTTGAAGTCATTTACAGAGACTCAACAATTTCCCCCATGAGAAAGCTAATGGCCACAGAGGTGAGGAAAGGAGTTATTAACCTTGGACAGATCTCAGCTTAGTGTGGGTGGCCTTCTGCCTTGACTGGTTTAGGTAGAAGGACAGAGATCTGGAAAGCAAGAGTGCGGTAGTGACAGAGGGGTCATGAGGGTGGTGGGAGGGACAGGCACAAATGACCTCATACATTAATGCTAACAGTTACATGCTAATAGCTAACTTCTTCTCCTTTAAGCTTTCCCCTTCAGGGGTCACCACAGCTAATCAACCTTCACCATCTAACCCCATTCTCTGTATCCTTCTCCCTCACACCAACTACCTTCATATCCTCTCTCACTACATCTGTAAATCTTCTCTTTGGTCTTCTCGAGACCTCCTCCCTGGCACCCAACCATCTTAGTCTGGCTTCTCTGACCTTCTCTCCAAAACATCTAACATGTGCTGTTCCTCTGATAGACTCATTCCTGATCCTATCCATCCACATCACTCCGAAAGAGAACCTCAGCATCTTCATCTCTGCAACGTCTAGCTCTGCCTCCTGTCTTTTTGTCACTGGAACTGTTTCTAGGCCATACAGCATCGCTGGTCTCACCACCGTCTTTTACACCTTTCCTTTCATTCTAGCTGATAGTCTTCTATCGCATAGTACTGACACTTTTTTCCACCCATTCCAACCTGCTTGAACCCATCTCCTCACCACTTTTCCACATTAGCTAACAAGGAGCAATATTCGCTTTAGTGTTCATAGAAGAGATAGCAAAGGGGGAGGCCTGGCAAGAAGCTGCAGTAGATCAAGCCACGGCCCCTGCAAACTTGCCAAATGAGAGAGCTAGACTGTTCTTTGACAAAGTCTTTTGTGACTTCCACTAAATGATAAGTTAATCAACACGGCAATATGTTAAGCCAGAAATCCTGCGAGCATCATTTTGCCTGTTTCGACCACCTCTCCACTGCTTGCTGTTTCATTCTTTCCCTATGTCATGTGCTCACTAAAACTATCAGATTGATAATTGTTGCCATAATCATCACATAAATTTGGCAGGTCTGCTTCTCAGCGGCATCGGGAAGTGACTAGAAGGGACACGATGTCACCAAATTATGTACATTTCAAAATAAAATAATTTTGATTTGCCAATAAATCAAACTCTTAAAATGATGATATCAATTTATCACATTAATGAACAGAAAATATACTGAATGTGTCATGCAACACACGTTCTCTCCATGTGAAACTCGTTCATCACAGCATCATTTCTGAGCGGCCGCACAAATAGTGTCTCTTCAGTCACGTGCTGACAGAAATGTTGACCAACAAGAATTTGATACCCTCATTTAAAAAAAAAAACATGGTGGGACGTTGTAATGTAAATAATCCGATATACATTCATATAGTTTATCTCACAAGGCCACGCAGAAAAATATCAAGTTCTTTTTTTTTTTATTCAAATATCTCAACCATTTTTCATTCCCCCCACTTTTATCTATAATTATGTTGTTTCCATCGAGGCGTCTGACTTTAAATGGCATTTAGAATGGAGGAACAGCCAAGCCATGTAATGAGAAGAACAACCAAAAGCAAAAAAAACAACACACCCACAATATGCTTTGGGCTACAAGAAGCAACACGCTATGGTTACAGTTGTCAGGCGTCGTGTTTTTTTCCCCTCCTACATGGAAAATACATTGGGAAAAAAGTTGATAATGAAACAGCTCCTTGCTGACTTTCCGATGAAATTTATCCCTTTCTTTCATTTCTTTTTTCACTGCCGGGGTTTTTCAAAAGGCTGGTTCCTTTAAAACTAGCTGATCGTCTTCAGCAATCTTCTTTTCCTGCCTGTCCTTGTTGACAGCTGCTTTTGCGTTGTTGGAACCTTTTGTGGCACCTAGCACCTTTTCAACACAGTTTCTTCATACATTGGGAAACCATAGGAAGCAGAAGAGCATGGATCTCAGTTTCTGGAACCATTTTAGCACTTAGCCCCGAGGCAGGGCCTTTTACGGTTCAATAGGAATTCATGCGATGTAGGTGCTTGGTGGAACTGGTCAGCCGCACCCCTTCTAGATACTTCTTGTGGACTGTGGAGCCATCTGACCATTTTCAAAAACTACTGTCGTCACTGGTCAGCTGTTTTGTTGCGACAAAATGGACAGAACTAGCTAGAAACGGACCGACAAAGAGGTCCGAGCTCGTCTGGCCTGCTACGCCACAGAGGGACTTTAAGGGCTCACCAAGGAACATTGACGTTTGGCCCAAATAAGTATTGAGTTAAGATAAGATAAGATAAGATAAGATAAGATAAGATAAGATAAGATAAGATAAGATAAGATAAGATAAGATAAGATAAGATAAGATAAGATAAGATAAGATAAGAACAACTTTATTTATACCGAAGGAAATTTTTGTGCCAGAGTTTCAAGCAAAAGCATAACAATAATAGATAATAGTAGGAAGAAGGGAGAATAAGAAATACAATAAAACATAAATTTTCAAGGTTAAGGCTATCAAGTGTTTTAAGGTCTTAAGTACAAAGATTTGAGCTAAGTTAGCTAAGCAGCACAGGGAGAAAACGCTGTGGCCCCTTCTTCGCTCTCCATGTTGCCCATCTTGTCCATGTCGTCTTCCTCTTCTTCACAATAGTTTGTTTTTGGTGCTGGTGTGGCGCTTTAGGTACATGTCGCAGCCGGTCTCTACCAGCCCTTTACTGCCTCTGCCAATGCAAAACTGAACGGTTTCCAAGGAGGATAGAATTGAGGCTGGACAGTTCTTAGAACTATATTTATTAGAACTTTTCTGTCCGAAAGTGGCTAATTTTCACATATTCTCTTGCTCCTTCCCAAATTCTGTGTACAATGGATCAGAGAACATCTCATGTGTTCTGTACATCTTGCAAGATATTCCCCATTTTGTTCTCCACCTGCCTGATGTTACAGAACTCCCCCCGCTAGCCATCAAAACCATCCTGACCCTTTTGAGACCCTGGACACCACTTATCCACTTGAAGCTGTTATGTGGTACCATGGCTGTTGGATGGAGCCTTTATGAAAGGGACTCCTTTGTCCAGCAAGGGTCACTGATGCTTGATTAAGATAGCATATGAAAGCCAGACAAACTGCAGAAAGAGGTCACTGACTTCAACAAGTACCATGTCCTAGAAGGGTTTTTCCTAGAAGGTTGCCTGTGTCAAACTATCATCCACATGAAAGACAGTGGTCAACTCATCTTCATGCGCTTGAGGCCTTCTGCATGATTTATCTGGGCCAAATGTTCCTCTTTAAGTCCTGTGTGGCGTAGCAGGCCACAAGAGCTCAGACCTCTTTGCCGATCCCTTTCTCACTGGTTATGTCCATTTTGTTGCAAGAAAAACAGCTGACCAGTGTTCAAAGTATTTTCTGAAAAATGAATTCCGCAGTCTGCAAAAAAGTGTTTGGTAACAGGAGTGGTCTGCTACCAGACACTTTTTGTCCTCTCACCAGTCATTTTTCAGCGCATGGTAGCCAAGCACCTTGTAAAACTCTGACTTGGCTCAATTACCATCTTTGGGTCCTGTAAACATGCGGTTGTTTTTGTGTTTGTTCCACAGCCCACCTTTGTTTGCACACTCATGATCATTCTCAGCATACCGTCAGCCCTGCCTTGGAGGCTCATCCTGCTCTAGGAGATGAAATACCCAACCCCAGTCATTCACACAATATGATTGCCCTTTGAGGCTGACAGATCCACCCTGTGGATAAATACGAGGATGTTTCCTCCGGCACCTTCTTGACTGTTTTTTTCCATCTTCATACATCTTTTTGAGAAGGGCCATTCAAACTACCAACTACAATAGACCAGAAAAACACGTAAGCCAAAATTCACGCCATGTATAACAGGCATGCTATGCATCCAGCAAGCATCACGTCTTGCTGTTGAAACAGTATTGTGTTTATGTGGTGTCACCTGATGCATTGTATCAAAATTACGTTACTTAACATTCCAGTTTTTTCTGTTTTTTTTTTTTTTTTTTGCGCCACCAGTCACTGTCCAGCTTTGTAGCGTGTCCAATTTCAAAAGATAGCAAACCAGAAAGACCAGAAAATCAACATGGACACGTTCAGGAGGCGGCATGGAGAGCTTGTTTTTACAGCTGTCAAAGCACCATCCAGTAATTGCGTGCAACCATTTAGTCACACATCAGACAGAATTATAACCATTCATCTTCTCATACATGAGTCACATAGACATACACACACTGACCCTCTCAGTTGCACATCACATAGACATACTATTCACGTTCACATTTCATATATAGACATGCATCTATTCACTCATCACACACAGGCATACAGGAAGAAATACCTTTTATTGTCACATTTAGTTACACATACCGCACAACATCAGTGAAATTTGGCGACTCCCTTGAACCAATCATGGATGAACCATGAGCAGAAGGCTCAGAAGGCAGCTAAGGAGCAGCTACAGATTCAGTATGTTGCTCAACAACACTGGCCAAGAGGAGCACGGGAATTGAACCACAGTTGTTCAATTACAAGGACGGCCGCTCTAATCCCCTGAGCCATACATTTACCCTCTCATTTGCATTTTACAGACATAATATTCACTCTTTCTTTCACAAGTCATAGAATCGTGCAACATTCGCCCTCTCATTCACATCGCATGTAGTCATGCAACCATTTACTCTTTCATCCGCACCTTTCATTTCATGTTGACCAACACAAAGAAATACGTCCCGATATTTAGGCCCCTATAGATAACGATACTTCCGCCCAGCTGTCAGTTGATACCGTATCAGCGTTGCAGCCTTATCATGTCGGCAATCACAAAGGTCCCACACAATGGTTACTGTTTGTAAACAAATAGCAATGAGGGATTCAGACTTTTTTTTTTTTAGAAAAAAATGCAAACAACAAATGGGGACTCCCTTTGATATTTATATTGTCAATAGGAGTCTGCAGAGAAAAATAAGAACACAGAAACACATCAGGTCTCTGAAATATTTGTGAATGTCCCACGGCTTTACCTGACGGCATGCTTTTCATGTTAGTTTGGCGCACGGACAAAAATGGACGGACTGGAAAAACCGCACCGAACAGACCCGGAGGGTATAGGAGGAATCTCAACAACGGTGGGACGCCGCCCATACCATAATAAAATCCTTTCTCTGATATTGTAGCTTTCAAACATACAAAATAAATATAAAAAAAGAAACGTCTTCTGATTCAGGACTACAGCACATCGTATATTGAAAATACACATGGTATTTTTACAATAATACTCGAACAGACAAGACGGGTAAAATTGGCGAAGCCTGTATGGGTGGAGTCCACAACATTGTGCGTGTCTGAGAAGGCATGTGTGTGGGGGGAAGGCGGGGGTTACCTGCATGAGTCACATGGTTCACAGCCTGTTTAAGAGGAGGTTTGCGCTTGCGACTCCCATAACTCCCAGGGATCACCACTGCTGTCCTACCACTGTGAAACATCAAACCACTCTCAGGTGAGTGCGACGATTAGTCATCTCAGGTTTTCACCTTTTTTTGCTTTTATTTGTCTCCAGCTTCCTCCACCCGACAACAACATTAACATGAATGTTCCTTCCGTGCAGCCATGTCTCTGGAGAAGATCATTATATCCATTGTGGACGTGTTCATCGAGTACGCCTCCGAGGGGGGCGAGCAGAAGTCCTTGAACAAGGCGGAACTGAAAAAGATCTTGGAACATGAAATAACCAGCCCTGAACTGCTGGTGAGATACTACACACACAAACACACACACACACACACACACACACACACACACACAAACACACACACACACACAAGCAATCGCAATCTGAGAGCTTCCCGTCTATTGGGAGAGAGGCTCCACGCCATCCAAACTGACGGCAAGCGCTTTTACATCCGCAGGAAAAAATCAACGCAGACGACATTGACGATGCCATGGCGGCACTGGACAAGGACGACGATGGTGAGATCACCTTCAGGGAGTTCTACAAGTGCTTGGGGAAGATGACCCGGAAGTACTACAACAGCAAGACGGGCAGTGGCAAGGGTGGCAAGGGTGGCAAGGGTGGCAAGAAGGGCAAGGGCAGGAGGAAGAAGGGCGGCGATGACGAAGAGGACGACGAGTGATGACGATTTTTTGAGGACTGATCTCGTGTGGTCGGCAAGTTTAAAAGCTGTCAGCCGTTCCATGTCAAGACTGTGATTCTCTGTAATCTAGCTTTTGATTAAGTGTCACTCATTTCTGGATGCCAATGAATAAAACACAGCTGGTTCCGGATGACTCTTGTCTAGGTCTTACCGGTACGCGGCCCTGTAATTGACAGGCGATCGCTCGAGGCTAAGACCCGCCCCTTGCTGGGGGATCTGCCAGGATTGGCTCTGCGAAACGTGTTCCACGCCGCAAGGAAAACAATTTTGCGTCAGACCATATCAATCACACGACAAAACCTGCGGATTTTAACATCCTCAGCTTCCCACCTGATGAGTCCAGCAGAGTTGCATGTGAGACATCCCCTCCTCTGTGAGATTAACCACCCCCCCATGCATTATTCCTGGCCAACTTAGTCGAGACAAAACAAAACAAATGTCTAAGAAATGTTAGTTTGTTAGCCACAAGCGCTAAAATCAATGCAGCTGATTGATGAGGCTGAGTGGGAGTGGGGGATTGGGCGCTGGGTTGAGTGACGGCTACAACAAATCGTGGTTACGGTGGATACCAACCTTTAGACTTTTTCGAGATACAAGCCCTCGTTTGGTCAAATTTTTTGCTTTTTGCTCAGCCAAGATCTGAGTTAGCAGCGAGCAGGACTCTACTGTTTTTAAAAATTTTAAAAGCAGTTGGGCATGCTGCCCACCGCTAGCTAGCCTAGCAAAAATCAGGGAAAATCGCGAGCGAGGTGTGCGTGTCAACTCGGCAGCGAAGAGCTAGGGAAGTTGTTGAATATGGTGACAGAGAGAGACCTATCTTTGAAAAGGTGTGGGACATTTTTGTGGTTTTGGATCAACAGACGTTGAAAGCTTCACTGGGCAGGGCGTCAGAAGAGTCATTCAAAGCCGCTTGGGGACGGTTTGATCATTTTAAAAATAGTCACTCCAGCGCTGAGTTAGATAAGTTTAGCTGTAAAGTATAGCAAAGTGTGCCAGTTACATTTAGAAATTAAGTGTGAAGCAAGTAAGTTAAGCAATAGGGCACTGAATAAAGAACTCCCTCAACTTTCTCCACCGCCGCTGGCATTTTCATCCCATCTTCATGATAAATACACTTAAAAAAACAGTTTTTTTCTTTACACACTCCTTTGTTACGTATTATTTTTTTCATTCAGTATTTGGTATTCAGAATTTAGAACATTTTTCGTATTTAAAAACATTTAAAAAATGGTGTGTCTTTTGGGGGTCTCGAACAGATCAAAAGCATTTTTAATTCATTCCAGTGGGGAAAGGTAATGTGATATATGAGCAATATGAGTAACAAGCTGCGTCACGAATTAAACCCGTAAGTCAAGATTCCGCTATTTGTTATTGGAATGTACCATCTCTGATCATTATCCCCATATGTGTGTGTGTTTGTTTTCGAATTTACATATGTATATATCGGTTGACAAACACACACGCTCAGATGGGTATCTTGCTTTGAGTTTTTCTCCGATGAGATGTCTGACAACAACCTGCATCATGTAACCTGCTTTACATGTTTGCGCGAGGATCTCTTTCCGAATTCGTTCTCTGCAATTAACCCATCATGAATGAACCATGAGCAGTAGGCTGGCAGAATGTGGCCCTCCCAGAGCAGTTAGGGGTTCAGTGTCTTGCTCAACAACACCTTGAGGAGTCAGGAAACAAACCAGGAATGTTAAGTTCCAAAGACAATTGCTCTACCTCCTGCGCCACGCCACGTCCAAATAACATGAATTGTTTATTGTTCTTGATGACATGTGATGCAGTGGCCTCGGCTGCCTCCCCTGACTGTGTGCCACTGCCTGATATGACAATGCTTTTAGATCTTTATAGCCTACAGTGAAGTTGAAACACAAATAAGCCTACGGGAACACCAGAAATCGTGTGGAATCACAACCCAATGCTCTGGCCTCTCTGGTCTCCACAGTCCAAAACATGCAGGAGGGTCCCTGGATACCTTAGATTGCCCAGTGCCACAGTGAGCCCCTTCTGTGCTGTATGATCTTTTTCTGGTACCTAGAATCTTTTTAGGAACTAGGCTGTTTCCCTGTTGCGGCAGGACAGCATAGGAACCAATAACCATGGAGCTCAGTTCCAAGAGCCACTTTGGCAGTGTCTTCTTGTGGTTCCATAGGAACACATGTGACGTAGGTGTTTGATAGAACTCATAAGACACGCCCATTACCAGATACTTCTTATGGACTGCAGACACCACTTTTAAAAACTCCTGCGGTCAACGGTGAGCTGTTTTCTTGCACCAAAACAGACAGAGAAATGGTTCGATGAAGAGGTCCGAGCACTTCTGGCCTGCTTTTCCTTGCAGAACATTAACGCCGTGGCAACGTCTTCGCTCACCGTGTTGTCCAGGTCGTCCCCTTCTACACGGGATGTTAATTTTGAGTTTGCCGCTTAGGGTGCTCGTTGTGGACACTGGCATCGCAGCAGTCCCTAACCTTGGTACCCATGGGAAAACAAAATTAAAATGTTCCTCTGGAGGAGGATAATTCCTGAAACTGAATTTGAACATTAGAAATTTCTCTGTCAGCAAGAGGCTTTAGTTGGCCTGACTAAGTAACCTGATGATGCTTTGGAATTCAGGATTGGAGCTCTTCAATTCATTTTACAGTACCCTATTACTGCTCCAAATAGTGTCTCTTGGAATGTTACATTTCTCTGATATTCTTATACCTAAGGCCCTCTAGGGGGAAAAAATAATCTCCATGTCTTTCCCATGGTTGCAACTCATCGTGATCATCTTCGTGGGTGGGTCTGTGTTACTGAAGAAAATGATGGAATGATTATAGAGTTGCCAAAGGCTTATTTCTGTTTTGAACTCCATGGTGGCCGAAAATAAGTTGTCCGACAACAAAAACAACAATGACATATCAGGCAGTGGTGTCCAGTCAAGGGAGGCCTCTGCCTTACCTGTCATCAGGAACAATAAACTATTAACGAAAACATAAAATTGATACTGAAATTTGTCCACTGATCTGTGTTATGGACACCAAGGGACCTGAAATCGGGAAGTACTCCGATGATAATTTACAATTCAAATGGCAGCGTCTTTCAGCATCAAAGGACACGCCCAACTGACCAAAGTGATCTGCAGGCAAACATGTAAAGCTGGTTATTGTTGTCTGACACCACATCAGTTCAAAGCAGGATATCTATCTGAGTGTGTGTGTGATTTCCAACAAGTGGAATTGAGAAACACAAATGATCCCTAAATGTCCAGGAAGAGAAAAGTTGATGCAGATGGAAGGCTGTTTCAAGTCAGATGGGAAGGCCAATACATGGTTGCGCTTCAAGGAGAAAAAATAGAATGTCTTTTGTGTTACGAGGCAGGGTCGGTTGACAAAGAGTAGTGGAGCTAAGTACGCTAAAGTTAGCCTTCCAGAAAAACAACAAATTGTCCAAGAATTAAAAGCCTAACAAGGATGGCAGCAGAGCGTGTTGACGAAAGGCGCATCCAAAAACACTGCAGCAGTGAAAACTAGCTTTGGAAGTGAGCAAATAGCAAAAATGTTTACATCTATGCAAATGCATATGTAACATTTTGGATTTGAATGAGTAATAAATTCAAGAGTTATTTAACACTAAGGAGTAGTTACATTTATTTTACATTACATTTGGTTACATTTCTACATGTGGACCTTTGAGGGCAACCATTATGCTGATGTGGCCCTCGGTGAAAATGAGTTTGACACCCACGCCCTGGCCTGTCAATCAGCTATGTTTGTTTTACTGTTTTACCTTGTGGCTAACAAGCTAACGTTTCTTGCAAAAAATTTTTACCCCCCCCAGATGACCAGTAATAAGTGATGGGGGCAGGGGGTTACCCGGACAGGATTGTACATGTCACATATACAACCTAAACGTGTCATCGTACCGTTATGAAGTATGGCATCTCCGCAGACGTGAAGTCAGAAGCGACTTGATTCGGTCCAAGGCGATAGTTTACCTTGAGGCGTGGAACAGGTTTCACCGCACCCGCCTGTCAATAACATCAGGTAAGACGAGTACCAGAGCCATTCGATGCCAGATGTTTTGTTTTATTCATTGACATCCAGAAGTGAGTGACCCTTCATCAAAAGCTAGATTACAGAGAATCACAGACTGGATCTGGCAACAACGCAAGATCGGTCCTCCAAAAATTGTCTTCACGCGTCGTCCTCGTCACCGCCGCTCTTCTTCCTCCTGCCCTTGCCCTTCCTGCCCCCCTTGCCTGTCTTGCTTTGGTAGTACTTCCTGGCCATCTTCCCCAAGCACTTGTAGAACTCCCCAAAGGTGATCTCGCCGTCGTCGTCCTTGTCCAGCACCGCCATGGCGTCATCAATGTCGTCGCCGTTGATTTTCCCCTGTAGAAATAAATGCACTCACGGTTAGCTAGATGGTAGGGAGCCTCTCAGTGGACAGGAGGTCTTAGATTGTGTGTGTGTGTGTGTGTGTGTGTGTGTGTGTGTGTGTGTGTGTGTGTGTAGTATCGCACCAGTAGCTGGGGGCTGGTTATTTCATGCTCCAAGATCTTTTTGAGCTCTGCCTTGTTCAGGGACTTCTCCTCGCCCCCCTCAGA
Source organism: Fistularia commersonii (assembly GCF_037954325.1). Taxonomy (NCBI): domain Eukaryota; kingdom Metazoa; phylum Chordata; class Actinopteri; order Syngnathiformes; family Fistulariidae; genus Fistularia; species Fistularia commersonii. The sequence continues at coordinate 19,310,453 of NC_141294.1, read as the reverse complement.
GGCGTACGAGGTGAACACTTCCACGATGGATACGATGAAATTCTCCAGAGCCATGGCTACTCAGAAGAAACACAAGGTTGGGTTAGGGTTAATGTTGTCGGGCGGAGGAAGCTGCAGCGAAAAAAACCTGGAACTGAGACGAATGATTGTCACACTCACCTGTGAGAGTGAATTGACAGGACAACGTCTGTAAAGAGAAGACAGCGGCGGCGTTTCCTGGGGCAAGACTGATGTCACTTGGAAGTGAGAAGCCTCCTCTTAAACACACAAACACACCCACACACACCCTCCTCTCACACAGTCAATGCTTTGGACTCCACCCATACAGCCTTTGTCTGTTCAACCCGTCTTGTCTGTTTTGAGTATTGTTGTCATGTTTATATGCTGCACATGATGCTCAAATGCCTGACTTAATAGTCATACGTCGCTATATGATGTGTCAATGAGTGAGTGAATGAAGGTGAATGGTCGGATGTCTCTGGATGTGACCGTGAAGTGAATGCTGGCATAACTTGCAGCCGCTGCTTACTGGTATCTATGGTTTTATTTCCTCTTTTTCTCATTTTGTTACCCACTTAGACCCCTCAGCTGCCTTCATACTGAGTGACCTGCCGACATGGCTGTCCGATGGCGGCATTGGTTCAACGCTCTGGGTCCATCCTGCTACGGCAGGCACTCCTCCAGGTCACAGGTACTGAGACTTTTTGTCTCAGATAATTTCTGTATTCCCTATATGCCAAGACAAGGTGCCACCTTTTCAAAAAAGGAGGCTTTCCTCCCCTCTGGCAGGAGGTTGTGGTCTATCAGGACCAATTTACCCGCTACAAAAACAGTTTCCTCCCATCGGCAGCCTGCCTTATAAATATGCCCCGGCCCCCCACTGACTCTGTCCCAAGACTGTCTGTAATGTACTCCCTTGTACTGCATTGCACAACCGATCCCTATCGCCCTGATCTCACTTTCATTTTTCATTTATTTAATGCCTGTTGTCTGTTTAGCACTGTCAACCAAAGCAAATTCCTTGTAGTTGCAAAATTACTCGGCGAATAAATCAATTCTGATTCAGATTTTTTTTTAAAAAGTAGCCTTTCCAATGGCGCCCCCTGGTGGCTGGTTGTCTGCATCAGATTTTTCTTTTTTAAAGCTCAAATGAAAAATCCAGGAAAATATACTTTATGAGGTGTCCTTATGCAGGACCCTCCTCTTTTTCTTTTCTTAATCACTTGGAGGAAAAATAATAACAGTGGATAGTTATGCCTCATAGCAAGAGTTCCCAATGGGGGTTTTCTGTGTGGAGATGCATGTTCTACCCGTGTCTGCATGGGTTCCCTCCCACAGTCCAAAAACTAGATAATGATAATAATAATAATAATCATCAACATATTGGAAGTGTTAAAACAGCTATTTTGTAAGTTAACTTTCAAAATAAAAGCACCACTTAAGTTAAAATTTCTCCACTTGAATACAAAAGTAACAATGAGCTGATCGGCTTATGATCTTTTCTTTTCATTCGCTGCATGTGGACAAACATCCATTCACTCTCATTCACACAGTTGGGCTATTTAGGGCCTCCAATTAACCCCCAGCATGTCTTTGGACTGCTGGCCGCTAACTCACTTCACAAGGGAAACAAAAGCGTAACATTTATGCTGGAGGTTTAGGTATTACAACCATGTCTACATGGTTACGGTATCATATAAATGCACATGCAGGTTCTACTAGTGAATATTTAATGTTTTAAATTCGAATTTGAGTGTCCGCTGACTGCCAGCTCACCCGTGACCCGCGACACCCCGAGGCGGGGAGGCTCGACAATCATCGGAATCCCTCGGCTCTCTCCGGCCGATCTCGGCTGCCAGCCGGCCGATCATCGGTATCCCTCGACTCTCTCCGGCCACTCTCGGCTGCTGACCAGCTAGCCGAGTCCCGACGAGCCCGGTGCCGCCTCTCCGGCACCAGCAGCTAATGTTCGCCGGATGCGGACCGAGCTGGGGCGGATGAAACTAATACTTCTGTAAAATGTCGGACGACGAAGGGCGAGAGTTTCGTCCGTCGGATGTCCCCCCGCCGCCCCTGCCCTCCGCCGGTGACGGCTCGGGGAGCGGCGACGTCACGCCCGGCACCGGCGGCACCGGCGACGACACCGAGACCACCGCCACTTCGGGCCCGCGGCTAGTCCGGATAGCGAAGTCGGACTCGGGCTACGGGTTCAACGTCCGGGGGCAGGTCAGCGAGGGCGGCCAGCTGCGGAGCCTCCACGGGGAGCTGTACGCCCCGCTGCAGCACGTCAGCGCCGTGCTGCCGGGGGGCGCAGCCGACAGAGCCGGCGTCTCCAAGGGGGACCGGATACTCGAGGTGTAAGTGCCGAGGCGTCCGGGTCCCTTTATTGGTGAAATTCTGAATAGTTACTTAATGTTATATTTATTCTATTTCCAATATTATTATTGTTATTAGAATGGTTATATTTATTTTTTATTTGATTTTTGGTGTTGTTTTTGTTGTTCTTTAGATTCGTGATCCCACGAAACGTGACCCCAAAGTCATCCCAACTTTTCCCAGAATCCATTCATTCATTCACTGTCCCGTTGACAGAGGATTTAGAGACGTGCAACCAATTCACTCATTCACTCTCTGAAAACAGAGACATTCACTCTCTCGTTCACATCACGTAAAGACATAGAACTGTTCACACGTCCTATATACATATATATATATATCCATTCACTCTCTCATTCAGAAACATACAAACAATCACTCACGCATTCTCAGGTCATACAAAGACAAACAACTATTCACTCTGTCATATATATATATACATCCATTCATTGTCATTAAGTTGTCATACAGCTATTCACTCATTCATTCACAAGTCACATGGAGCCATTCTCACATTACATGGAGACACACAGCAATTCACTCGGTCATAAAAAGAAAAAAAATCATTCACAAGCCATGAAGAGACATACAAGGATTCAGTCTCTCATTCATTCTTCTGGACAATTTAGGTCTAAATAAACTTCCTGCGTGCTTTCAGACTGTGGTAGAAAATCAGAGAACCTGGAAGAATCCCACGCAGACACGGGGGAGAACATGGAGACGCGCACAAAGTATTTCAGACGTAGTATTTTATCCCATCGTCATGGCGCCCTTGAACAGCCGCCGGCGTTCATCCAGGCACAGTCATTAGCATCGCCCCTGAATCCGCTCATTGATGCCCACACCGCGATGGGATGTTAGTATTCACTGAGCCCCTCTCGGCCCGAGCTGGATGCCCGTTGCCATGGGGATGAGTACACCTCTGTGTGTGGAATGAGGGTGCGGGGGGTCTGATTGTCTCTACCGGGCGTCATTGGTGTCTTGTTGACCATGATATTTCCACGTGCACGCCACTGTATCTGTTCACCCCCCTTTTCCTGTTAGCATCACCCCCTGCTTCCTGGTTTTTATCTGCACAGCAGCTCATTGGACATCCCCCCCCTGTCCTCTTTCTCCCATGTCACCTCTGCGCCCGCTGAAACTTCGGAAATAAACCGACGTGGCCTCAACATCCCCAACCACCATCTGTCCCTCCAGGAACGGTGTGAACGTGGAGGGGGCGACACACAAGCAGGTGGTGGACCTGATCCGTGCCGGCGAGCGCGAACTGCTGCTGGCCGTGCTGTCGGCGCCATTGCAGGAGGCCGACTGCCTGGATGGTGGCGACGAGGGCCCCGCCCAGTCCTGCCACGACTACTCGGACAAGCAGGCCGTACCGATCTCCGTGCCCAGCTACAAGCACGCCGAGCTCAACCAGGAGAAGTTCGTGGTGGGTTTTCCCGTCAGGAGGAGGGGGAGGGGTGCAAATGCGTGGGATGAATGATGAACGACGCCCCACCCCGCCACCACCGCCTCCTCCGCCTCTGCAGGTGTACAACGTGTACATGGCGGGCCGGCAGCTGTGCTCCAAGCGCTACAGGGAGTTTGTCATGCTGCACGCCAACTTGCGGCGGGAGTTTGTCAGCTTCGTCTTCCCCAGGCTCCCTGGAAAGTGGCCCTTCTCGCTGTCGGAGCAACAGCTGGACGCACGGCGCAGGGGCCTGGAGGAATACCTGGAGAAAGGTGAAGGGGGGGGATATGAGTATGTCGAGTATTTTGGCAGTGGTTGCCATGATTTTTTTTTTCTCCCTCCTCCTGCAGTCTGCTCTGTACGTGTCATTGGGGAGAGTGACATCATGCAGGAGTTCCTGTCGGAGTCTGATGAGGTAATAGGAAAGCAGATCCGCATGCCACCGGCGTCCGGTTGTGACTCCCTCCCCCTCCCCACAGAACTACAATGGCATGTCCGACGTGGAGTTGAGGATAGCACTGCCCGACAAGACCGCACTCACTGTGCGGGTCCGCAAAAACGCCACCACGGACCAGGTTTACCAGGTGACCCCTCCGTGATGTGGAACACGCCGCCGCCGCTCGCATCTGACCTTGATGTCCCCCCCAGGCTGCGGTTGTCAAACTGGGGATGGACAGCATCACGAGCAGCTACTTCGCCCTGTTTGAGGTCATCAACCACACCTTCTGTGAGTCAGGAAAGACATCGTACCCTGAGACTTTTTCCAGGAATAAAATGACCTTGCGTAATAAGCGTGTAATTAACGCTTAATAACCTATTGGGCCGCGTTTCCCTTCACGCATCGCAGTGCGTAAGCTGGCGCCCAACGAGTTCCCGCACAAGCTTTACGTGCAGAACTACACGTCAGCCATCCCGGGCACCTGCCTCGCCCTTCGCAAGTGGCTCTTCACCACAGAGGAGGAGACCCTGCTCAGTGACAATCAGCTTGCGGTCACTTACTTCTTCCACCAGGTGTGTGTGTGTGTGATCCTAAAGATCTGAATCCAGATGTTAATCCCACAAGATTCTGTTTTGCTGACCTAACCTATAATGGCCACTGGAGGGCGCACGACATGGATTTATTCACCACTTTGATTGTCTTCCTGCCGTCTCCGCAGGCCGTGGACGATGTGAAGAAGGGCTCCATCAAGGCCAAGCAGAAGTCCTACCAGCTGCAGAAGCTGGCGGAGCAGAAGAAGATCTCCATGGTGAGTCGATTTAAAAAAAAAACAGCAATCGAATAGAGTGGGCCGGTCACCATGGAAACAACAACGCCTTCCCAGGGGTCTGGTCCCGGAACTGCTCTCAGGAACCGCGATTTCTATTAGATTGGAACTTGAACCAGATTCACCCGTTCACAAATGTAGACAGTGGTGCAAATATCCAATTACACAATCGATATTGAGATTCACTCACCTTTTTTTTTTCGCACTTGTGTAAGGCACACTAGCAGGGTAGCTTACCGCTCGGGCCCTGTCGCGGCCGGTCACTGAAACACCTTAAAGAAGCGGCAAGTGCATTTCAAGAACAGGATATTGGAAATGTAAAAACAAGGAGCCACATTTCCTGTAGCCCCAAATCTCAAGCTCATTGTACAAAGCTAATATCACCAACCTGCATGCTAGTAAAAGCTAATATTACTAACCTGTGTAATCACACATGCTTGCTAGTACAAAGTTAAGATTACCAACCTGTGTGCTGATACAAAACTAATACTACTGACTTGCATGTTGGTACAAAGCTTGTAAAACCGACATGCTTGCCGGTATGTAGTTGACACTTCTGACCTGCATACTTGTATTAAGCAAACAAAACCGGACTGTATGCTGTACAAAATTAATATTATTGACCTGCATGCTCGTGCGAAGCTGATATTACTAATCTGTGTGTTGGTACAAACCTGTGACATGCTTGCAGCAAAACTTCTTCTACATATAGGGCAAAGACCAGCATCATTGTTTTTACTGTCTTCTGGAAGTTTCCTATGTTTCATTTTCCCTCCAACCAGCATCATCTCACCTGCCTTGTCCATCAGGCGAATGACACTGTGCGTCAGTTTGATCTGTCCCCCTGGAATTCAAACTCTGAAAAATGTTTCGCAGCTCAGCTTTTCCGTGTAATGAATTAATCAATATTTTACGCATCAAAGTCCCAGCCCTGTTTTTAGCGTAGTTTATTTTTTTGCATCCCTGACCCCAGTACCTGAGTTTGCTGAGGAGCTGCGATGGCTACAACGAGATCTTCTTCCCGCACTGCACCTGCGATTCGCGGCGCAAAGGCCACGTCATCACCGCTATCAGCATCCAGCACTTCAAGCTGCACGCCTGCACCGAGGAGGGAACGCTGGAGGCAAGGGCAGCCGTCTGTCTGTGTGTGTGTGAGTGTGAGACCTCGAGCATACATGTGAACAAGCAACCGAGTTCTTGCCTGCTCCGAGCTCTTGTGACACACTGGATTGAGGTATTCACCGGTCCAGAGACACGCAACCCGGACCCCGTGCTGTTTTTTTAAAGCCGGGACCCGTGCAGAAGCAAGACCAGAACCTCAGGTGGACCTGTATGTTCCTTGGATTGCTAGCAGAACTGGGGCCTGTCGTCTAAGAGCCTCCCATTGCCAGATGGGGATGCGAATAAAATGTACCCACTGCCTTGAAGTGCGACTTTTCACCTCCCATCCAGGTTAAGATTTGGTTCTTTGGGTTCAGTGGCGGCGGGGATGCCAGGTGAAGGCCGTCCCTTTTTTTTTTCGTTTCAGAACCAGGTGATTTCGTTTGAGTGGGCAGAGATGCAGCGCTGGGACACTGATGAGGAGGGTATGGCCTTCTGCTTCGAGTACGCCCGCGGCGAGAAGAAGCCACGCTGGGTGAAGATCTTCACGCCGTATGTGAGTGATGGACGGCGCGTAACGGGACGAGGGTGCGGCATTGTTCAATGGGTTGCCCGGCAACTAAGTCATGTCATTATGCCCGTCCTCGGGGTTCCACATCTGTGTTTCGCAAAATTATGTCGGTTTTTTTTTAGTTTTTTATTCTATATTTATATTAACTTTCCCCCTGGCCAGCAACTTAAAGAGAAGTGCTAACGCTTGATAACTCGACATTGTTTCATATCTGTTAGCGAGTAACACCAGAGTTTGAACTCCGTTTTCAGAAAAAAAATCCTAAGAATGAAATAACAAGATTATAGTAATTACACATTAATGAGAACGGAAGAAGACGCTAAGAGGATACGCTGACCCAGTTTCGTATAGGGGTGTGAAACGGTCCACTAAGGCTGCCTTAACACTCTGATTCGGCTGCTATTCAGTAATTAAACATTCGTTACACTTTTCCTGCGCCTATAAATCTCTTTCCGTCACTGAGGAAAACCTCTTAACCCCTCCGGTCTGATCCAAAATCCTCTCTCTCTCTCTCTCTCGCTCTCTCTCTCTCCTCTCCAATGTCCAGTTCAACTACATGCATGAGTGCTTTGAGAGAGTCTTTTGCGAACTGAAGTGGAGGACGGAGGTAATTGCTGCCGCCGGCTGAGTCAAACGCCACGGGTGCATGTTTCCCTGATCTGTGTGTGTGTGTGCGTGTGTGTGTGTCCACAGGTGGAGGAGGAAGCTACAGACAAAGACAACAAGAACTGCAGTAAAGACGGTATGTGCGGGAAGGTAAGGCTTTGCCTGCCTCTGTCCTGTCTACCGCGCAGATGTGTCACGCCGTGGCTGCACCGCATGGAAACATCCCCCCCCTCATCCAACAGGACGCCCAAAATCAAACCCCCCTCGACTGTCTTCCGTTGCAGAATATCTTCCAGCTGCTGCGAGACGGCCGGGATGGTCCCGCCCTGGACGGGAGATCACTACCTCTTAACTCTACACCAACGCCTCCGCTCACCTAGCCCACGCGAGCAGAAATGCTCCACTATCAACCATACGCTCAATTCTGCCCATCTGCCCCCTCCTTTAAGACGCCTCATACACGTAGAACCAACAAAATCCAGCCTGTGCACAAAAAAACTGCAAGGCATGCACTGGCTCCCCAGAGGCTACCCCCTACTGGCAGGGGCTCGAACTTGGATGATGATGCATGGACAGGAAAGTCGGAAAAAACTCCCGCGTGAGCTTCCCCCCCCATCCCGCCCCAGCCGCGGCTTAGTGGATAGCAACATGCAGGGGCAAGCGAGGAAGCAGGCTTTTGTCAGAGCGACGGACACTTTGCTCTTACGGTTTCGAAGCGTGAGCACTTTATCCGATAAAACTGTTGTTATAACACTGTAATAACCTGCACCTGTTTTTTTTACCCATGAACTAACTGGCTGATACACCACCGCCTCATCAACTAGTGTGTGTGTGTTTGTGTGTATGTGTCAGTTTCTTTATGTTTGGACCCCTTCCTTCTCTCCCTCTCGGCCCCATTTTGCCCAGCAACTAATCTGCATTTGACCTGTAACAACCCTGTGGTACTGTTGGAGGAAGTTCTGAGTTCTCTGTTTTCCGACTGCGAGGGTGTTTTGGGGTTGCGAGGGAGCGAAAGGGCATGGTGGGGAGTGTGAGCGCGGAGATGGAAGATGAGTGAAGCCGCTGTTGTTGAATTGCGAAAATAAAGATTAAGCTTGTTAACCGCCAACTCGTCATTGTTGAGCATGTCCATCGGACATTACATTGGTGTCGGAAGTAAAACACCAGAGTGAGCCTGCACCATCTGACTTCTTCAACCCGAGGTATTGCAGCGCGGCGAGAAAAGGCCACCGCTCGTCCGTCAGTCAAGGAGGAGGCCATGGACAACCTTTATGCGGGTATGTTGGGGCCTGAGGTGGGATCTGACTGTGCTGCAGAGCATTATGCTCGCCTGAGACAAGCGGTAAAGAAGCTAGCTGCCGATGCTGGTTTTGGCTCACCAAATGCAGCTGGCAGCGACGCCGGGAAAATGGCCGCCACTGGCGATGCGGGGTTGGTTGAGTGCAAAGATGGCGGCGCCCACTGTGGTCAACGCCATGCCAAGATGCTGAAATGCTCTGATAGGACAAACTGGGAGGCCGTCCACACCCAGTTTGAACTGCTGGCACAGATTGCCGGCTGGTCGGTGGATAGTAAAGCACTCCAGCTTGCCCCATGTCTCACTGAGGAAGCCTGCTCATGCTGAGCCCTTCCGAAAGGGATAACTATGGGGCTACAGTCAGTGCTTTACAGTGGCGGTTTGGACAGTGCCACCAGCCTGATGTTCTACGCTCGGAGCTATCGAATAGCCAGAGACAGGAAACTCCCCTGTTGGCTTATGACATTGAAACCCAGTCAATGTATGCCTACTTGCCTGTGAGGTACAGGGTGAGCTGGCCAGAGTTCAGTTCTTACAGGGCTTAACTCTCAGGGAGCTGCGCATAGACACAACTACCACATCCTCAGGTACTGGAGCTGGTCTTGGAGAGGGATGGCTTGGGACAGGTGGATCTGGTCCAGGAGAAGCCATCATAGGTGGATGAGTGGAGCTGATCAGAGGTGTATCACTGCGACCAACCCCGAGCAGACCTTGCCCTGTATGATGGGTGTGTGGCCACCTATATCAACGTGTGGTGTCGCAAGTGGTCAGACATTCAGGGAAACACCCCAGGGTCTGTGTAACAGGGGCAACCGAACCTGTGACCCACCATGTCTCATCTCTGTAGGACGGGGACAAGCTGTACAGACGGGGGAGCGGAGCTCTACTCCCCCAAGAAGTAGATGACGCCGCCGAGTCTGCAAGGGTGGTGGGCTGGACTCATGTAGGGGATTTTTGCCATGTCCCCATTAACCTGGCAGGGCCGCCATGCATAACCCTTGTCGACACCGGCTCCACAGCAACACTGGTGAGGCCTGATGTGGTTCCGGCAGGAATGCAGCTGGAGGCGACGACAGTGAGGCTGCAGACGGTAACTGGTGAACTAGCCCCCATGATGGAGGGGAGGGTGGTAGATATTCGTGTATGCGTTCTGACTGTGGCATTTAGAGTGTGTGTTTCAGCAACACAGGACCCCTGCATATTTGGACTTGACTTCCTACGGACCACCCGGTGTGTGTTAGACCTGGGGAGGAACGCTCTGGTCTTTCCAGGAGAACCCACAGTGGAAATTATGCACCCCTCTCAGGCGGCGAGACCACTCCTCCCAACCCTGCGAGCAGCGGTGGCGCATCTTTGGTCAGACCCCTCACTCCTGCCCCCCCACACCACATATCGCAGTTGCTGTGCAACCCCCTGTCCTGGACCGGCAACCGGCAGCCTGTAAGGTGGACAGGACAGCAGTGTCAAAATAGTTATGGCAGCATAACCTTGAAAGTTTCGACCCCAAGCAGCAAGAGGGGCTGTGGCAGGTATTGCTGGAATTTTCGGACATTTTTGCTCTGACAGAAGAGGAAGTGGGCCTCTCTTATCCAATGCAGTACCATCAACACCGGTGATGCCCGGGCCATCAGGACACGCCCCCACCACTTTACCCTGGTGCACCAGCAACTGCTGATAGCGCTATTGAGGAGAAACAGAAGGCTGGCATCATTGAGCCATCTGACATCCCATGGGCCCAAGGCGTTGTGATGGTGAACGTAAAGAAGAGTAATGTAATGAGGTTCTGTGTGGACAGCAGGCGGCTAAACAGCATGACAAAGAAAGACACCCTGACCCAAACCACTGCCCCGCACTGATGGGTCTTTGGACTTGGTATCCCGCTCATCCTGGTTCTTCTCATTAGAACTATGCAGCGGGTATTGGCAGGTGCCCCTCAGCCCTGAAGCCAGACCGAAGACTGCTTCTGTCCCGGCAAAGGATCGTTGCAGTTTCGAGTCCTCTGCTTCGACCTGAGCAACACCCTGGCCACATTCGAATGACTGATGGAGAAGGTGGTGGTTGAAATCCCCTGACAGGAGTGCCTGGTCTACTTGGACACCATACCGGTCCATGGGAGCTCCTTCAGTGCAGGCTTGGGGACCCTGTGGCGGGTTCTACAGAGGATATCGGCAGCCGCTCTGAAGCTTCACCCGGACAAATGCTGCTTCATGAGAAAGGAGTTGGAATTTCTGGGGCACAGGGTTGAGGGAGAGGGCATCGGCATGTTAGAGGACAGGGTACAGGCAGTGAGATAATGGCCGAGTCCCCACAAATCTCCGGGACCTTAAAAGCTTCGTCAGGCTGGCGTCCTACTACAGGTGGCTCTTACATCGGTTTTCTTGCATTGCTGCGCTCCTGTTCCACCTACCGGGAAAAGACAGTGATTTTTCCTGAACGCCTGAGTGTGAGCAGCACTTCATTTCCTCAAAGCAGGCCTTGACTGAGTCGCTCATCCTCATTTCCTCTGACCCTAATCTGCCATTCATGTTGCACACAGATGCCAGTGAGGATGGGATGGGGGTGGTGTTGAGCCAGGTGGGAACACAGGGAGAGAAAGTGGGGCTTATTTCATCAGATCTTTCAACAAGTCTGAACTCCTTGCGATAAGCCACTTCAGATACTGTCTGTGGGGCTTCGCCTTCACTGTCGCCTTCACTGTCCGAACTGACCACTCTGCCCTCCAGTGTTTAACCCTCATATTATGTTAAGGGTCAATTTGACCCATTTTACCCATTGACCCAAGTGGTCAAATTGACCCTTAACATAATATGAGGGTTGATATCCTTCAAAGAGCCAGAGGGACAAATTGCACACTGGCTGGAAGAACTGGCGCTATATGTCTTCCAAGTAAAGCACAGGGCTGGAAATCAACGTGACAATGTTGATGCCTTGCCGGTACTGCGCCAAGAGGGAGGCTGGCGAGAAAGCGCTCCATGCGGGAGAACAGGGCCCCATGCAGGTTGGAGGAGGACTTGTCTGCAGAGAGATGCAGCTTGTGGACGCACCAGACTGGAGAGCTCAGCAAGGACAGAATACTGAACTGAGACCAATTCTACAGTGGATGGAGTAAGGACAGAGGCCACAGTGGAATGAGATTGCTGGGTGTTCGCCAGCAACTAAAGGTCTGCTTACAAAGTTTGAGGCTGTCTGGGTAAAAAAGGGAGTGCTCCAGAGGGCCCGGAATGAGCCAGCTACAGGGGAAGAGAGGGGGCAGGTGGTGGTTCCCAGAGCACCGAGAGGGATAGTGTTAAGAGCTGAACCACAGGGGCAGGCCACTTTGGTGTCCAAAAAAACAGTATCTCATCCAGCAAAGTTTCTACTGGGGTCTGCTCAGGAGAGATGTTGAAGACTTCTGCCCGCCGCTGTGACATCACATGACACAAAGGTCCCCCAGAGCAGTCACCCACCCAGCTTCAACAGATAGTCATCAGGGCCCTGATAGATAGGGTGGGGTGGATGTCATGGGTCCGTTTCCTTGCGCAGACAATGGCCAGTGGCATATGCCATACTGGACTAGGAGGCAGTGAGTGTTGCAGACGTTTACCAGGTTTGGAGCCCTGGAGGTCATCCACAGTGACCAAGGAAGGAGCTTCAAGTCAGGTGTACTTTCTGCGCTGTGCGAACGCCTCGGATCGTGCAAGACTGGAACGATTCCTTTGCATCCCCAGAGCGATGGGCTCGTCAAAAGGTTCAACAGAACCCCGGCAAAACAACTGGCCATCCTCACCGCGGAACGTCAGCGTGACTGGGACATGCACCTCCTTCTCATCTTGTTGCCCTACATGTCAGCTGTGCGGCAATCCACCTCTTGCAAACCCGCCCTGCTCATGTTGAGGCGGGAGCTGCGGACGCCGGACACACCAGCGGTGGCACCAGGACCACAGTACGCCAGAAGGCTCCAGGATCGAATGCAGTCTGCTCATGCTTTTGCCCCTGACCAGCTGCAGAAAGCTAGCATGAGGCAGAAAAGAAACTATCACATGGAGAAATGGAGAGGCTCCCCCTAAAAATCATAAAGGTCTTACCCGTCGCTTTGTATTCTCGCGAAGGTACGTTTGGAGGTTTGAGTGCACCTGAATTCACTGTGGACAGCTATGGCTCCTCAGGCTCCTCCAGCAGGAGGCGCAAACACACCCACACCACTTCCAAGAACTACAGATCACATTTAAATAACGATTCCTAAAAATGTCAACTTATACATTTCTTTGCTTTTCTTAATCTATAGATTCGATTCATGTTATTTCAATATCTATTTATTGCTGCCATATATCAAGCAGAATTTTGAAAGATCAAGTTACAAAAATTGGATTATTAATGAATTTGTGTGTGTGGGTTTACTCAAATTGCAGGGTGCCATAGCAACAGGATCCATAACAACGGTGTGATGATCGACAAGCCTGGTTAACGTTAATCAATTACGATAATGTAGTGATATGAGGAAGGAAAAAAAAAACAATTTCATGAGGTGGAACGCTGACGTCGCCGTGGCAACAGACAACCCACAGATGGATGGGGGAACTGTCAGATGTCAGATCCGGCTAATTACCACTTATTACACAGTTGTAACCGGAAAAGAAACGTTTGACAGCGCCACTCTGCACTCCATAGACCTGACTGGATTTTTGTCAACTGAAACCCACACATACTCACGAAAGTGCACGCACACGGACACACACACCGACAGACACACGCACACAGTTGTGTCACTGAACAGCAGCAACCCTGCCTGTAACAAAGTGTAAAATATTCTTTTAAAAAAACATTCAAGTGCGTCTGTGCCTTGTTTTGTGGCTTGTGTTTTATGGAATCCAGTTGCACGAAGGGGAAAAAAACACACAAACACACACACACACACACACATTGGGAGGATCTTAAACCTAAAGTGTTAACTGATAGGAGTAACTGATGATTCTCACCTGATCGCCACTCACATCCTCTCCTTTTAAAGAAACTTAAATCAGAGCTGGGAGATGACCGTTCCGTAGGCAGCAGATGGCCTTATCACCGGCAGGCACCTCCACTTTGTAGTTACAGTAATTACAGTTAATAATACGGTAATTACAGGATTATTACTGAGCATTCACAGGTAAATAGCGGTGATATGAGCTCCGAATGTCTGATCCCGTGGGAGTAACGAGGCAGAGTCTTGAGGTCATGGACCCATGTTCCTCTGCTTGGGTTCTCTCCTCGGCCTTCATGTTCTCCCACCCTGGTTCTCCATGTTGTCCAGATTGGGCTCTCCTCAAGGTTCTTCATCTTCCTCCCATAATCCCCAAAACAATTAGCAGGTTCACTGAACTTCACTGAAGACTGCGGGTGTGAGCGGTTGAATATGATTGACAGGAGATTGATTTGGGTTAAACCCCGCCTCTCACTAGATCTAAACTGTGATTGGCTGCAGCCCCTGCACCTTATGAGCAGGGTCAATTGTGTGGATGATGTAGATCAGGGGTCTCAGACTCGCGCCCCTCGGCAAAATATTTTGCCGCCCCCCGCCTGAAATCAAATCTTTTTGTTCGTGCTGCTGAGCGCTTTTTCTCACATGTATCTGGGGGTTTTATACAGTGGATTTAATAAAAAAAAACAAGCAAGGAAAAAATGTAAAGGTAACTTTGCAATGTATTTTTTGCCTCAATATTTGAAAACAAAATGAGTTTTTGATGAAAAAATGTCTAGTGACATTGTTAAAACTATCTTTTCTTTTCTTATTTCTATAAAAAACACAAAAACAATAGCAAAAAAAAAAAACGGGCCAAATTAATAAGATTGATTTAATAACTAGAATAGCCATAATTAGCCTTGTAAACATTATACTTCCTCTTATACATGCAACAATCAGTTTTGTAATAAATTCTAATGGCAAATATTTCAACCGTGACAAGATTTTCTCTTTTAACTGAAAAATATTTTAAGGGTGTTGTTTCGTCAATTCTTTTTGAATATTCATTTTTAATATTAATTCGTCATGTATAAATTTAGAGGAACAGTCCATTACATATACAGATTTTTCTAATTTACTTGTTTACCTCCTTTACACAAAACTTAACTTAATGTAAACGTAACTTAATGTTACTTCTAGGTAATGATTCTACTGGTCCGGACACCTCTACATCAAATTAGTACGTATGTGGCTCCAGGACCAAAAAGGGAGTAGATGATGTAGATGAACGTTATCTTGTCTTCAAATTTCCTACTTTTTAAAAGTACTCAAATGCAGCTCTTCCTCAGGTGTTCTCTTCTTTAATGTATGTGGGTGCATGTGTGCGTGCACTTTGCACCTGCGTGGTAATTGCATAATAAATGCCTTTAAGTTGTTTTTTAATAATGAGTTTAATTAACAGTTGATGGGGTTTTTAACTGTTATACCCCCTCATCAGTATGAACTTATTGATCATTTACCAATAAATTATTGTTTTTTTTTCCTTTTTTAAATTTATTTTTGTGTCGTTATATCAGTAACTCAGTGTTCCATTATCTGTCTTGCAAACAGCTAGAAGAGGTGTTTGTGTGTGGAGAAGGCATGTTTGCTAAACTTTAACCCTGTAATTAATTATATTATATCCTACATTTATATACTGTATATATACATATGTATAATATGTACATAAAATTAGTCAGAAAGTAAATTCTTTCATGATTTTCCCAGCATTTTACCTGAAACAAAATGTCCTTAAAAGTCAAACTTCACATTGAACCAATGACTAAAGTTATTTTTTGTAAATTTCCTGGGAAACTACCATAAATGCTGTACAAGTCAGAGGAAAAGTTGTAAGAAAAATTAAAAGAAAAAAACTGTTCTAACATGACTGATGAGTTTTTCGCTCAGTTTTTTTCAAGGGCCTTAAGTGACCTCAGCAAAAAAAGGGGCAATAAATTACCATAAATGACACAAAACAACCCTAAATGATCAAAAAAATCAGGGATAAAAAACCCAAGCTGAATACAATATATTTTTCATGTCTGTATGTGTGTTTGTTCATGGGTGTGTTTGTGTGTGTCTAGAAGAAACAAAGTGTACAGAGACTTTATCTCCCAATTTTAGCTTCTCGAGTTAAATAGATCACACAAGTTAAATAAGTCACACTCAAAGACGGAGTCATCTTAAATATATATAAATGATGATAAATATAATAATATATAATAGTTATAAAAACAGGAATGATAACTATCAGTGGACTTCTTTCCCCTCCTTTTCATGCAGGAAATCTCACTTATTTACGCATTATTACCGTGTTATTTCCCATGTCTTTAAGTCTTTCATCCCATTTGTTAGAAAAAAAGTGCATTTCCTCTCTACCAGGTTTTGTTAATCCAAAATATATATGTATATCCCCCCAAAAAAAGAAAAAAAAAAGCCCATTAACAAGTAATAACAAGTTACTTACACATGATTTGGCTGGAAGCGAATGATTGAATGGCAATCTAACAGGGAAGAGCTGTGGACCAATAGAGGCGCTCCGGATTCGTAAATCACCTCATTGATTAATAACCAGGGATTGATAGCCAATTTATAACCCATTGAAACACATCTTTTTAGTTTATTACGTTGTTATGACTCTTTAAACAGCGCTTTTTAAAGTAAATCAATACATTTCATGAGGTTATTGACCGGATCATTCTTTTTGTTTTTATCGACCATTTGGAGGAGTAATGTTTCATGGCATGCTTTATTACCGTGTTGTGTTAATAATAGACCTCCTGCTCTTCTCTCCTTCCTCTCAGTTGTTTTTTAATTCATCATTTTTCATAACTATTATTCTCACAGGAAGTCTTTCGAAAGCGCCTCGCCGAAGTTGGGCGCCGCCATGAGGATGGCAATGGTGCAGACGATGTTGAAGACGCTGAATCCGACGAGGCAGAGTCGGTCAATGACGGCGGCGGCAAACTGCCACTGCTCCGCCACGCCGAGGTGGCGGTCATGCTCACGCACGCGCTCAACCAAGAACTGTACTTCTGCCACGAGCGCCTGCAGCTGGTTCTCTGTCACGCTCCCCTGGGCCACAACACCGTTGGAAAGGACCGGGGCTGCAGCTCTCCCCGACGCTCCGGCCTCGGGTCCCGAAGACGCCGTCGAAGGGTCTGGGGACACCGACATTTCTGGCTCCTGGCTCCCATCGGTGTTGCCTCCGTTCCTCTGCGCCGCTTCTGCCTCTGCGGCGTTCTGATACGCGGGGAAGGTGAGGTAAGGAAGATGGCCATTGGGGTGGGAGCCGAGTAGGACGACGGCGCTGGTGCCGTAGCGGTGGTTGAGCCGGGCCAGGCCAGCCTGCAGCGGGCAGACACTCTGGGGGAGCGGGGACGGAGCCGGGGCTGAGGCGGTGGTCGCCGTGGTGGCGGGGGAGGAGAGCGCCTTACTCTGCGCAGGCGCTGCCCCGTCACCTGGACGCTTCATCCGCAGGAACCAGGGAACCCACTGGAGCAGAACCAAGTTCACCTGGTGACCAATCAGGAAGTACACCACCTTTGTCACTCCAGATTGTGATGTGACTTTTTTACCATCTTAAATCAAAGTGATACAAGTGATACAGTCAATCGATACAATCAATGTAATAGTGGACTTTACTGTTTAATTTGCACTCTGTTATTATTTTGTTAATTTCCTATTACCATGGAATTGTGAGAAACGTCTAAGCCATTCCTCTGTATGTCTAGTACATGCAGAGAAATTGACAATAAAGCTGACGCTGACTTGGACGTATTTGATTATGTTATTACTTAGTAACAACTATGTTATTACAATGTTATTACACAGCCATTTTCCAACTCACCCAGCGTGGGATGTGTCCACTCTTGGGGTCGTGGTGATGGAACTGCAAGATGATGACCGTCGCCACCACAGACATGCCCACAATCACCATAGTGCTGGCGAAATACTGACCTGAGACAGACAGAGGGGGCCAGGAGGGGGTGCTGACAATCCGTTACACTCAAGAAAATACAAGAAGAAGATGAAGGTAAAGGAACTGACCAATCAGCGGCACTGAGTCAGAGGTGGCCGGCATGATCTCAGCAACCATCAGCATGAAGACAGTCAAGGACAGCAGCACGGTAATGCCTACAGGCGGGCAGGCGTTTTGTCATGTCCCACACTTTTGCATATACAGTATCAGGTTTATTTCAAAAGTCTGCCAAAAAAACTAAAGAATCCACCCCTGCATTGTTCAATTCACTTTTTTTGTTGTTGCAGTTATTGGTCACTGTTCCCAAGGAACACAAACGAAACACATTCTGACATGTTTGTGGTCAGGAAAACGACTTCCGATCCACTCCTCATTTATTTAATTATTTTCCCTTCATGTTGCCATGGTTATTCAGCATACAAGCAATGGTGCGAGCACAATCCATACGTGCAATCGGACATCCTTTTTTTTTTTAAAGGTGCCGGAGGAGTACTCCGCCTCCAGTCCCCGTACGCTCCTCGATATTATATTGAGGACAATTTCGACCCATTTTTTGTTGCCATGGTTACGCAAAACTTTGAAAGAGATTCACCCCCAAGGCAAGATTCCAGCCAGTTTTTCAACATAAACAAGTTTGCAGAGTCACCCCCCCCCCCACCCCCAAATATCAACTTGTAGTTTTGGGGGAAGGCGGCAAAAGTCGTGATCGAACCCCCCTTCCCCTGCCCTCTCCCCAATTACTGTCTATGGTTTCAGATTTTGTTGCCATGGTCACTTGCCATAAGTGTAAAAAAATCATTGCACACCCAAGCCACATTGGGTTATCTGAGTTTGTTCCAGTTTATGTGAAAAGCCCATACAGAGGAGTTGCCGAAATGCAACACTTCAACAAGTTGGTTTGCCATGGTTACCAAAACCTTACCAAGAGTCCTGCCTCAAAATTGGAAGATGGTCTGGTTTCTGCAGAAATCAACTCCTTTAAATTTTTGTTTGTTTGTTAAGATTTTGACACGTTGTAGAGTCTTGGGCTACCCGCCGAGTACTGTAGCTCTTTGCAGTACCCTAGCACAAGATGGTACATAAGTACAGTGGGTGGAGTACTTGGTATTCTGCAGCTCCACAGAATCAAACACACAACTAGGGGCAGCATGGCACAGGGGGTAGAACTATCGCTCTTGGTACCAAATATTCCTTGTTCGATTCGCTGTTCCTCCTTGCCTATCAAAGTGTTGTTGAGCAAGACACTGAACCCCTGACTGCTTCCCTGGTGCCACTATATGGAAGCCAACTGCTCATGGTTCATCCATGAGATAGAGGAATTTCCCGCAAGGGATTAATAAAGTACAATAAAAAATAAAAATTAAATCATCCATCTTCCTGACTCTTCTGGGACAGTATTTGATTTTACCCTCCCACACATATGAGTTGTACTGAACATAAAGATTAAAAGAAAAACTGAGTCAACCCCTCAGATCCGTCCCATTCCGCTCCTCACCCAGGCTGATCTTCTCGCCGGAGTTGGCAGGGAGCAGGAAGACGAGTAGGGTCATGGAGGAGAGGAGGACACAGGGGATGAGGAGGTTGAGGGCGTAGAAGAGAGTCCTCCTTCGCAGGGTCACCACGAAGGTCACGTCGGGGTATGGCTCGGCGCAGCATTCGTAGAACACCTCGTGGCGACCTCCGGGCACCTCTGCGAGGAGGAGACACCATGGTGTCAGGAATGGGAAAAGCAGCGCGGAGCTTGTGGCCGTTCCCGTCAAGGGGGTATCAGCAGTCAATAATCTGCCTTCATCTAACCCTCTCTTCCCCCTTTTCTATCACACCAACTAACTCTCTGTCCTCTACCAGTCTATCCATAAACCTCCTCTGTGGTCTTACTCTAGGCCCTCTCCTTCCAAACCCAGTATCCTTCTACCCAGATCTTCACCATCACTCCTTAGTCCATGTCCAAACCATCTCATATGACTTCTTTTTTTACCTCTTGACTGGCGTACTTAAACTTCTCTACCTTCTTTATCTCCACCCCCTGTAGCCTCACCATTCCACTTGGGTCCCTCTCATTCACACATATGTATGCTGTCTTGCTGTGGCTAACCTTCATCCTTCACCTTCCCAGAGCATACCTCCAGCTCTCTAGACACCCACCAACTGCTCCCTGCCCTCACTGTAGATCACAGTGTCATCTGCAAACATCATGGTCCATGGAAATTCCTGTTTGTCCTCATCTGTCAGCCTGTCTGTCACCGCTGCAAACAAGGAGGGGCTCCAAGCTGATCCATTATGTAGTCCCACCTCCACCTTGATCTCTGTTGCACATACATCACACCGCTGTATCAAGGCTTGCATACTTGTCCTGCGCCAGCCTTACATACTCCTCTGTGACTCCAGACCTCTTACAAACACACCTCGTCCGCCCAGTCATATGTTTTTCTGTAGATCTAGAAATGCACAACACGGCGCCTCCTGTCCTTTTCTGGACATCCTTGTCAACATGCTTGAAGCAAATACTACATCTCTCATACTCTTTCTCCTGAGTGAAGTTTGAACATCTGCTGTAAAATTCCCAAAAATGTCTCCAAAAGTATCGAATCCAGAAACATACAATCTATTGTTCCTGCAGAGTCTTTCTCCCAAGGAAGGGTTTATTTCACTGGAAAAAAAAAACTGCAGAGCCCATTACTAACACCAACCACTGGCTTTTAACTTGTGTTGCTGTGGCAACAGCCACCTGCCACATCTCACCCAGCAGGTCCCACTCCCCGTTGGGCATGTAGCCCGACACGTCAGCTTCCCTCAGCTGAATGTCTAGCAGCCAGCCATCAAAGGTCCAGGAGCCGAACTTCAGCTCGCACCGCTGGACGTCAAAGGGGAACCAGCGTACGTCCACTTTGCAGGTGCTGATGAAGATCCCTGCAGAGAATCGGAGGAGGGAAAAGGGGTCCACAATGGATGATTGTGGATGATTGTGGATGATTGGAGCTGTTACGCATTCAACAATGGCCAGGCGGCATCAGAAGGGAGGAGGACTCGGCAGGAGGACTCAGAAGGGGGAAGGAGTTGGAGGAGAGGTCTAAGATGGCACAAATACTCGGAAAGGAAGAGGACTCAAAGAGAGGAAGGACTCGGAACGGAGGAGTTGGAAGGGGGACAACCTAAGAGATAAGAAAGGGAGGAGGCCTTAGAGGAGAGAAGGACTCAAGGTAGGGCATTCAAGGTGAATGACTTAGGGGAGGATGCAGGGAGGAAGATTCAGAGGGCAGAAGGTCTCAGAAGAGGTAAGGACTCAGGAGGGAGGAATGAGGTAAGGGGGACTCGAGGAGGAGTATTCAGAAGGTGCAAGGACATGGAGGGGAAGTCAGAAAGGGGGACATAGTATGGATGAGTCTGGTAGAAGGACTCAGACGGGAGGAGTCAGGGAGGAGGACTCGAGCAGGAGTACTCATAGGGGAAGAATAACGAAGTATTCGAGAAAGA
Organism: Fistularia commersonii; assembly: GCF_037954325.1. Lineage (NCBI taxonomy): Eukaryota > Metazoa > Chordata > Actinopteri > Syngnathiformes > Fistulariidae > Fistularia > Fistularia commersonii. The sequence goes on along the minus strand of NC_141294.1, from coordinate 19,289,374 downwards.
GGTCTAAAGGGGAAGGGGTCAGGCAAGGGGACTCATGGAGGAAATCCCAGAAGGCAGAAGGACTCAGGCAAGTGCACTCAGAAGTGAGGAGTCGGGCAGGAGAACTGGAAGAGGAGGATTCGGAGGGGGGTGAGGACACAAGGGGGAAGAGGACTTAGAAGGGACGAGTCTAGAAGAGGCACTAAAGAAGGGTTTCCAAGTGGAGGTGCAGGCAGGGGGCCTCAGGGAGAGAGTGCCTCTCAAACCTCAAGGGGGAGATAAGGGGTCAGGAGGAGGTCTTACCTGGAGGCAGGTACTCACAGAAGCCGCTGGAGTTGACCAGAACGTTGGTCTTAAAGGTGGCATCGAACTTATCGTGAGCACTGAGGGACAGGGATACATTGATCAGTGGGTGTATGTGTATGTGTATGTGTGTGTGTATGTGTGTGTGTGTGTGTGTGTGTGTGTGTGTGTGTGAGTGTGTGTGTGTGTGTGTGTATGTGTGTGTATGTGTGTGTAAGTCACACCTGTTGTAAAGCAGGATATCAGGTGTCCAGACCTGGTCTGGGCTGAACCGGAGGTTTCTGACCCCGGGATACTTGGACTGGTTCCACTGAAGGTAGTGATCGTACCACTGCTGGGGAAGGCAAACACACACACACACACACACACACACACACACACACACACACATACACACACACACTGATTTGTTCCTGAACCTGTCCGGATGCACACAAGTTACTATTTGAAGAACTTCCTGACTCTCAAGTCCAAGTTGACATCCCAGTGTTTGTGTGTGTGTGTGTGTGTGTGTGTGGGGGGGGGGGGGGGGGGGGGTTAAAAATAATCTCCACCTGCATATTAATGAGGGGATTATTAGGTTATTCATCCCACTCACCATCTGCAGCCAGGCGTTGGTGGTGAGGATCTGGTTCTTCTCATCCTGACAGAGAATGAAGGAGAAGAGGCTGGAGATAGACTGTGGATGTGTGCACGTAATGGATATTCACACACACACACACACACAAACACACACACACACACACACACACACTTGCATCTACCTAAAACCCATGAAGCATGAAGATTTCCACAAGTTTTCAAATGATGACGGGATGGAACCTGAAGCGAGAATTTGAAGAATTTCTCCACATGTTCCCCTGCCTTTGTCCTTCCCAAGTTCTCCTTACTGGGTTCTCTTCATGTTCTCCTGCCTCAATTCTCCTCCGTGTTCTCCTCCTTGGGTTCTCTTTTCTCCATGTTCTGCTGCTTGGTTTCTCTCCGGGTTCTCCATCTTCCTCCCACAGTTCCAATGAGTTTAAAAGAGAGGGCGAATGATCAAACGTCTCTGTAAGTGAACCTGTGTTTGACAGCTGTCAAACCTCGCCACTCAAGCCTATGCCAGCCAGGATCGGATCCGCCCACCCTGTGGGCAGGATCAGTGATATGAATGGATGAATGGATGAATGAATGAATGAATGAATGGATACTTTCATATCATGAGGCAGCGACCCAACCAGCAGGGAATGAAAGAAGTGCTGGATTCTGTATCACTTTATTGATTGAGAGGCGAAGAAAAGCCCTTATATGCAATTATATTGACCACCCAAAACACACACGCACTCACACACACCCGCCCCTGCACTCTCAACGCAGCTCTTTGTAATGCAGCTGGAAAATGCGCCCCGACAGGCGAAGCCCTTGTGTCCTGAATGAAAATGCTCTCTGTCTACCACCCCGGTGTTTTCTCTATCCATGAAAAAAAAAAACAATATTTTCAAATTATAATACAGTAGAATTTTAATAATTATATTCATATGAGAATCACGCAGGAGAGAGAGACAAAGCCTCAAAAACCTGTAAAAAAAGGCAAAACAGGAACCCCCCCCTAACCCGGACTTGAGAGACAATGACTTTAAAAATAAATGTTGCATTCAAAATATATGAAATTTTGCAAAAAGCTAAGAATAATTCAAGAATGGCTGCAAATTTGTTTGAATGTTAAATAAATAGATTTTAATAAAATCAATAATTTGCATGAAAGGAATATGAAGCAGGAAGGTTGATCCAAAAGTTGCTGAGTTGAGTCCAGCACCTGTAAAATATGTTACATGTTTTTATGGATGATATTCATTCATTCATTCATTCGTTCAGTGTCCATCCTGTGTGGTAGGGGTCTGGGTAGGAGCCAATCCCTGCTGTCATTGAGCAAGAGCCGGGGTTGAACCCGTACAGGTCACCTGTCACCATTCGGCTTCTCTTTCCCTCCCACGCACAGTTTGATGAGCCCGCAGACTGATTTTGAGCCGTGGGAGGGGGGCGGAGAAGCCAGGAAGGAGCGAGGAGAACGTTAAGAATCCGGTCTACCACCACATCAGAACCCAAAGTCCTCTAATGGTAAAGCAGGGGGTAGCGCTTCAGTGGGTGATACACTGAATTTCATATATGTATGTATGCATATATATATAGATAAACACACACACACACACACACACACACACACAGACATATATATATATATATATATACAAACATACAGTGGGAAGAACAAGTATTTGATTCACTGCTGATTTTTTAGCTTTTCCCTCTTACAAAGCAAGAGGGAAAGTAGAGGTCTGTCATTTTTATCATTGGTACTTGACGGAATCTAAAACTAAAATCCAGAAAACCACATTGTATGATTCTGAAGTAATTAATTTGCTTTGTAATGCATGACATAAGTATTTGATACATCAGAAAAACAGAACTTCATATTTGGTACAGAAATCTTTGTTGGTTATTGCAGAATCAGACGTTTCCTGTAGTTTGCACACACTGCAGCCGGGATTCTTGCCACCCCTCCATACAGATCTTCTCCAGATCCTCAGGTTTTGAGGCAGTCGCTGGGCCATATGGACTTCCAGCTCCTGACAAAGCTTTTCCGTTGGGTTCAGGTCTGGAGACTGGCTAGGCCACACCAGGACCTTGAGATGCTTCTTACAGAGCCACTCCTTAGCTGCCCTATCTGTGTGTTTGGGGTTGTTGTCATGCCGGAAGACCCGGACACGACCCATCTTCAAGGCTCTGACTGAGGGAACGAGATTGTTGGCCAAGATCTTGCAATGCAGGCCCCATCCATCTTTCCCTCAATACGGTGCAGTTGTCCTGTCCCCTTTGCAGAAAAGCATCCCCAAAGAATGATGTTTCCACCTCAATGCTCCACACTTGGGATGGTGTACTTTGGTCGCACTCATCCTTCTTCTTCCTCAAAACACGGCGAGTGATGTTTAGACCACAAAGCTCTATTTTTGTCTTATCAGACCACATGACCTTCTTCCATTCCTCCTATGGATCATCCAGATGGTCATATGCAAACATGAGAAGGGCCTGGACATGTGTTGGCTTGAGTAGAGGGACCCTACCTGCACCGCAGGATTTTAATCCACAACGGCGTAATGTGTTATTAATGGTTTTCTTTGAGACTGTGGTCCCAGCTCGCTTCAGGTCATTGACCAGGTCCAACAGTGTAGTTCTGGGCTGATCCCTCACTTTCCTCATGATCACTGACGCCCCGCAAGGTGACATCATGGAGCCCCCGGACCAACGGAGATTGACCGTCATCTTGAACTTCTTCCGTTTTCTGATCAATTTGCCAACAGTTGTTGCCTTCTCTCCAAGCTGCTTGCCTGTTGTCCTGTGGCCCATCCCAGCCTTGTGCAGGTTTACAATTGCATCCCTAATATCCTTACACAACTCTCTGGTCTTGGCCATTGTGGAAGAGGTTGGAGTTTGTGAGAGCCGCAATTCTCACTGGTGGGTAGGTGATAAAATACTAATGTCATGCAATAAAAAATCATACAATGTGATTTTCTGGATTTTTGTTTTAGATTCTGTCACTCACAGCTGAAGAGTATCTATGATAAAAATCATAGACCTCTACATGGTTTGTAAGAGGGAAAAGCTGAAAAATCAAATACTTGTTCTTCCCATTGTGTATACATATATATATATATATATATATATATATATATATATACATAAGCATTGTATATGGGTTATTAAACAGAAGGAATTATTGCACATTGCACATATGTATTGTGTATATATATGTGTATATATATGTATATAATTCATATATAATGTATGTGTCTATATATATGTATATTCAAAACTTGGCTCTGTACCCCATATGTATGTACATATATAGATAAAAAATATATGTACATATTTATATATATATATATATATATATATATACATATAATTAAAAATTAAAATATAGAAGTATGTAATAGTATTTTATAAAATCAAATGTATAGTTCTGGGTTATTGCCATATATTAGAATTGGATATGAGTTATATATATAATTTATATAAAGAGCTGCTGTTGTGACACATACCTGTAGATATATATATATATACTGTATATAAAATTTGGCTCTGTATCTGAGCGCAAAGGTGCATTCTCACCACATCCATGACCTGCATGAGGGTGAAAGAGAACTGCACGGTGAGGGTGTGCGAGTCGTTGGCAACAGGCCTCTCCATGGGGTTGTAGTCCCTCAGAAGCTCCCGCAGCAGGAAGCGCTGGTTGGGGCCCTGCTCTGAGGCTGTAGGAAGCAGGAGGCGGGGGTTGAGGGGTGACGCAGAGTTTAATAAAAAAATAAAAAAAATAAAAATGAAACTTGACAGGGATGAAGAACGTCGGGGCGACGGGGGACACAAAGTGAGAGCCAGAGGACAAAAAAAAAAGACTTCCTGTGGGGGGAAATTAGGTCAAGAAGAATGACAGGGTACAAAGGAGCTACGGCGAGGAGAAAATGCTGTTTTAGACCCTCCTGACAGCGGTTATAACGCATTTATATCTGTAATGACACCTTTATCGGCACTTAATGTTGTTCCCGGTCATTTCTTCTGGCAGTTAAGCCGCTCGTCTTTCAGGTTATTTCTTTTCTTTTCTGTTTTTCAGAGATAGTGCAGGGGAAAAATAATAACATTTTGACAACTCTTGTGAAGTAATTGCATAATTAAATGATAATTTGTTGGTTATAACATTGTTAAAGTACTGAATGAATTACTTAACATGTAGTCATTCATTCATTAATTTTCTAAAATGCTTAGCCTGCACCCAGGGCTGCAGGGATGCAAAGCCTATCCCACATGTCATCTAGACAAAAAAAAAATCACTCACTCATTCACATTTCATTTTAGAACATACAGACACACTCATTTATTCATTTACTCATTTGGACATTTTTTTGGAATTCATATTCCAACCCAAGGTGGGGTCGGTCCGTTTTGATGAATCTGTTGCATTCCGCTGTGGGATATTGAACCCACGCGGGGGTCATCTGCCCACCAATCGATTGATAATCTATGAATCTATCAATAATCTATCAATAATCATCAGTATCACCTATCGAGGGTGTAAAATGGCCCTGCTGTTTTGGGGGGTGTACACGTATGAGTGATTTTAAGAGGCCTGTTGATTTTTAACTGGCTGCAGTCACTCCAATCCAATGAAACCATTAGAATACTTTTTTTTGCATTTCCATGACAACCCGGTGGACATTTATTGATGCTGAATTAATATTCGCCACGAAAATAAAGAAAAGCAAAATGTAAATTGGTTACGGCACAAAAAAAAAAAGGCCGGTAGATGAATTGGTGTGTGAAGTGGCCCTGTGTATGTGTGTGTGGGGGGGGGAGGGTATTGATGGTGGGAGAAGAGTGGAGGGTGACAGAATCCCAATAATCCCAATCAATTACATCCGTGATTGATCACCAGCGCACAGTCAAGAACCTCTCCACCGCCGTAAACATGTCCGCTTCTTTCCAGGCTGGGAAACAGTGGAGTTATTAAACACCAAAACATCCAGCGTGCGCACACACACACACACACACACACACACACACACACACAGACACACACACACACTGCACTGATGGGGGATGAGGACAGGGAAGTTTTTCTCCTTAGCTCAGCTTGTTTTTCCTCCGCTAAATGGAAGGAACTGGTGTTTCAGAGCCAGACGCCATTATATTGTGCCTTTATTTTCAAACGCGAGTAAAGAGATACAATAAAGTCGACGGGCGGCCACTAAATCGCCCCAGAAAGCTTCATTCAAACTCAGTTTCAGACCTTGGACACAAATTACCAGCTTTTTTTTCCACTTTCTCTTTAGAGCGAGTCAAATTTATTGCAGAATAGAGAAAAAATAAGGGACAATAAGAGGCCACGGGCCAGCAAACACGGAATAAACACAGCAAGCTAAGTCTAATTGGGGCTAAGATAATAAGCTTTTTAGGAAACTTCAAATGCAAAAACACTGACACCTGGACTTTTTACAATGCCAAATGTTATTGCACCAAACAAAAAAAGGGAAAAAAAGACGTCATTTTTCTTGTCCCTCAGTTGAACCACTAGGAACATGATGTCCCCAGATTGGTTTTGAACTCAAATGCAAACGTTGGTCCATTTCATATATAATTAAGCAAAACAAAGGCATTGTCCCCATATGAGGACATTATTCTTTCCATTGTTTCATTCCACTAGCGGAAAAAAAGGATTTGTGTTCTTAAAATAATTAATTAATTCATGCATTCATTCATTCATTACCTAAACCGCTTATCAAAATCTAATGGATGTGGGGGGACTGGAACCTGTCACGACTGTCATTCACTCACTCATTCCCACATCATATAGACACATATAGACATACAGACACCATCATTTGCCCTCTCATTCACATGTCACATATAGAGACCAAATTCAGTCACTCATTCAAATGTCATAGACATACAAGGATTCACTCATTCTTTCACACATTACACATATGGATAAAGAATTCACTCTCTCATTCAAATGTCATATAGACATACAGGTAAAAGGAATCAGTCTTTCATTCACGTCTTATAGTCATTCACTTATATAGAAACATGCCATTCACTTTTTTCATTCATACGTAGCATCTAGAGACAAAACATTCATCCTGTCATTCACACATGAGAACAATTTAGGGTCGCCAATGAACCAACAGCATGTGTTTAGCGAAAACCGGGGAAACCGGAGAACCCGGAGGGACAAACATGCGAACCCTACACAGAAAGCCAGCCCGTCAGAATCATCAGAATTGAACCAGGGATCTGGTTAAATAACTGTCTGCCTTTGAAAATAAAAACAGTGATATACATTTATATATACGCACACCGCCTATTGCAGGATGATAGCAAGCTGAAAACGTCCAATGTGTGTATATGTATTGATTAGTATCCTCTGAATCTCAAAAAACGTCCCCATTTGAGGACATTGGTTGTCTTTCTCCAAAATCTTCCATTCAGGGAAATTATTGTGTTCTGTTTTGTTACTTTACTTGTTTTATAGTTTCTTCCAAAAAGTTAAAGCACTACATTTGGTAGTTTTTTTTTTCTTCCTTTTTTTCAATTCTAATGGTCTCCCGCTGATCTGGATTTGAAAGGATAAAGAAATTCCTGAAAATTTTCAATAATTCAATATGTTTTTGTCCTCACCAATGTGTGATCGCATGCATCCATGCATGCAAACCCGCAGCTGAACACAGGAAGCGCACCGTGCCGCAAAACGCACGTAAACGTGCGCGGCTCCCAGACTGAAAAAACTCCGAGCGTCGTTTGTTGTGTGTGTGTGTGTGTGTGTCGGGGGGGGGGGGTTAAAAAATGGGGAAAAAAAAGTGACTCACCGCCGAGCAGAGACGCGAAGAGCAGCAGCCGAAAAGCTCCAGCCTGCAACATCCTGCAGCCATCTGTGCCCGAGGCGCGGAAGGAGGATGGCTGGGGGGGTGAGAGGGGGTCGGGGGAGTGGAGGTGAGACACGCAAGGGATGCGAGGGGAAGACCCGACATAAAACCACAAGTTCGCCCTTCACGCTTCGCCACTCGGTGTTTTATGCCCCCTCCCCAAATTTGGACACAGTCATTCCCTGTATGTGATTGGGGGATGGGGGGTCCATTCTGAAATCTGAAAAAGTCCCCGATTAGCAACGCATTGTGTCCCTCTGTTCTCCCTTCCAAAATAAAAGCTTGCATTTTTATTGTATTGTGCACAATTTTATTGTATTGTATTTATTTGATTGTCATCGTCCATTCAATGGAGTCGCCTTTGAGAAATGTGTACGTTTAAAAAAAAAACTCAGCTCATTGTTTTTTCAAAGTATTGAACAATATCATACAGCTAGCGTTTCTTATTCATATATATTTCGGATTATGACTTTGGTGAAATTACCAAAATAAAAGCTTAAAAGATTCAAGTGTTTATTTTCAACGTGTTTCCCTGTGTAATGAAATTCTTATGTTGCTATCCACAGTGAAGCCAGATAGGGAGCAAAAAGTGACTAAATACATTTTAAAAATCCAACAGTCCGCTTTGTGTTACACTTTAAAATGATCGCATAAGTTTGTTTCTTACAAGAAATGGCGACAACATACATGCAGTGCACTAGTCATGTCCTAAAAAATTGAATGAGAAGAAAATATCCGTAGCCTACAGCAAAAAAAAAAACAATATGTTTTCTGGAAAACTTTCATTGTAAATATAAAGAAAACGTTTAAGCTGCCAGGAAAATACCATCTACTAAAAGCTTGGACACTTGTAACATATATGTTTTGCATCTGTTATTTCCGATATGTATTTTCTGGAGATCATGTTGATTTCCACTCATTTTATTTATTAATTACTATTATTATTTCCTATTTATTTTTTTACGCTTTCCAAGGAGCCGGACAGTCGGAAGTGTAATACTGACATCTAGTGGACATCTTGTTGAAGTGCGGGTATCAGGTGACGACAAATGCGGTGAGCCTTCTGACCGATTTCAATTTCACAAATATACCATGATAATGATCCCCAAGGAAGAACGTTTAATCTAAAGCTATAAGAACTCATTAAGGAAATTACTAATATCACATAGAACTCCTAAGACTTTTCTCAACCCGTTCCAACCTGCTTGAACCCATCTCTTCACCTCTTTTCCACACTCTCAGTTGCTCTGGACTGTTGACCCCAAGTACCTGAAATTCTCCAATGTCTAAATCTCCATTTCCTGTAGCCTCACCATTCCACCCAGGTTCCTCTCATTCACATACATATAGTCTGTCTTGCTGTGACTAACCTTCATTCTTCTCCTTTGAAGCGCATACCTCCACCTCTCCAGATTTTCATCAACCTGTTCTCTGCTCTCACTACCGATCACAATGTCATGTGCAAACATCATGTTCCACGGAGATCCCTGTCTAACCTCATTTGTCAGCCTGTCCATCACCAATGCAAACAAGAAGGGGCTCAGAGCTGATCCCTGATGGAGTCCCACCTCCACCTTGACCTTCTCTGTTACACCTACAGCACACCGCATCACTGTCTCACAGTGAGCATACATGTCCTGCACCAGTCAAACATACTTCTCTGCCACTCCAGATTTCCTCCTATAATACCAGAGCTCCTCTCTTGGCACCCTGTCATATGCTTTTTCTAGGTCTACAAAAACAAAATGCAACTCCCTCTGGCCTTGTCTGTACTTCAGCCATATCGCTGCTCACAAATGATGACTTCTGCAGTCAGTCTAGTTTCCACGACTCTTTCCCATAACTTCATTGTATGGTTCATCAACTTTATCCCTCTATAGTTGCCGCAATTCTGCACATCCCCTTTATTCTGAAAAATGGGAACCATCACACTTTGTCTCCATTCTTCAGGTATCTTCTCACTCTCTAAGATCCTGTTGAATAATCTAGTCAGAAAATCTACCACTGCCTCTCCTAGACACTTCCACACCTCCACAGGCATAGCATCAGGACCAACTGCTTTTCCACTCTTCATCCTCTTCAATGCCTTCCTCACTTCACTTTTACTAATTTGTGCTACTTTGTGGTCTACAATAGTGACCTCTTCTACCCTTGCCTCGCTTTCATTTTCCACATTCATCAGCTCTTTAAAGTACTCTTTCAATCTTCCCATCACTCTTCTAGCATCTGTCAATACATTTCCCTCTCTATCCTTAATCACCCAGACCTGTTGTACATCCTTTCCATCTTTATCTCTCTGTTTCGCCAACCTGTATTGATCATTCTCTCCCTCCTTACTGCCCAACGGAGCATACAGGTCATTGTACGCCCTTTGTTTTCCCTTTGCTATCTCTATCTTTCCCTTACGTTGTATCTCCCTGTACTCCTGTCTGTTTCTCTTCAGTCCTCTCAGTATCCCACTTCTTCTTTGCTAACCGCTTTCTCTCTATATACTCCTGCACTTCTTCATTCCACCGCCAAGTCTCCTTATCTCGTCCTGTCAGTATCATGATAGTCCAACTTAAAGCCTGCTCTTAGGCCTCTAGCCCTACTACCTTTCCACCAGGTCTCCTGGACACACAGTATATCCACCTTCCCTCTCTGCATCATGTCGACCAACTTGATAATTTTTCCTGTCATAGTCCCAATATTCAAAGTCCCGACTCTCAGTCCAAGACTCTGGCCTTTCCTCTTCTTTCTCTGCTTCTGGACATGCCTTCCTCCTCTCCTTCTTTGACCTACAGTAGCCCAGTTTCCATTGTTTCCGTGTAGGTCATCGGTACCAATGGCGTTGTTAACCCGGGCCTCTACCGATCCGGTATGATCTGGTTATTAGGTTTGATTCGCATGTTTGGTTTTGGCAAAAGTTTAACACCAGATGCCCTTCCTGACGCAACCTTCTGCATTTATTCAGGCTTTAGACCGTCTCAGGGAGATGCTGGCCCGTGCCCCACCAAGACTGCATTACTTCTTTAAACATAATCACTTAACCATATTTATTGAGATTAAAAAAAAAGCCAGACGATCAAAACACCTGTTCTTCAGGATCATGCCGTCAAACAGTAATAACACATTTAAGCACAACTTTGTTTTAAAAACAAACATTAGCGAAATAAACCTAGTTTGCCACTCATACACTAATATAGATAGTGTACAACTTTACATTCATTCTCAACTATTATCAAAACACTATTAGTCATTAATAAATTATTACAATAATATTCATTAAGCCAAATCGCTAATGCTGTATTAAGTGCATTAAGTGGTCATGAGAACAGGAGTGCGTCAACAGAGCAATGTGACCTTAACCAAAACAACATTATGTGCACGGGCAGTACAGATAAAAGAAACTGTCATATTTGACCGCATTAGAGGGCCTCGTGTAAAGAACGTGATTGTCAGGAAATGGATAACAACTCCATAGATGATAAACAAAAACAAGTAAGTACCGAGGGTTCTTTAGATAGAGGTGTGTGCTGTGAACATAAGGACATTGAAATTGCAGCTCCTGCTCTGAGGAACTGAAAAGACGTCAGGAGTCAGATACGACAGGCCAACATGCAGGAGAGACCATAAGAACTGTCAACGACCAATGAGAAGAAACCTACAACTGAACATTTCAGTCTTTGTATTATAACAACACCTGGTAAGAGAAACATAGCCAGTCACTTTGTTGCTTGTCAGAGAATAGAAGATCACACCCAGAGCTCTATATGTTTTATTTTGACTGCCAAATTATAGACTGATTGAAGCCATATCTTCTCCTATTGCTTGCTAGATAGATAGATGGATGGATGGATGGATGGATGGATGGATGGATAGATAGATAGATAGATAGATAGATAGATAGATAGATAGATAGATAGATAGATAGATAGATAGATAGATAGATAGATAGACAGACAGACAGACAGACAGACAGACAGACAGACAGACAGACAGAAAGAAAGAAAGAAAGAAAGAAAGACATTTCTGAAAAGTGCCGTAATCGTATAAGTCCAACAACAACGAAAAAAACATGTCTGGGCCTCTCCCGACCATGTCTGTTTAAAAAAACATGTCCGGGCATGACTGTCGAAGGTAAAAAACTTTTTATAGAATATATTTATAAATAAAGTAAAGAAAGCATAGTAAATATCGCTTAAGCACAATAAAAGAAAAGACGAAGAAAATAAAAAATTACGAGTCAACAACCCGCCCGCAGCTCGACTTGTGACGTCACCTACGTGCTGCCACCGCATGGTCGCGCTCGATGTGCGTCACTTCCTGCTTGGGCTTTTTGATTGTTGTTTCCATCGCCGCAATCAAAAAATACTCTTTTCAGAACAACGGGAGCCTGCGCACACTGATCACCGCGATAAAACGTAAGTGAAAAAAAACATAAAATTGTCTTGAATAGTCTTCCTCCGGCATTCCGGTTCCCTTCTCCGTGTTTTCATATGCGAATATTTAATAATTCGGCGGCTTGCAGGACGAGAGCGGGGGGGGGGGTGAATGGTGCAGTGGCGGTGCGATGTACGCTAACAGGTTAGCTAACGTTAGCTCGTTCGAGTAGGAAAGAGAGGGTGTTGGTGCACGTGTTTGTTACGCACGCGATCGTGTGGTCGTTTTCACGACATGGGAGAGTTGACTCCACTTGGTTCGGGACTCGCGACGGAGTTTTAGGGTATCGTGTCGCTGTTTTACGTGCGACATTATGCTTGACCCCCCACCCTTCCCCCGGAGCGCTCTACCCCACACTTTCATTGAAAGTCTAGGGCACTTCCGGTTGAATCACCTTTCTTCCCACACCCCTTTGTTGACATCGACAGGTTGGCCTGTTCGCTGAACAGACACTTGTTTTGAGGGTCCCAAGCCGTATATTGTTCAAAATAAACTTTCGACTATTTAACGCGGCGCCAGTTTCTTTGCTAGGTGCTGTATGTCAAATAAAATGACACACACATCCTTCTTCCGCAATGACATAACAGCCCCTCAATATACACTCGCTGTTTCTGCACCCACAAACTAATTTAATCCTGACAAAACACTTAAGATGTATAGCAAGTATACGGTTTATTAGACATGTTACGTATTAAATGAGCTGTGTCCTCATGTCAAATCCGTCTCCACCGTTACCCTTTCCTCAGTGTCCCGTGAAACAGCGCGTCAAAAGGCGCCCCCCCACCCTTTTGGTTTTTGACTTTTAAGAAAGTCACACACTAATAAAACCATCGATTGGCTATTAGGGTATCTAATTCAGAGTCGAGAATAATCATTTTTATTCGTTAATGTATTTATAATAAAAATAACAACCATGATTGTCCTCCGATTCCGGACTGTGTTCGGTCACGTGACCCACAAGCGAAACTTAAGGATGAAGGGAAATCGAAACCGTACATGTGTCCCCTCCTTCATTCATTTTCCCTTCCTCTCCATAAGTCTCCCTTTCCCTCTCACCGTCTCAGATGCGTATTTATTAGGCCCACAGTAGCGTTCCTGTCACGTCGCTGGTCGTGGAGGCATTCGGAAAGATAAATCTGGTTTGACCACTTCAATCTTTTTTAAAAAAATAGTCGGAGAGTCGTAACTTTCTCATTTATTAAAGTATCTTCATTTTTATTTTATTTTTTTTAAATACAATGCGACCCCCCCCCCCCACACGATCTTCCTGCTGCCTTCACTTAAGTCATCCGACCAACAGGAAGCTGCAGGAGTAGCAACTTCAAAAAAAAAGGAAATGTCCATCGCCCCTCCAGGAAACCTTGTCTTCAGTGGGTGAGACAAACAATGCCAAACCGTAGATAAATGGTAACTGACTTAATGTGTGTATGAATGTGTGTCTGTGTTTTGGTTTTAAATGCACATATGAAGTCACCCTTGCGAGAATGTTGCAAATTGTGTGCCGCCGCTGCAATTGTGTGAGAGGAGAACGCGAGCCGTGGGAGAGGTGATTCATTGCCTTCCAGGTGGAGGGCAGCGAAGGCCGCGGCCCTGATGAGGACCGGAGGGACGCTACAAAAAGGGGGAGGAAAAAAAAACAACTCAGTAGTTGCTGTTTTGTCTCGCATTGGGGTCAAGATGAGTCGGCCGCCCTCCGCTGCGTCTGGACTACACGGCCCACTGGCTGTCAGCCCCTGTTACTGTGACGGGCCGGCTCAGTCGTCACGTGGCGGCAGTGCTGCTGACCCAGTCGAAAGATGCGACGTCTGACTCAGGATTGCCTGTCTTCACCCACTCCCCCCCTCGTTGTTTTGCCTACCGTCGTTGTCAGACACGACACCTGACGCCCTGATCGATGTCTGACGGCAGAGCGGCTCGCAATCTCCTCTTCCAGTTTGGTCCTGGTAAAGGATCATATAGGGAAACTTTTTATTGACCCTAATTTCCAGAACCTGAATATCTATCTTCCCCTTCCTCCTGACGGCAGGATAAGCAGCATAAATGATGAGCAAATGTATATGGCTTACCCTTAGAACCATCAGGTTATAAACTGTAACCCCTTCCCCGTGACCGTCAGCTGTCTGTCTGCCTTCCTTCTCCGTCCCCGCTTTGGAACCCTATCGTCCGGTAATTTATTTATATATTTAGTTATTTATTTCAAAGGCCAAAAATAAAGCCATCAAGCCAAGGGAGGAACAGCTGAATTATTGATCAGCGGGTCTATTTAGCTGTCGATTAAGTTTCTTCGTGACGGCGAGGAACGGACATGTCACCCTTCCACATCCTTGGCGGCACTAAGCCGAAGCCCGACTAAAGTTTTAATACGCCACCTTTGAAATTCGCTCATCCGTGAAACCCTTATAGAATGTAAATAATAGCTTAATATTAATATTTAATATTAATAATAATATTTGTAACGTTGTCCCGAATGAAAGCGACGACCGGCCCAAACGGCCTTCTGTCTCTTAGAACGCCCTCCGACGTTGGGCTGCGGTTGTCAGCTGGACTTCGAGGTGCCACTGTATTGATTACACAATCGATCTGCCTCTGGCGCCAACGCGAATGCAGAGCATTTGACAAGACGTGTACTTTTATTTATTTTGAAGTCCCCTTTGCAGTCCAATCCCACGTGTAGGTCACACAGACCTTCTGGGCATTTATTATTGATGCCCCACGCTATCAAAGGGCATGGGTGCTGGAGTGGGTGGGGGCTCCTAACAGCCCCCGAAGGTGTTCTTGGCCAGAAAGGCGGCGCCTTCAGAGCCGTCATTGTTTGTTTTCTCTCCATGTGCCTGCTGACTTCCCCTTCCCCATTACAGGTGCCGTTAGCGTGGGACTGACCCACGCCCCGACCCCCGGCCGGGTCTGCAGGTGGAGCCAGAGAAAACCCACCGGCACGCACCCGCCAGCGCAACCCCCCCGCCTCACGCCCGGGGCCCTGCGCTATGAGCAGAGGCAGGGGAGGGCCCTACACAGAACACTACCGCCGCCACCCGGCACCCCGCTTCCACACCGAAGAGAGCCGCTGCCGGCCCGGCCCGGCCCCCTTCTTCCCCCAGCCCGGCCCACGACATCCGCTTCCAGGCTACTACCACGGCCCCGGCGGGCCTGCGTCCGGCCACGCCCAGAGTCCGGGTCACCAGCCCGCAACGGACTCCTTTCGCTACCACCAGGTGCAGTTCCTCCAGGGCCTTAGGTCCGAGGGCCCGAGTTACAGAGGCGGCCCCTGGAGAGGCGGCCCAGCACCCAGCAGGTCCTCCAGCGCCTCACGCCAGCCCCCACTGGGCTACTACCGATTGCCAAATCCCAGCGGCAGCAGCAGCCGCCGGGGCAGGGGCCACTACAGCCAAGACTTCTGTGCCGCGAGGCCCCTGGGCCCCCGACACCCCGGCCCAGACCGGAAATGGGCCGCATCATCTGACTCACTGATTGACGACTTTCAGGGCTTACTGCTCTCCCGGTACCGGGCTGAGCACTTCGACAAGCAGCCCAGCACGAGGTTCTGTGGGGAAGGGGTCTTCGATCGCGGCGTTCAGGACCAGGTCCGCCGGGCCCTCTGTGCTCTGGGCCCCAACGAGAGCATCCCCGCCAAGGCCTTGGCCAAGAAGCTGCGCCTGCCCAAGCGATTCATCAACAAGGCTCTCTACTCCCTGGAGCGCTCGCAGGAGGCCTCCAAGCACGGGCTCTCCCCCCCTGAGTGGACGCTCTACAGACAGCCCGTCGAAGGGGAGGAGCCTCACCACTGCAGCAGTGCACAGCCCGATCCTACTGCAGAACCTGAGGCCGGGCCACGGGAAGAAAAGGTCGGAGAGCTCCCGCGAGACGACAACTCCGACGCGGAGTCCAGCTGCTCCTCATCATCTTCTCACTTGTTTTCCTCCTCCTCCTCCTCTGAGTCGCCACCGTCTGAGGCGGACTCCACCCGCCTCTCCCCCGACCCGGACGCCAAGCTGCCCGCAATGGCGGACCAGAAGGAGCTGGTCCTGCGCTACCTCCTGGACTGTGGTGAGGTGACCGCCCTGGTTATCGCCAAGAACCTTGGCCTGAAGGGTTCGAAGCAGGTCAACCCCACACTGTACGCGCTGGAGAAGCAGGGCGAGGTGGTCAAGAATGCCGATACCAACCCGCCCACGTGGGAGCTCTCTGCCCGCCGCCGGGAGCGCATGGAGCGGAGCCTGCGTGCAGCGGCGGGGAGCCATTGTGGGGCCAGCTTTGCACGAGAGCCGCGGGCCACAGAGCTGGTGCCGTTCGAGGATGGATGGCTGCCGCTGGAAAGCCACAGGAGGGAGGTATGTGTTCTGAGTGTCTGTGTGTGTGTTTTAGGCCCCAAAGGTGAATAAAGAATGAAATAACCTTTTCTCTGCAGCCGCCGTTCTTCACCCCGAAAAAGAAAACGGAGGGGCCCAGCGAGGGCCAGTGGGCCACCGATGAGATCCCTGAGTTCCTGAATGCCATCCGCCGGGAAACGGACGCGGAGCGGCTGGTGGCGCGGCCGCCCGACAGCGGCGTCGGGCTGGTGGCTGTGTCGCTGGCTGCACCCCCGCCGCAGAACTTGTGGGCCAAGCTCCAGGAGGTGCGGCTGAAGAACCCTGTGAGCGGGCTGATGGAGTACGCCCAGTATCTGGGCCACAACTGCGAGTTCCTCCTGCTGGACCAGTCTGGACCATCCCACGACCCGAGGTCAGTGGGGTGGCGGGCACATGTCTTGTCACGATGGCACCCAATCCGCAAGTCCTCTTTTTGCCCTCCCCCCATTTTAGGTAAAACACATCCTGCAGTGTGAGCGTGTGTGTCTTAAACACGGTTGTCGGAAACATTTCAGGGAACCGCCCCTCTCACCAACCAGACGGTACATTCTGTTAGGAAACAGTTAAGGACCCTGGGAAAAATTTCCATCCCAAAATGCATTTCACTCGATCGGAATGCTGACCTTTTAGCCATTTTTTTTTCCCTGTAACCACGGCAACCTCCTCCGGTGGAGTCCAGTATTTGCATATGACAAGTTGCAGCTTCACACCCGCAGGGTTTTTTCTCTGGTCGTGACCTTTGTCGCGGTGGCGGCGTGTGTTTACCCGTACCCTCTGCCCCAATAGGTTCCGGATGCAGGTGATGCTCAACGGGCGGCTGTTCCCTGTTGCTGAGGCCTCCAGCAAGAAGGTCGCCAAGAAGGATGCAGCCGCCGCTACCCTGCAGATCCTGGTCGGGGAAATGCATGGCAGTGTGAGTGACGGCAGCGAAGGGAACGCCGGCGCCGACCAACCAATGGACGTGCTGCCGGAGGTCAGTGTAAGTCTCTGTCGTGTTTTGGAAGCTTCTTCGAAAAAAAAGCAGAGCTCAAGCCGTACCGTGGAATTGAACTCCTCGGGGTTATTCTGTTTTGTTCATTTTAATGACCCCCGCTTGCTCAAATGACACCCCATGACCCACTTTCTACACCTTAAAAAAAAATTCCACCTACAGCCAGTCCTCAGTTTGGGACATCCTTGACCTATGGCGTTTCATTGATATTCGCAATCTCCCAAAAATATTTTTTGAGAATGTCTCATTCCATTTTTCAAAAAGTTATCGTTTGTGACCTAACCAGTTTTGCACAGAAACTGGTTTGCGAGAAAAGCGGATGAATACGTTGTCACATGGCTTGTTTAGATTTGCTGGTTGTACACCATGTTGGATTGTGCCACCTTCGCCTTTTTTAATTTTTGTTTTTTGGTTGAGGGGACTTTTGTCCTTCATTATGACTTCCAAGTATAAGTCTTTTAAATGCATTGCTTATTTTTACAGTACAGTGGTTTTTATGGCCTAAATGATCTTTTTATTTTTTTTTATCCATTGTTACCTGAGGCTAGCTTTAGGTTAGGATGCCACCGGCTAATATGTTTCTTCATATTAAGTATTTTTTTCAACTTTTTTTTTTTATTGCGCTTGCACGTGTCACCCGTCATGCAGCTTGAACTTGAAAACTTTATTGTCCAGGCAGAAATGGGAAACCATCCAATTTATTTCATTTTGTATTGAAAAAATCGATTTTGTGACTTTGTTGCATCCAATCCGAAACGGGTGCATGCCACCCCAAGCGTCAGCGCAGGTGAGTGACACAGGTTTATAAACAGATGTAAACTGTAAACGGAGAGGGTTTTCTGATGGCAGAGGCGAGAATAACTGTTGTTTTCCCATTCTGTCCAGGAGGCGGTGGAGGCCGCAGGCGGGATCTCCACCACAGGGAGCCTGGAGGGGATAGGCGACGGCCACCCGCAGCCGCTGTCGCGCTCACTGCCGGGCGGGAAGAACCCGGTGTCGGTGCTGATGGAGTACAGCCAGCGCAGCGGGAACCCCATCGAGTTTGTTGTCACAGGCCAGGCGGGCCCGCCGCACGACCCAAGGTATCATTGCGCCGTGTCTGCTGACGCAAGTCAGCTGACGAATCACAAAAGCGAGCAGTGTTGCCTACACTCTGTCCCCCAGGGGAAACCCCGTCACGCCGGAAACATGTGATCCAGAGACTTCCTTTTTTTTATTTTCTTCACTTTACTATGTCTCTGCTTCCCCAGGTTCATGTACAGGGTGAAGGTGGGGGAGAGTCTGTTCCCCGAGGCCTCGGCACCGAGCAAGAAAGCCGCTCGCCAGCTGGCGGCGGAGGAGGCTGTCAAGGAATTGATGGCTGACGGCAGGCTGCAGCTCAACAAGGTGTGGAGGGGGAGGGGAGGGGGGGGGTCCCGCTCGCGAGGGAACACAATCACCACACTGAGCCCGAGACTAGCTACCGTGTCCTCTCCTTCGTCCTCAAGCTCACATCTCCGCCCCTCTTCGCCCTCCTGCAGCCCCAGTTGCCACTGGGCTCGTCCAGCGACAGTGACGGCTCCGGTACCACGTGCCCGTCGCTGCCGCCCCTGACGGCCGACGAGCTGAGGGCGGCGCACGAGGCCGGCGTCGGGGATCTCATCAACCATCTGAACAACAACGCTGTATCGGGCCTGCTGGAGTATGCTCGTGCGCGGGGCTTCGCCGCTGAGATCCGCCTGGTGGGCCAGTCGGGCCCGCCTCACGAGCCCAAGTGAGCGCACGGGAAGCATCTGAAACTAGACAGTGTTGCAAACGCCGCACGGGCGTCATTATGACATTTTAGTATCAGTGTAATAGCATGGTAGTTAGCTAATAACACCCGTTGCACGCTCAGGTTCACCTACCAGGCCAAGCTGGGCGGACGCTGGTTCCCTCCGGTCTGCGCGTCCAACAAGAAGCAGGGGAAGCAGGAGGCAGCCGATGCCGCCCTGCGAGTCCTTATCGGCGAGGCTGAGCGAGCGGCGCGGACAGGGGAGCTCATTCCGGCTGAGGTACGTTGCCCAGGGGGCGGGGAAGACGACAACGACAGCTGATTTAAAAATGTAAAATACAAAACGCCCCTCTCTTTAGCTCCCGGTCAGCGGCAGCACGCTGCACGACCAGATCGCCATGCTGAGCCACCAGCGCTTCAACGCTCTGACCACGCGCATCCAGCACAGCCTCCTGGGCCGCAAGATCCTCGCCACCATCGTCATGAGGCGGGGCGAGGGCCTGGGGACCGTCGTCAGCCTGGGCACAGGTACGCCCCCCCCGTCCCCCCTGTCAGGCCAGTTAAGTCGCCACTAAAATAAATCATTTTTTTTTTTCTTTTGACCCGTCAGGGAATCGCTGCGTCAAAGGGGAGGAGCTGAGCCTCAAAGGGGAGACAGTCAACGACTGCCACGCCGAGATCATCTCTAGGAGGGGCTTCGTCCGGTAGGCGTTCTGATTCCTCTCTACCCATCTTTCCTCCTCTTCCTCCCTCACTCCCCTCACGCCCGCCCGCCTGCCCTCAGGTTCCTCTACAGCGAGCTGCAGAAGCACTACGCCGGCACAGATGCTAGCATATTTGAACCGGGCGAGGAGAACCGGTTGCGGGTCAAAGACGACATCACCTTCCACCTCTACATCAGGTTAGTCCATGCCGTTCGCCTGTCTGTGCGTGTGCGTTACTCACGCATCACTCACGCCCTTGCCCCTCCCCCCCAGCACGGCGCCCTGCGGGGACGGGGCCCTTTTCGACAAGTCTTGCAGCGAGACGGCGGAGGACGTGGACGGACACCAGCCGCTCTTTGAGAACGCCAAGCAGGGAAAGCTCCGAACCAAAGTGGAGAACGGTGAGATCGCCCCCACCAGCTCCTTCCTCAACTCCGATTGGTTCCCGGTGTTTGACTCCGCCCCCATTTGACTCCCACACCAGGCGAGGGCACCATCCCAGTTGAGTCCAGCGCCATCGTTCCCACGTGGGACGGCATCCAGCACGGCGAGCGGCTGCGTACCATGAGCTGCAGCGACAAGATTCTGCGCTGGAACGTGTTGGGCCTGCAGGGGGCGCTGCTCACACACTTCCTGCAGCCCATTTATCTGAAGTCCATCACGCTGGGTGAGCGCCGCCGTTTCCTAGAACGTCCTAGTGCCTCAAATGCATCGTAATGACATTGTAGAAGCATTTAATAACTGCAGTCTGTTGCTGTGTGTGCTTGTCCCATGGCGGTGCCAGGGTACCTGTACAGCCACGGCCACCTGACCCGGGCCGTCTGTTGTCGGCTGGCCAGAGACGGCGACGCCTTCGCCAAGAGCCTCCCGGCGCCCTTCCTGCTCAACCACCCCGAGGTAGGATCAAGGATGGCAAAGGGTTAAACCGTCAATCACACAATAATTTCAGGGGAAATCCACAGAAGGCAGGCTCTTAAAGGGAATGAAGGCCGAAGTAAAATGAATAAAAATTCATTTATAATCCATTAAACGTTTTTTTGTTTTTTTTTGATTGAAATTGATGAAGTAAAATTAATAAAAATTCATTTAAAATTCATGAAACGTTTTTGCTTTTTTTTTTTTTTTTTTAATTTAAATTGATCAGGAAATTTGAAAGTAGCCTAGTACTTACAGACAGATATTCCTCAGTTATAAAAATCATTTTTAAAATCATTTGAAAATGTTGAGAAGGCTAAATGAGAGGAGCCAATTAATGTCGGCTGTCTCCATCCCTGTCCTCGCCTTGCCGCCGTCCACAGGTGGGCCGCGTGAGCGTGTACGACTCCACCCGCCACACTGGCAAGACCAAGGAGTCCAGTGTCAACTGGAGCTTCCCGGACCAACACAGCGTGGAGGTCCTGGATGGGACCAAGGGCAAACACGACGGGTGAGCAAGACCTCAGGACTTATTTTCCTCCCCATGCCGTCGCCCTTGGTTACGTCCGCATTGATGGTTCCTGTCCCCCCTCACCCCTCTGCAGGAACAAGCTTGGTGTGTCCCGCGTCTCAAAGTCCAACCTGTTCGGTCAATTCCGCACACTCTGCCAGCAGAGCAGCCGCGACGATCTGCTCGCCCTGCCCTCCTACGCCCAGGCCAAGTCGTCCGCTGCTGCCTTCCAGCTGGCGAAGCGCCACTTCTTCCATGCGCTCGGCGTGCATGGCTATGGTGCCTGGATTAGCAAGCCGCTGGAGGAGAAGAGTTTTGAGTCGGGGGAGGGGATGGCGAGGTGGTGCGGCACCGGAAGGAATGGTGCCACCGTCGCCGAATTCAAGCAGGAGGGGGTGTAGGGCAGCGAGCGCCGGCTTGAGCTTTAATTTGTTAGGGGGGGGGCAACGGACAATGCAATGGTTGCAGAAAATTGGCAGATGACGGAAGACAATCAATGCAACAGCGGCGCCATGTGGTGGCGGGGCAACATGGGAAAAACTAAACGTTCCAAGAAGCTGCATTTGTCAGCTGTTCTCTCCCAACAATCCCCTCCACCGGGACAACTCGCACCGATTCAGCAGTTCTTGACCTGCAAAAAAAGCTCCATGTTTCATCTTCCCTGTTGTCACACACACACACACACACACCGTAGACAGTTTGTAATCAACGTTCTCCCCTGACTTTATAAGACTTGGCTCTGGGGTAAGAAAACCGCCTCTTTTATCCATCTTGTCTTTTGTGCCAGCAGCTGCTTCTGCGACTCCCTGTGTGTGTGGCACAGTGGGCATTTCTGAGCTTTGCCCCCTGGTGCCCCCCTACGTTGAAACGTTCCAACTCCCACACTGTTAAATTTTTTAGAGCCCTTAACCCCCCAAAAAGGGGGTGTTCAGCCTTCCTGTCTCCCATCTAACCGTCACGTTTTTTTTTTTTGTTTGTGTGTATGTGCACGCGCACATGCACGCACTTTTTTCATTTGTCAGGTGAGGTGTGTGGCCAGGACCTGCAGCTGGGGTCCAGCATCCAGAGTCCGGTCCCAGAGCCAAACAGCAGAAGTATATTACACTATTAGTCCTCTCTGAATGTTCTACAAATTTATATATTCATATATATATATATATATATATACATATATATATATATATACACATACATATATGTATATATATACATACATACATGTATATGTGTGTGTATATATATATATATATATATATATATATATACATATATATCTATACACATATATATACGTGTATATATATGTTTATGTGTGTATATATATATATGTACACACATATATATACGTTTATGTGTGTGTGTATATATATATGTATATATATGTGTGTGTATATATATATATATATGTATATGTATATAAAATAAATTTTTAATTAATGATTTAGCTGACTATGAAAGAAAAAGCAACTGTTTTGTTTTTTGTTTGAAAAGCCAGCTGCACAGGATGGCATTGACAACAGTTTTTCAAAATGAATCCCATAACAAGCTGAAACACGAGATCTGATATTTTGCATTGTCATTATTTTTTAGTAATTTTTCTCCTTTTTTTTATTTTGGGGTCCGATTTGCCCTTCCCAATTAAGCTGTCATACATCATTCTGTCCCCCAGCGGAACGAACCACAGTGACTGTCCTGGTAACTTGAGGCGGTAACTTCACAAAACATTAAAAAAACAGAAAATATCCTGAGTAGTTCTTTGTTTTTTTAAATGTGGGGATTTATTGTTGTAAATATTTTATCACAAAAAAATAAAAGTTTCTTAACAAATTGGACTCAGGTATCCGGACTCCTCTATGCAATTAGATGCTTTGACTGTATCTATTGTATGTCTGTATGTGCGTGCTTGTGTGTTTGTGTACATGCATACACTGGCTCTGCGTATTTGTACATCATCTACAATGTTGTTGTTTCTTTTTTTGTTTTTTTTTCCAACATTTAAAATAAAATCTAGTAGAAGAATTGATGTTATTTTTGTTGGTTTTGTGCATAGAGCTTGGAGAAAGTATAGTGGTGGAAGAAAAGGGAATGAGAAATGTTGGGAGGATAGTGATGCGGTGGGAAAGGTGATACATTCGGAGCAGGGTGATTTGGGTCAGGGTTGGGACGATTTTTTGGGAGTGATGTGCTAGGAGTGGAGCGGTGTGTCGGGGTTATGTGTGGTGAGTGATAATTGGGAAGCAGTATGATATGCTGGGTTGGCAGTGATTTTTTTGGGGGTGCAGAGATCTTTTTGGAGTGATGTGTTCATAGTGATTCGTTGGGAGAGGAATGATGTCGGGAGTGAGGCACAAGGAGCAGAGGGATATGTTAGGGGTGATACATTGGGAGTGGAGTGATGCGTCAGGTGAAGAGTGATGTCTTGGGAGCAGAGTGATCTTTCAGGAGTGATACATTGGTCTTGTTCTTTTGGTAGTGATGTTTTCAGAGTGAATTGGTGGGGGTGATAAGTTCAGAGTGATGTATTTCAACCTAAATGATGCGTTGGGAGAAGATCAATGTATTAGTAATGCTGGGAGTGGTGTGGTGGGTGTGATACGTTGGAAGCACAGCAATGTGTCGGGTGCAGAGCGATGTTTTTTCAAGCAGAGCGGAGTGAGGTTTCAGAAGTTATACACTGGGAGTAGAGTTTTGGGACCAATGTATTGGGAGTGATGTGTTGAGAGCAATGTGTTTGGAGTGATTCATCTTGTGTGACGTGGGGGAGCAGAGTGTGTTAGGATTGGAGTATTATGTCCAGTCATGTGTTGGGGGCAGACTGACGTGTCATTAGTGATATCTAGGGAGTGATCTGCTCAGATTTATTTGTTTTGGGTGATACATAGGGAGTGATTTGTTGGGACCAATTTGGGAGCGGACCGATATTTCCAGAGTGATGTGTTGGGAATGGAGTGGGGTGCTCAGGGTGATGTGTTGGGAGCAGAGCGACGTGTCAGGAGTGATACTAAAGGAGTGGTGTGTGCAAATTGATTTGTTGGGAGCAATGTGTTAGGATTGATACATCGGGAGCTGTGTCTGGGGAGCAGAGTGATATGTTGGGTGTGATACATTGGGAGGGGATTGTGGGGGGTATATTGGGAGTGATGTGTTTGCAGCAGAGTGATACCCCAAGAGTGATGTGTTGGGAGCAATGTGTTTGGATTGATTGTAGGGATGTGGGGGATCAGTGTTTGATCTGCAGTGGAGTGGTATTTCCAGAGTGATGTGTTAGAATCAGAGTGATATGTCAGGAGTGCTAAATAGGTAGTAATTTGTTCAAATTGATTCGTTGGGAGCAATGTGTTGAGAGCAGAATTGGGAGTGATGTCTGGGGAGCAGAGTGATTTGTCAGGAGTAGATTGTGGGAGGGGAACCATTGGGAGTGATACACCGGGAACGATGTGTCGGGAGTGAAGTGATGTGTCGGGAGTGATACACCTGGAGTGATGCGAGGCCGTTATGCAAAATTGATGTGTCAGATGTGCTGAGCATCTCCTTCAGGCTGCGCCGTCTGAATTATAAACTCCGTCTAGAGGTCTCCGGATATTTAGGATTCCAGAGGCGGCTTTTCGGGAGCATCCCCATACGACCCTCCACGTTGTCTCCATTGTTCTTTAATTCATGAAAAAGCTGTTGGTGGCAGAAATAATGAGTTTGGAAAAGAGCCATTTTTCATTTTGTTTTGTTCACCAGCTGAAATGTTTTTTATATTGCTGCAGTATCAGAGAGGGCCGCAAGGGGGAAACCTCTACAGGTTAATGCCCGGGGCTGAATGTGCCTGTGTGTATCTGTGTGTGTGTGTAAACCTCTGGTGTGGGAATCTCCATCTCATTCTGATTACACATTAATTACCCCCCCCCCCCAATCGGGTGGCGGGATCTGGTGCAAATCACACCTTCAGTCAGACTGTTCCATTTGCTTCATAGGTCGAGGAACCTATGCAGATTAAAAACGAAAAAACAAACAGGGGCGAGGTCATCTGTCCAAGGTCACATGATCTCTCAGGTGATTTATGTCTTTTGAAACTGCCTTAACTAAATTCATCATCATAATCTTGGGTATTTTCTCAGTTTAAGCAGTTTCTTGTTAATAACGTGATAACATGTTAATAACACGTCACTGGTCTATCCCACTCAGTTTGTCAGTTATCTGATTTTGCATTTCCTGATGTTTATTATTTGGGCTGTTCCTTTCGTCTTGTTCCGCAGGTGAATATTTCAGCCTCACTAATTTCAAATGTGGCTTAATTAACATTTTAATTTTTGTATATAAAAACAAAAACGACCAAAGATGGTTATTTGATTGAAAGAGATGAAATTAAAAATGTGCAAATTCTATCTTTTTAAAATATTTTTATTTGTTTTTTAATTTTGTGTTCGCTGGAGTCAAGAGACAACCTCAGCTTCGCACCAACCAGAGGAAAATATGTGAAATTCTCCCAAAAAATAAAACAAAATAAAACCAAAATGACACGATCCTATTTGTAGTCTTGCTGAACCTCCAGGCACTTGTTGTTTCATTCTCGCAGCGAGCTACCAACACTCCGACCTAAATAACTGACAGAAAGAAGTTTATTAATGTGTAATAAACCATGTTTCAAACGCATTTTCCTTCAACATGCAGCCCATCATTTGCTGTGTTGAAAAATTGACAAAATAAATATAAATCATATATTAGCATGGCTATATATGGATGCCATTATTGCCGATAATCCCAGGGACCAATGAAATCTCACCGTGCAAAAATCAAATGTGGTTCGGGATTGAAAAGATCTGAACGTGTGCATGTTGTGTTAGGATCCAAACATGTTTTTGGAAAACACCGCAAGCTTGTTTTCTTGTTACGCCACGAACGCGCAACCCTATACAATGGTACTGCGTTGCATCATCTAGCCCCGGTGATGCTAACGTAGTCAAATGGCTATCTCCACCTTCCTGTGATTTGAATATGATTCTGGTTTCAGTTGAATGATTTAAGTTTATTTCAATCCCACCACTGCGAGAGTGTGGAGCTCATTAATCCACGCTTGTGATCAGATCCGTGTTCTGCAAACGCCTAACGGCTAACAGCTGATGGCTAACGACAGTGGAGCAAAAATTTTAGACAACAAGAAGGGCCGTTGTACCTCCCGTTGTCTTGCTGCCCTACCATCCATATTGAATTAGATCCGCTCTTTTTTCTTAGACGTGGACGCCGGGCGGGGGGTGCAGGAGTTGGGGTTCGGTGTCAGGCGGTGGCGGCGGAACATGGCCCGCGCTTGCCACCAATTAGCACGGCGGCTTGTGATGATTTTTACCGCCACCGGGCTCCCAAACAGCTTGATTTCTGCTAAAATGGGAGGTGAGGGGAGGAGATCATGTGGCTGGGGGTGGGGGGGGGCTGGCATTTGTATTTCCTAATTAGTTAGCCTGTCATGTAATGTCTGGCAGAGCCAAGATGGCAGCGAGCGGGACTTCAATCGGAGACCTTCAACCCCCCCTGAACAATGACGACAAGAGGAGAAGTGTGTGTGTGTGTGTGTGTTGGGGGGGTGAAATATTAAGCCATTACAGAAGAGCTTGAACAAGCCAATCAATGTTTTCCAAAGTGAATTAGGAACGTACTAAGCCAGGATGCGGGGGTGAATTTTTGTACATTTTATACATATATATATACACTGCTCAAAAAAATAAAGGGAACACTTAAAAAACACATCCTAGATCTAAATGAATGAAATATTCTTATGAAATACTTTGCTCTTTACACAGTTGAATGTGCTGACAACAAAATCACACAAAAATGATCAATGGAAATCAAATGTATTAACCCATGGAGGTCTGATTAGGAATCACACTCAAAATTAAAGTGTAAAAACAAACTCCAGGCTGATCCAACTTTGATGTAATGTCCTTAAAACAAGACAAAATGAATCTGTGTTGCTTCCTGAGTGGACACTATGATTTCGCAGAAGTGTGATTGACTTGGAGTTACATTGTGTTGTTCAAGTGTTCCCTTTATTTTTTTGAGCAGTATGTATATATATATATATATGCATTTATATTTATGTGTATGTATGTATGTATGTATGTATGTATGTATGTATGTGTAAGTGTGGATGGAAATACTATATAGACAAATACACCAGTATGTCCAGACTTCTGTTAGCATCTCTTATGTTATTTATGCAAATATTTAGCTTACCGGCCTAATGTCATGATTCTATTAATCATTGATTAATTAACAATTACAAATTGTAGATCAATATTTTTCTAATAATTTCAGTTTTGTTTTTTGCTTGAGTTTGTCCCTGTTGGCTCAAACCAGCGCCCTGCCATTTTGGGACCCTTTTTTTTGCATTAATAGACCTCCGACTTGATGAATGGCCGGCTGATGAAATATTCAGAGCCCAGGATTAAAATTTCAGGTGAAGATATTTCATCTTCTTTCCCCCTCCCCAAAATTAGTTTTTGTTAAAATCGGTGCCGTCCTTGTGATTTACGCTTGTCCAGACGTCATGGCAACGAGATGCCGGGACACAGGATCGCGAAAATCAGCGTGGGAGCCGCTAATGATGGGGCGGCAACATATATAAAATGGATAATCAGTCAAATTCGAAGCAGGGATTTGACCTAGTTAGCATGCTTTTGACCTGTTATGCTAATGGACGGGATGATATGAAAGGAAGTATTGTCTTCATTTACTCAGTTGCCCTCAATAACCTCTTCAATTTACCCCTTGTTGCCTCGAGTCGTTGGAGCACCAGCTGCAACGAAACATAGAAACAAGTAGCTAGCGTGCGATGCTGCTGCCAACAAGGCCATTTTTAAGGACATGGATTCTTAAACACAACCTCCTGTGACACAGGACACCGTGGATGTCGCTGAAACACTACTGTCACGCTGGCACCGCTAGCCTCTCAACTGGTAGGTATTTGAAGCATTCATACTGCGACAGTTGCGTCAATGGCCTCCTTCGCTGTTAGGAGGTGGATAATATATCATCACCCCCCTTTCGTTTGAGCTCGGCAGCGAGGGGGGGCTAAATTTGACATCGCACCTGGAGCTACAAGGAAGCTTGAGATGTTTTTGATGTTTTTGTTACGCTTCTATCAAAAGAGAAGTTGCGGACGGCGGCACCAGAATCACTCAGACCTCACAATTGTTTTTTAGGGGGGGGGGGCTGGACCTGAATATTAATGCACAGGAAGTGTGCTGTGTATAAGTATTTAAAAAAATGGCAGTGTCACCAGGCCTGGTGCTGACTAGCGCTCTGTAGCCGCTTCTCAGACAACCGGAGGATGAGCCTCGCTCTTTGCTGCTGCTACCGCCGCCACCACCGCTGCCTCTTTGTGCTGATGCGCTGAAATCGGCACATCTGTCCTCCTCCCACCGCCACTACCGCCATCTCTGTGGTTGTCGTCCCCCTTTGTGGGCAGGGGGCGAGGGAGGGAGGGAGGGAGGGGGGGGATGACAGGTGAAGCTTCCTCTCCAAAGCCACATGTTTTTTTTTTTTAATTGTGACTCCTTAACAACAAAGAGATAACACAACCAACGACAACAACAAAATTGTAAATTAAACTCCTGGGAACCCAAGTTTTTGTTTGTCTTGAAATGCTAAGCCCCCCTTCGCTGCCCCCCCCCTCCCCCCCCACCTGCCATGTGAGGTGAGTGCGGCCTCGTTGTTCTTGAATGCCCCTTTATTTCCATGTAAAATATTTATTCCCCCCTTTGGCATGGGGTTCTTTGGATACCCTAACTTGCCCACGTATGTGAATGATGGAGTGAATGGTTGTATGTTTCTATATATAGTGTGAATGACAGGGTGAATGGTTGTTTATCTCTATGTGACTTGTGAATAAGCCGCTGAATGAGAGGGTGAATGATTGTTTGTCTATATATGACAGATGAATGATGCTTTGTCAGTATGATTAATGAATGAGAGAGTGAATGGTTATATAGGCTGTGTGAATGACAGGGTGAATTGTTGCATGTCTCTATAAGACATAACTCATAGAGTTAATGATTGCTTATCACAATGTGACATGTGAATAAGAGGGAATGTCAGGGTGAATCGTATGTCTATATGGTGTGTGAATGACAGGATGAATGTTGTCTTTATGTGAAAGGTGGCTGACAGAGTGACTGGCTGTATGTCTATGCGACATGAATGAGAGGGTAAACAGTTGTATGTCCCTTACATTTAATATATATTTTGAATTTATTTTTCAACAAACTACTAAAATAATAACATTTGCCCCGATCTCCTGTGTGTGTGTCTGCGCGTGTGCGTCTGCATTTGCTCTCTTGACACGTCCAACTTAACATTTGTTTATAGTTTAATCCCAGAATTTCCTTGCAGTACTCATGTATTATTAAATGGCATTGATTGAGAACACACACACACACACACACACACACACATGCACACCCCTGTCTGTACCCTTCATCACACACTCACGCTCCAGTGACTTCATTCTCCCTGTAATTTGTCTTGCTGTCGTTGCCGTAGCAGCAGCCTGGGGGCCGCAGTCCCGGGACCCGCGGATTTCTGCTTCTTTTTGCCTAACACCAACCCAACCTGTTGGACTTCACACGAGTTAAAGCAACTAACCGCCGGTTGCGGTTAATCACTCTCTAGTTGTCAGCGACAAAGTACTTGGCTAGCTTTTAGCGATGAAAGTAGTTTGTTAGTTTCAAGGGGAAAACATTTATTGGTGTCAGACACCTGTATGCATTAATATACTGAATACATTAATAGGTGACAATTGGTTAATTCTATTCAACTATTAGAAAAGAACTGGTAAGTTTAAGTTATCAATGCTACTTTATGTGTTTAGGTTCAAGTAACCAATAACTCAGCTATGTTTTGGCCAATAGCTTTGTTTGGGGCAACAAAACTACATAACAGCATCTCAGGTACGCTAAACTGTTTGGTTAGTTTCAGTCAACTACACAACTAGATTCTGTTCAAGTAGCTCATTCCGTGGTTAGCTTAGGGCAACCCACCTGTTTAGTTAGTTTCATTTGATTAAAGAACTAGGTTTCAGTTAAAATGCTGTCACTAATTCCTCTGTTAGCTTGACAGTAAAACTGCTTAGTTAGTTTTTGTCAACTAAACTTTTAGATTAAGTTTAAGAAGCTTAATCTTTGGTTAGCTTTGGTCAACTCATCTGTTTGATTTATTTCAGTCAACCAAACTACATGGTTTGGTTTAAATACTGTAGCTAAATTCTTGGTTAGCTTTGGGCAACGCAACTGTATGATTAGTTTTAGGCAACTAAACTACCAGATTCAGTTTATGTAGCTAAATCCTTGGTTAGCTTTGGTCAACACAAATGTTTGGTTTGTTTCAGTCAACCAAACTACTAGGTTTGGTTGAAGTACTGTAGCTACATCCTTGGTTAGCTTTGGTCAACACAACTGCTTGGCTGGTTTGAGGCAACTAAACTGATTAATGATGAGAGAATGGGCTCTTTTTTTCGCTGGTAGAAAACAGGAAACCTGCATTCATCTTGTCTGTCATTCATCTGTTCTTTTTCAACCCCCCTCTTTTCTTTTCTCCTCTTTTTTTTCTTTTTCTTTTTTGACAGGTCACTTCCTGTTTGCTCACCTGCTTGCCTGTCACTCAAAGTCTCGTCCCCCGGCCTTTTTACTCCCCTTTCAGAAGTCCGTCTGCATCGTCTGCGTACCTTCGCCGTCTCCGTAGCAACCTCAGCGCCCGGCGGGGGCCATCATTCCTCTTCGCCGCCGCTGCCTCTCCATCTTCCTCGGCTGCCCTCTGACCCCCCGTCCACAATATTAAGACTCACGGAAGATGAATGGCGCCGCTGCAACCATTCCTACTTCCTGTCAGACATATTGTCCCCGCGGGTTTTTTTTTTTCCTATTCATTATACTTTGCTGTGTTTGTCAGATTTTTCTCGCCTCTTCCTCGCTCTCGGGCCAAATAGCAACGGCGGAAGGTCAAAGTTCGGCTCGTCATTGTGGACGTTATTGAGAGGCGACGCTGTTCGAGGCGATTCAACAAGGAAACTCATTTGAGTAATGAATGAAAACAAATTTAGACACAAGGGGCCTGGTGGCAGTGAGAGAGTGAGTGAAGGCTTGCAATATTTCTATATGATGTGAATGAATGCATGAATGGTTGTATGTTTCTATATGACGGAAGAATAATTGAGTGGATTGTTGTATGTCTGCATGATGTTTGAATGAGAGGGTGAATGTTGTCTCTGAACGGATGAACAGTTGTCTGATGTCTGGATGAGTGAGTGAATGCTTTCAATGCCATAATTGTTGTGTCTCAATGACAAGTGAATGAGAGGGTGAATGATGGGATGTCTGTATGGTATGTGAATGTGTATGTCTCTATATGACATGAATGAAAGGGTGAATGGTTGTACGTCACATGATGTGTGAATGAATGAGCAGATTGTTGTATATCTACATGGCATTTGTATAAGAGAGTGGCTGAATGACATGTGAATGGAAGGATGAATGGTTGTATGTGACATATGGATGAGAAGTGTGTCTCTGTAGGGTGTGTGAATGAGTGGATGAGTGATGGTATACCTTTATGATGTATGAATAAGAAAGTGAATGGTTATATACGACGTGTGAATGACAGGATGAATTTTTGCATGTATGTATGCAACAATTTGTTTATCACAATGAATAAGGGTGAATGGTTGTATGTCTACATGATGTTTGAATGAGAGGGTAAATGGTTGTATGTGTCTATATGTGATCAATCCAGGGTGAGTTCTCCATGCTGGGTACTTTCCCGGTTCTTTCCAGACTCCAACCAACTAACTTTGTATCTGCGTGCACTTTATACATCATGCCTCATAGTTTAATGTTTACTGTTTAATGTAACAGTGCACTTTACTTTTAATTTTAACACTATTGTTATTATTTTATTTTGTTAATTTCATGTCGCCGTGGGATTGTGATTTTCTAGATTCCTCTGTATGTCCAGTACATGCAGAGAAATTGACAGTAAAGCTGACTTTTGACTGACTTTTTCCATCCCATTAATCCATCTAGAAATATCAACTATTTCCGCTGAAGTGGGTTCTTCATTTTCAGACGTGACATTCATCGTCCTCCATAAAAATATTTCATCGTAAAAATCATGATCAGACCCCTTACCCTCGCTGATCAAAGATCAAGATCCGATCAACTCATCGATCTGTCGAGCGAAGCTCTTAACTTATCGAGTTGTACTTTTATTTTAAAAGGAAAACTAGCTGCGTTATCAGCTCCCATGTATTGATTTTCTTTTGTTTTTCTTTTTACATTAAATCTGAAATGATGAACATGAGCGAGAGTCTGTAAATAGAGTACTCCCTCAACTGCCACACACACACACACACACACACACACACACACACACACACACACACACACACACACACACCCTGGGGCCTCTTCATACAAAAAGCTAATCATCACAGTAATTGATCGATGGACGGAGTCATCAATCTTGTTTTTCTGTCACCTTTAATCCCAAACATGGACGTCGGATGGTATCATTATTTTTCCCCCGCGACCTTTTCTGTCGCCTCATCCTCTCGAGGGGCCGACAGTGACCCTTGACCTTTCTGCAGAGTTTGGCGAAATGTGTGTGTGTGTGTGTGTGGAGGGGCCTCCACCTTCCATCCCTGACCCCTATGCATTGCAACCCTCCCCCTCCCCAAGCAGAAATAAGACACAAACACGCACTTCCAGTGATGTAACTATTATGGCATACTTTACTCTCTGGAGTACTTCCACTTCAGCCTACTTCATACTGTACTTCCACTCTTCTGCATTTCAGAGAAAAAAAATAACTGTACTACTAAGCTCTGAATTTCGTTGGTTCTAGAAGTGGGTCCATATGTTGATTTTTTCGTATCTTAAATAAATTGGAAACAAATTACGAAAACAAATTAACCCCCACCCCAACCCCCACTCACAAAATAAAGATATTTATATAAAAAAAAGCTGAAAAAAGATATCAATAATGTAAGGGACATCAAAAAGAAAAGTCATGGTTGTTGTAAACTCAAAACGTCAAGGTGAGAGCAGCAAGCAGTGCCAATTCAGAAGGCGGCGTCATGAAGCATATTCAAGTTGTAGGAAGTCGCTTGGTGCGTATCCAGCGAATTTTGAATTTAGATTTATTCGCTCTTGTATTTGAATCATGAATTTTGTTTTGTATTCCAAGGATAAAATTTGCTCGAATCGCACTTCGTATTGTATCGAGTGACAAATGTTGAGGTTAATGTCGATGCTTATTTTCTGTGTGATTTTGGGGTTGCTGGGAATTTTGTGGGTGTGGGTTTTTTTTTTACCTTTTTTTTACCTATTTGTGTGGGAACTGTAAGTTGTATTGCAAGTTCGTGTTGGGTTGCTGTGGCTAACAACAGCTATTGCTCATTAAACAGATATTTAATAGTCACCCGAGTGTTTCCCTGACTAAAACGCTAGTTTCTTAAAAAAAATAAGATATAAAGTGATTTATAAGGGGCCACTTTATTAACTTATATGTCTATTCGTTATAGCTCTCGTCTTTTTTAGAGGCTTTACATGTAACATTACTTCCCCATGGCAGTTGCCAGATGCAGTTCCGACCCAGTAACTGTCAGTGTAAGATGTATTGTCGGTAAAATATTACTTTTGATATTTTGAGTACCTTGACTTTTGACTTGAGTGACATTATAAGCCGGGTATAGGCTTTCCCTTGTGTTACAATATTTTTAAAGTACTCTCAGATTACAGGGCGAAGATGCCCCCAACACACACACACACACACACACACACACACACACACACAAAGGCCCACGCATGTTGTTTTATTGGCGTCTCCGGGCGTTTAATCACGGGAAAAAGTGTGCCATCGATCATTGTTTCTAATCAGATTTATTCCCATCCCATCATAATCTGCTAATCCAATTCTCCAAGAACGGATCTCATTGATCCGCATTATGTTTTTCAAGGAATGACAAAGTAAGACAAAAACAAACCGGAAGTAGTTACCCGGAAGTCATTACCTGCTCCGACCCGCGCCCGTTTCAACACAATTTTACAACGCGTAGCCCAAAACACAGACCAGTGCCACGTATTGATCAGCGATATGTTTTAATGCTTGAAACAAAATAAAACAAAACAAAACAAAAAAAAACCACAACAAAACAACCAAAATTAAGCCGGAAATGGTAACCCGCTCCGACGTGCGCCCGTCTCACCCTCTATTTAACCACGCGTACCCCTCCTCCTCCCCCACGCGCGCACACACAAACACACCAAAAACCAAGCGCGCATTCTTAATCTTAATCCGCCTGTACATTGAGTTAAACGTTGTATCTGCCTGAATCCAACATCGGACAAAACCCGCCACCTGTTCTCCCCCCTCCCCTTCTTTTGACTCCGCTTCTCCGGTTCCCGTCCAATCGGGACCGGAAGGCCGGTCGGGAGGCGGAGAGTCGAGGAGGAGAAGTTGGACGAGAGAGCGAGCGAGCTGAGAACGGCCGCGGCCGAGCGGGCGTGCGTGCGAACGAGCGAGCGAGCGAACCAGACGCCGGCGGGGGGCGCGTGCACGCGGACCGAGGCGTGGAATCGCGTGCGTGCGTGCGCGCGTACGAGACGCCGCGGAATCGGCGCGCAGCCACAGGTTGACGCGCCTCACCGCCATGGATTATCATCACTATCTTCATCATCGCGTCTCCTCATCTTCCTCTACTTCTTCATCTTCTTCACCGCGAGGCGACCGGATGGGGAACGGATCGATCACAGATCACTGATCGAAGGAACTGATCGGCAAAGTGAACAGTTGAGAAGCTGTGGAGGGGAGGAGGTTCTTCTCCTCCTCCTTCTTCTTCTTTTTTTTGGTGGGAAGGGGGGTAGCCGAGGAGGACCTGTGGAGGGACCCGATGTGAGAGGGAGGATGAGGCGGATGAGGAGGATGAGGAGGAGCGGACGGGATGGAAACATGAGGAAGAAGAAAAAAAGTCTCTACTTCTTCTTCTTCTCGTCCAGCCAGTGATTCAACGCGACTGATCCGGGTGGAGGAGGAGAGGAGAGGTAGGAGGTAGGAGGTAGGTAACGGAGACAGACATGGAGGAGGGGGGAGCCAGGGGGTGAAGAGGAG
This sequence comes from Fistularia commersonii, assembly GCF_037954325.1. Classification (NCBI taxonomy): domain Eukaryota; kingdom Metazoa; phylum Chordata; class Actinopteri; order Syngnathiformes; family Fistulariidae; genus Fistularia; species Fistularia commersonii. The sequence continues at coordinate 19,253,854 of NC_141294.1, read as the reverse complement.
GAGGGGGAGGAAGGTGTCTGGTTATATCACACTAAAAGTAGGTTATTGCTTTGGATCAATCAAAAAGACAAAACTCGTCCGCCCCGAACTGCACACCTACAGTTCAGTGCTTCCCCTTCCTGCTTCCCCCTTTTCGCTTGATATGTCCCCTTCCATCCCTGCATCCACGAAAAACAATATAACACATTCTTTTTCTGGCTAAACTGCTGTAAGCGGCGCCTGACTGTGAGGCGTTTTGTATGTGTGTGTGTGTGTGTGTGTGTGTGTGTGTGTGCGTGTGTGTGTGTGAGGGAGGAGTCGGAGGGGGGAGGCTGACTCAAATGTGACTCGCGAGATGAAGCATATTCCCCCCAATTATGGCCACTTTTCTCCACTCCGTCGCTCCTCTTATTTGTTAGAGCTGTCATCTACTCTTCCGCCGTCTTGGTTGAACTAACGCCATCTCCATGTGTGTGTGTGTGTGTGTGTGCGTGTGCGCAGACAGGTGCGTGGCCGCCGCTGTCACCATGGAGCCTCCCCCCTCGCTGAGCCTGGCTCTGCTGGGAGGGAACGAGGAGGAGGACCAGCGCTTCCTGCTCCCCCTGGGCGGCGCGTCCCACGCCACGGCCGCCGGCAGCCAGCCCGGATCCAACCACTCCAACCATACAGGGGGGTCCGGCTTGGGTCGCCTGAACGGCAGCAACGCATCGCCGTCACCGGCCGCACCCGGCCCGCCGCCGCTCCCCAAGCTGCCCTTGACCTCGTCCGGGGCGCAGCCTCTTCCCCCGCCCATCCCCAACGCCCTGCACCCCACCAGCACCCCACTGTCCTCCTGCCTGGGCTCGCAGCACAGCCTGAGCGGGGACAACTCCCCCGTGTACAACGCCCTCTTCTACTCCTCCCACTCGCCGTCCATGGAGAGGGAGCGGGACCGAGAGAGGGGGTGCAAGCACCGGCAGGCCAGCCCGCTGGTGCACCGCCGCGACAGCAACCCTTTCACGGAGATCGCCATGAGCTCCTGCAAGTACACCGGCGGGGTGATGAAGCCCCTGAGCCGCCTCAGCGCCTCCCGGAGGAACCTCATCGAGTCGGACAGCAACAGCGAGACCAAAGACGGCGGCGTTTCGGCTGTCACCGGGGCGACGGCCGCCGGCGGGCACGAGCGACAACGCGAGGCCACGCCTAGCTCGTTGGTGGCGCCGTCGTCCACGAATCAGCCGCCGCTCCAGAGCCCGCCCGAGATTGTCATTTCGTCCAAGGAGGACTCGCCGTACCTCAGGGGGTATGACATCACAGACTCCACATCCAATCAGATGTCCATCTACCACCAGAACCACGCGCTGGTGGAGAGCAGGCGGGCGCCGCCGCCCCGAACTGGACAGGGAGGGGTCGGCGTGGCTGGCGCCGGGACCAGGAGCAGCACCTCCAAGGCGCCAAAACGGAAGAACCAGAACATTGGCTATAAGCTGGGGCACCGCAGGGCGCTGTTCGAGAAGAGGAAGCGGTTGAGCGACTACGCCCTCATCTTCGGGATGTTTGGCATCGTCGTCATGGTGATCGAGACAGAGCTGTCCTGGGGCGTGTATACCAAGGTGAGGCTGATGGCGTGGTGTGGCGCGGCGCTGTGGATTTCACACACAAAATTTACCGTGTCAGTTGTATCACACTTCCTGTTTAGTACGACGTCAGTGATGTCATCATGATAATGATTATGATAATGTATCCTTTATTAATCTCTTGTGGGGAAATTAGTTCTCTGCAATGAAGCCATCATGGATGAATCATGAGCAGTTGGCTGCCAGCGGAGCAGTTAGGGGTTAAGTGTCTTGCTCAACAACACTTCGACATACTAGGAGGAGCAGGGAATCCAACCGGGAATGTTCAGTTACAAAAGCGATTGTTCGACCTCCTGCGCCACGCCGTCCCCATCATAGAAACTACAATTAGCACCCCCCCCACTTTAAAATCCTCTATGTACTTCTGTGTACACAACTGGATTTTTGATCACAAAGTTTACCGCACCTGTAGTATATAACTTCCTGTTTAGTATGATGTCATAGTAATGTCATCGTGTTGTTATAGAAACTACAACCAGCGACCTCCCCCACCCCCCCCGTTCCCGAAATCTACTTTGTACTTCTGTGTGCACAAGCTGTAGTTCATATCATTTCCGACACCCGGTCTCCCCTCGGTGAACCCCTTTTCCAATTGCGTTGCCACGGTAACTAACGCCAGACGTTCAAAAGCCGCTCGGCGAACACAACGTGGCACCTCGTGTAGAACGATGAGACGTCGTCGAAAAGTGCAGCTCCGTCGGCTCTCGTGCCTCGCAGCTCGCCGGCTGCTGCTTTTGCTGTCCGTCGCCATGGCGATGTCCCCACAAGGCACTCTGGGTGATGGAACTTCTCCCAAATATTTAATGTTTCCCAGCAGTTTGCTATCGGAAGGACACAGGCAGTGATGAAATAAAATTGTGAAAATTCAGTTTATTTTGCAAAGATGCCTTCATATCTTTGTAAAACGTTGTTTTATTCAGGTTCCCCCCACCCCGACCCCTGCTGGCAACCCCCTAAAAATCCCCTGTAGCTTAAAATTTGCTCCGCCGGGAGGCTTCACCATCCAATGGCAATGTCCAAAAAACATGTACCCCCTGATTCAGGTCATGTTTACTTAAATGGCAACCAATCACAGTACAATCACAGTACAGTCATTGTCTGATGATTCCTGCATGCCTGCAGAGCAGCTCTGGTTGACGCTCTTCTTAAAACGATCTACCAAATCCCCCAATCCCAGGGTAAAAATTTTGGCAGGAGCCCTGGACAGGTCAAGTCTTGGACAAGCCTTCTGCCTCAACCGGTTGGGGTAGAAAGCAATGGAAAGCAACAGTGTGTTGGGCTAGTAATACCAATAACTAATACTAATACCAATACATGCTAATAATGGACACACAGTAATAGCTTCGATATTTATAAAAGGTTAGACGTCGGGCAAGAATGCTACAGGAGATGGCCAGGGGGTATGTATGTTTGAACCAAAGTCAAAGATGAAGTAGTGATTGAAATTGCGGCGAACTTAAAAACACGGCGACTCAGAGTTGATAGACGTCCCGAAGAAGAATTCAACGTGTTGCTGAATTGTCGCCTCGCGCCGACGGCGCACTCGAAGGTGGCTATGTTGCTCTGAAAACAAGAAGTGTTGCGCAAGTACAACGGCAATGGAAATACCAGGGCTTAGTCGCCACTAGAAAACGGTCGGGGGTTAAAGGTCGCCTGCCACCTGTTCCGCTAATTGCCTTTGACCAGGTTCCCGCTTTGCCCGCGTTTGATGCCCCGGGATCCCCTGCTGATAATTAGCGACGGTTCAAATGCTAGTCGCTTTCATGCGCCAATGCCTCCGGCACACCGGTGATGCCGGCAGGGATGCCACACGAGCAGTGGGTTGGATGACGATGGCTGCGGCGGTGGAGGAAGAGGATTATCAGGAGGAGGCCAGGAACTCATTTGTCTGTGTAATGGGGGAGCGTAATAAGCCGCGTTAGCCTCCGTCTGCTAGTGCGTTGACTTTGCCGCACCGTGTTTATTTATTGATCTGTTTATTCGTTTTCATGGTTTCGGGGGAAGGGGTGGGGTGGTGGTGGTGGTGTCATGAATGGATGACTGATCATATGACCGAGGAGGAAGAGGAGGAGGGTGCTGACGCCCTCGTCTCCACCAGGATGACCCCTCTGCTCGTCTGCCCCAGCGCTCCTCCTTTTCTCCTCGACACACCTCGAGAGGCGGAGGCTGTTTTTTTTATCAATGAATTTCCATGGTTTGATCTCTCTCTCTCTCTCTCTCTCTCTCTCTCTCTCTATTCGTCCATCCTTTTTTCTTTTCTGCTGACTTATTTTTCCTCTCTGAAGGCGATGGCCGACACTTTTTGGGATGAAATAAAAAGGAAAAAAGCCATCTTTCTTTCTTCTGTCTCTTTTCCATTTCAACTCCCCACCTCTCTTTCCTTTCTCCCGCCATCTCTCACCGCCTCTCTGGTGGGTGTCAAACTGGGGGAGTGTGCGATCGGAAGATAGAGGCGTCCGGGCCGAGAAATGAGAGGATGCCCGGGGAGAGAAAAGATGGATACAGGG